>NC_030828.1:7767048-8077048 GCF_001704415.2 Capra hircus
GGAAGAATGAAATGAATCCCCTCTGTTCATTCAGGAGCCCAGTAAAAGTCATGGAAAAACTTGTAGGTTTTGCATAAACTATGAACTCTTTTTGCATGAGGATTAAGGGTATTGTTTTGATAATCAATCAAAGCATAGGTACTGAATGCTTTCTATAGCATTTATCTTTCAGTTCAGTTCAGTTGCTCAGTCGTGTCTGACTCTCTGCGACCCCGTGAATTGCGGCATGCCAGGCCTCCCTGTCCATCACCAACTCCTGGAGTTCACCCAAACTCACGTCCATCGAGTCGGTGATGCCATCCAGCCATCTCATCCTCTGTCGTCCCCTTCTCCTCCTGCCCCCAATCCCTCCCAGCATCACAGTCTTTTCCAATGAGTCAACTCTTTGCATGAGGTGGCCAAAGGACTGGAGTTTCAGCTTTAGCATCAGTCCTTCAAATGAACACCCAGGACTGATCTCCTTTAGAATGGACTGGTTTGATCTCCTTGCAGTCCAAGGGACTCTCAAGAGTCTTCTCCAATACCACACTTCAAAAGCGTCAATTCTTTGGCGCTCAGCTTTCTTCACAGTTCAACTCTCACATCCATACATGACCACTGGAAAAACCATAGGCTTGACTAGATGGACCTTTGTTGGCAAAGTAATGTCTCTGCTTTTGAATATGCTATTTAGGTTGGTCATAACTTTCCTTCCAAGGAGCAAGTGTCTTTTAATTTCATGGCTGTAGTCACCATCTGCAGTGATTTTAGAGCCCCCCAAAAATAAAGTCTGAGACTGTTTCCACTGTTTCCCCATCTATTTCCCATGAAGTGATGGGACCAGATGCCATGATCTTAGTTTTCTGAATGTTGAGCTTTAAGCCAACTTTTCCACTCTCCTCTTTCACTTTCATCAAGAGGCTTTTTAGTTCCTCTTCACTTTTGGCCATAAGGGTGGTGTCATCTGCATATCTGAGGTTCTTGATATTTCTCCCGGCAATCTTGATTCCAGCTTGTGCTTCATCCAATTCAGCATTTCTCATGATGTACTCTGCATAGAAGTTAAATAAGCAGGGTGACTTTCAGTTAACATAAGCCAATTAAGCAATATGAACAGTAATCAATACACAATAAAGTTCTAGCCTCAGCTCTCAATCCCTCTTCACTAGGGACTAAGGAAATGCTTAACCAGGACTTTTGTGTCCTGTCTGGATTTCCTTGTCTCATCTGTAGGAGTCCTACCACCATCACTCTGCAGATTTTGTAGCCTGTCTGTGGGGCAGGGAGTATTCAGCATTCAGGCTTTAACTGAGCATCTTCACTGGCTGCTTCTTCTGCCTGTCTTGTGCTCTTCACTGCAGAGGATCCCGGAAGTTACAGCTGCCTCCCATGCATGCTGAAAAAGCAAATGACTGTGCCTGTTTAATTTATTGCTGCAGATGGGCGCTGGGTGTTCTCTAAGTGCTTCCCTGGTGGCTCAAATGGTAAAGAATCTGCCTGCAATGCGGGTGACCCGGGTTCAATCCCTGGGTTGGGAAGATCCCCTGGAGAAGGAAATGACAACCCACTCCTGTATTCTTGCCTGGAGAACTCCATAGACAGAGGAGCCTGCTGGGCTAAAGTCCATGGGGTTGTAAAGAGTCAGACACGATCGAGTGATTAACATTAGCTTTCAAAGTGCTAGAGTTTCAATCCAGCCTCTTGCCCTTCCATAGCTGCCCTCACATGAAGCCCACCATGGCAGTGAGAGGTCTTTTTCGCCCCTGAAGTTTCGGTATCAAGAGTAGCTTCAAGAATGTATTGGAATTGGAAAGGGAGAGGCATTGATTGCACCAAAGTTAGTCATTTGTTACTTTGACATGTGTTTTGAACCTCTGGCTGATTCCAAACATTGTGCTGGGGATAAAGGGATGAATTCAACAGCAAGGTCGCTCCTGCAACAATGGGGCCAAATGGAAGTATTAGTCAGGGAGTAGGTGGTTAGGAGCTCTAGATTGCTTATTGTAGAAATCATCTCATGGTAGTTTCTCCTCTGGATGAAGCCTCCTAAGGAGTTTTCTATTAACCTATCTGCATTGACTTATTTGTCTGGTAAGTTACAGATTACTTTGCAAAACACAAAAGTTCTATACTAGTAGAAAGAATTCTTTATTACATTAAAACTTAACTCAGAGGTGATGATCTACCAGCCTGGTGGGCTACATTGCCTATGGATCAAATTTGCTGCAGATTATTTCATTGGACTGACACAGTATTTAATTATTTTCTCATTAGAATGCTTTTGATAGGCCATGAACTGTGTGCTTTGTCACAAGCCCCATGGTACCTTATTGTTCTACCCCTAAGTATATTTATTTGCCTTCCCTAACTGCATTCTGTAGATATTTGCATTTACAGCTTCTGGAAAACACTTTCCAAGTCATGAGACCAAGACAAGTAAAACTGTTGAAGCTGCAAAATTCTAAATAGATGATTTAATGATTTAATAAATATCTATTAAGTATCTATCAGGTGTCAGGGTCTGTGCTGATGTACAATAGGGATTTAGAGAAAAATAATATAGTATGGTAAGTGAAGTAAGCTACAAAAGTGTCATCGGGGCCATGAATTCTTCAGTGAGTATTATGGAAGGCTTCACAGAGGATGCTAGTGAGTTTGGGACTTGTTTGTACATATGCCTTACTGTAGCTATGTCTGCAGCTCATCATAGGATTTTAAGCAGAAAAGTAACATCACTAAGGTAAAAAAGATAACAATATCAATAGGTGGGAGAATTAGAGGAGACTGAGACTAAAGGCAAAGTTATCCAGTAGGAAGACTGTTCTTGAATAATGTAGAATGAAAATAAAAGTTAGGGGGCCTTCTGGGGTGTCATAAGGTGTAGACATAAGCAAAAACCTTGAGATTGTAATGAACACAATAAGTTCTCAGGGCTCTGAGGAAAGCAGCTTGTGAAATGGTTATGTCTGGAGAACTGGGAGACGTTGCAGAGTGGGATTCAAGGTCCAAGGAGCCACACAGAGAAGCTTGAGTCATTTCTAGTATTTCTCCATATTGCCCAATGTCTTATCACACTGGCTCTTTCTTGGAGGCTCAAACTCTCTGTAACTCTTCTGTATCATCCCTCATACTCACCATATTCAAGCTCAAAATAAATCCAGAATCTGGCTTCTCTTCCCCACGTCCACCACTATCACCATCATCACGGCCTACTCTCCATTGTCCGAAGCAAGTTCCCTCAGGGCTGAATCTCTGTTCCTTTAACTCCCCGGGCTGTGTGCACAGGGGGTCCTAGGTGCAAAGCACATTCTCACTCAAGACTTGCATCTGATAGGTGCACTCAGGGCCTTGGGAACTGCACGTCTAATAGGAAAAGTGATAACTAAATCGAGCTAGTTAAGCTCCTAGTCTAAAAGCTCTGATAGTGGAGAGTAAGTTTGCTGGGGTTGAGAGAGGGCAAGGAAAACTAACTACTATGTTTAGAGAACTGCACTGGAGTCTCCAAATGTAGAAACTCCAGAACTGTGCTGTCCAGTTTGGTAGTCACTGGCTACTTGTAACTATTTGAATCAGATAGAATTAAATGCAATTATAAATTCAGCCCCTTGGTCATGCTAGTCACATATGGTGTCCTCAGTGTGGCTAGTGGCTACCATATTGGATAGCACGTATGTCGACAACTTCTATCATAGTAGAAAGATTTCTTGGACATCACAGACCTAGAATCAAGAGACAAGGTTAAAACTGTCTTGATCTATGGTAAGGAAAATGCCTAGAGGCAGGGGTGACTCCGCAGTGGTTATCCAGATTACCATTACCACTCTTACCATAGTTGGGGGTAAGAGCTGATTATTATGGTGAATAACAGCCAAATACCAGAATCAGGTCTGCCTTTGATGAAGGCAAGTCATGACACTGATCACAGGCTGAGCTCTTGAAATGGGAGCCAGAAACCAGGGGAGCTAGTTGGTCAGCTAAGGGGCCCCGGTCTCACTTAGGCCTGCAGGTAGACATACACCAGCCCCAGGATAGGAGACTCCCATTGGGAAATGGGGACGACGGCACCACTGGTGGAGGCCGCTGGTTAATGGTCATCCTCACGGGACTGGAGGGGGCAGGCGCCCACACGAAGTTTCGCAAGCTGCTGCGCGCTCCCCTCCTCATCTCTGCAGAGCCGCTCACTGTTTGGGGGCAAGATGTGCACTATCACCTCCCAGGTTACTTCCCCACAGAAACAACATGGGAGTTCTACCAGGACACTGAAAGGCCCCTTGTGGTTGGCTGATGGTCTGCCCAGCTCCTCCTCTGGCTCCTCCTCACGCACTGACGGTGTCCTGGTCAGACTGACACGGAGAGGTAGACTTTCTCTCCCTCAGGCGGGGAATGTGACACCCAGAGGGGTGAGTGACTGGCCTGAGGCCACAGAGAGGGACGCGCTGGGAGCTGGGCGTCACTCTGCTGATGCTAAGTCCAGGGTTTACCCTACTCGGTGGCGGTCTCCCTGTTTGTGTGCCCATAAAATTCATACGCTAAACATAACCGTCAATGTTGGTATTCGGAGGTGGGACCTTTGGGTGGGAACTAAGACTTGGTAAAGGAGATCCCAGAGACCTCCGTTCTTCCATGTGAGGGCCTGAGAGAACTAAAGAGGAATTGAGCTCTCACCAGACACTGAGTCTCCTGGCATCCAGGGCTGTGAAAAATAAATGTCTGTTGTTCATAAGCCAGCCACTCACGGTACCCTGTCAGAGCAGAGCAGTCCAAACAGAACACCTCCTGTGGTAGGTTTGAGGATTCCTGGGTTGACCAAGGAAGAGAAAGGACACAACGCATTTCAGCGGGTGAGGCCTGTACCGGGTGGTATAAGAGGGGAGACTTCTTCTGGAGGCTGTTCTGGGGTCACCACCCTGAAGGAGAACGGGCAAGGAAGCTCTCAGGGGAGAGGGAAATAGGAGAGTCGTCTTCCGTGTTCAGGTGATGCCGAGTAGCGGCAAGGTGGGAAGTCTGTGAGTCGGAGAACTTTGAAAGGAAGCAGGGGTTTGGGATCTTGTATAGTTACAGAGCCTGTCTTATCTGTGGTTGGAAGATGGTTCCATATGGTGCAGTTTCACAGGGCGTGTGGAGTAGGTGGGCCCTAAACAGCTAAAGATATGTTTATTTGAACTATGTTTAAAATAACTGAATGTGTATGATCTCGAATATAGTCCCTGTGATTCTCCAGGCAAGAATACTGGAGTGGGTTGCCATGCCCTTCTTCCGGGGATCTTCCCAACCCAGGGATTGAACTCACATCTTTTAAGCCTCCTGCATTGGCTGGTACGTTCTTTACCATTAGCACCACCTGGGAAGCTCACCCAGTACTAACCTGATTCAAAGAAGTAAACAGTCTGGGGACAATTTTAGGATGATACCCAGAGACTATCACTGGCCCATTTAAAAGTACTCTCCTAGATAACAAGATCACTATTTGTGGTCCAATTTCTGTATCTGCAATGTTTTAAAACACAGATTTCATTTTAGTTACTATTCTTTCTTTTTAGAATAACTTTCCTAATGAGGATGGGCTTCCATTTACCTTTTCAAAAAGACCTCTAATACAAAAAAGATTAGGATTATACTAAAATCTCTTCACTGGTAGCTCAACTGGTAAAGAATCCCCCTGCAGTGCAGGAGATGTGGGTTGAACCCTGGTTTGGGAAGATCCCCTGGAGGAGGGCATGGCACCCCACTCCAGTATTCTTGCCTGGAGAATCTCATGGACAGAGAGGCCTGGCAGACTATAGTCCATGGGGTCATAAACAGTCTGACATGACTGAGTGACTAAGCACAGCATTGCACAAAATCCCTTCCTGAAACTTGGCTGGCAACTCCTGTAGTATGCGGGCTTCCTTCCTAGCTCAGTCGGTAAAGAATCTGCCTACAATGCAGGAGTCTGCCTGCAATGCAGCAGACCTGGGTTTCATTCCTAGGTCCAGAAGATCCCCTGGAGATGGAGACGGCAATCCATTCCAGTATTCTCGCCTGGAAAATCCCACGGACAGGGGAGCCTGGCAGGCTACAGTTCATAGGGTCACAAGAGGTGGACAGGACTTAGTGACTAAACCACTTAAACCACCACCACCTGTCGCGTTTCTCACTTTCTATTTTAAACTAGGGATAATTTTCCTGCAGCTCTCATTTCTGCTTCTGGACTTAAGGACAGACACTGTGACTTCAGTATTTCTGATTTCCTGCAGGGCCTAACATCAGTATTATTTGAAGAGACGTAAAGGGGGAAGCTGCTGGCTGCCTGCTAGTATCCGAAACCTTCGTTCCACACCTGAGGAGGTGGGTGGGTAAGATGGCCCGTGAAGCCCTCGTATACTCCCGGATTTCAGTAAACACGTAACAACCCACTTCCTTCTTCTTCAGAGGATGCTCTAAGTGGAACACTCCTAGGCACCTATGTTGTTTCTGCCTGGCACACTGGACCCAGCCAAAGGATTCAGTGTGGCAGCTGACGTGATCACAGTGACCTGCCCACAAGCAGGCAGTGGGCCCACATATTTGGATCATCGTTGGCATGCCCCCTCCCAGTCTCACGTTTCAATCTTTCACTTAGACATACTTCCAACAGAAAAGTTTATGGCTCTGATGGCCATTCAACACCTCACACATGCCATGTACCAGGTAAAACCTGGAAGCACATATTACTGAAGCTAAACCCCTGCAGAGACCATTGGTGTGGAAACCTTTCCATCCCCTGTTTCTTGCAGGAAACAGACTCTAGCCTCCATGACATTCCTAGAGCTCCAAAGGGCAGAGATTCAAACAGCTGCTAATTTGGGAAGGGAGGGGTTGCAAAGACAAGGGAGGAGCAGCCAGGAAATGATAGTGCAGCCTTGGGGCAGGGTCCTGGCTCCACCTCGAGGGATACATTTAAGCTTTAAAATACAACAGATGGAAGATGTCTGCATTCTTCATTCAAAAGAAACTCATCAGCATCACCTGAGACCAGATTAGAGGAGTGCAGGCCCTGCACACACCCCAGTCTTACCAGCAACTCGACCCTTGTACCCTTGTTGCTATTAAGAAAAAATAAAAGAAAGAAAGTGGCTCAGTCATGTCCAACTCTACCAGGCTCTTCTGTCCATGGGATTTTCCAGGCAAGAATACTGGAGTGGGGTGCCATTTCCTTCTCCAGGGGGTCTTCCTGACCCAGGGATTGAACTCGGGTCTCCCACATTGTAGGCAGATGCTTTACCATCTGAGCCACCAGGGAAGTTGCTATTAAACTCCTAATCAAATTCTCCTAGGTTGGGACACACAGCTTTTTGAGAGCAGGCATCCACTGTGTCCGGCTTTGCCTGGCAAAGTAATTAATCTGTCCTTTTCCACTTCACACAAAACTCTGTCTTCGAGATTTGATTCAGCACGGGTGCACAGAGGCTGAAGTTTTGGCATTATTACTCCATTTTAACTCTGGGAGATCCAGTATTATACCTGTTTTTTAAAAAGTAGAAACTGAGGTCAGAGGGCTAATGAGTGGTAGAACAGGGACACAGATCCAGGGGTTTTGACTTTAATATTATGGCAGCCCACTCCGGTATTCTTGCCTGGAAAATCCCATGGACGGCAGAGGCTGGTAGGCTACCGTCCATGGGGTTGCAGAGAGTCGGACACGACTGAGCAACTTCCCTTCACTTTGGCTATTTAGTTTCTAAAGTACACTGCAAGTGCAAGAGCTCTGTTGCTCAGTCATGTCCAATTCTTTGGACCCCACGGACTATAGCCCACCAGGCTCCTCTGTCCATGGGACTCCCCAGGCAGGAATACTGGAGTACGTAAGCCATTTCCTCCTCCAGGGACTCTTCCCAACCCAGGGATCAAACCTGTGTCTCTTATCGCCTGCCTACGTTGGCAGGTGGGCCCTTTACCATTAGCGCCCCTTGAGAAGCCCTTAAAGTACACTGTGTGCAGACAGTGACGCCTGCTTGCATTTGTCCCCATGGCAGGTATGGTATTATTACCTGTGTTCTACAGGTGAGCACCTTGAGGCTGGGTCAGGGAGGCCGGCTGATATTCCAAGGTCAAGAACGCGAATGGAGTGTTTCCTGGATGAGAACTTTCATCTCTCTGAATGCAATTCCTCTTTTGTTCTGCTCCGCTGCTCCAAGTGTGACTAAGCCCTGTAATCACAGGTAGCCTTCTGAAGAAAGTGTTTGAGGACATCAGTGGCTTTTTAGTAGCTGGGGGCTTTCAGGTTTACGTGCTGCTCCCTGACATGCTGCCACCCTGGTCCAAGCCTTTGGTGAGTTTCTCAGAGATGCTTCCCTCCTGCTTATAGGTGGTCCCATAGGTGATGCATTGGCTCTGGGGGCTCTGGGGCGTGGTTGACAGGACCTTGATGTGGTCCCGTTGGTGCCCTGGGGAAACTTAGTTTCTGCCTCCTAAGAACAGCATGACCTGGTAAATTTCTTTTGCCTGGTAGCTGTTATTATTCTTATTATTTTTCACCTATAAATCCAGGGACCGTGGGCCATGATTTTGAAGGTTTTCTCCTGCTTGGAAACAATTTATAACCGTATTTACCAGGGCCTCCCACCAGCTCCATGTCAGTGCTGTTTGCATACCAAACTACCATTTTCCTTTATTATCTGACTTCTTCTTGTGATCTCAGTTGTATGATCTCAATATCAGCTATTACTTTAAGAGCAGTAGTAAAATCTCTGTGCAAGGCACTATTTGAATGAGCCCCAACCATGAGAGATTTATATTTTAAACCAATTGCTCATCCCATTTAAAAAGAAAAAGGTGTTGGCCATCCCCACATAAAATAATGATGAGTCGGATTAACTGTCCAAAAGTGCTTCACCGATTCACTTCCATGTAATCGTGAAGCAGAGAGTGGAACTGCTGTAGCATTTACAAAGCTGACACCAGGCATATTTGAACACGGTGAGATATGGTATCACTGGGGACAGAAAGTGAGTTTAGTTAATAATGAATGGCATATCCCATAAAATACCATTACACAGTGTTCAAGGCCCAAGAATGATGACATAATTATTAGGAGACTGGGAGATTAAGATATAATTTAAAAAAACATGACAGGGGAGGGTGTAATTGGGGAGACAAAATACACAGGAAGTTTGTAATTTACATGTCAAAATACCTTTTTCATGTTTTGATTGGATTAGACGCTGCCTTTCCACTCCATTTATCCTGGCTTCAATTAGAGGCAGCCGAAATGACATCTCACGTTCATATTCTTGACACACGCTGCTCATAGGCACTTTCTAATTCTAACCGACAGGAAGGGGGAAAGGGAAACTCAGTTTTGCCTCCGTCATGCTCTTCTTACTTAACCTCTCATTTGTTTCCAAATGAGCCTGTCACCGCGGTTCACATGGCTTTGCGCGTGGGCTGCACCTCCTGCTCTGGTGGAGACTCCCGTCATCAGTTGATGTGCTCTGACCTCCAGGCATGTGGGGGGACTAAATCCAAGCAGGGGCGGATGGCAGAGGACCACGGGTTCCTTTTTGAACAGGACAGGGCGAGGACATATGTTGAGAAGCCTTGGAGATGTTATTAGCATTATTTTTTTCACAGCATCAAGCATAATCTTTCCAAACCAGAGGACAGGGGGTAGCTAGCAAGCTCCTTTTCCCCCCCTTTGTTCCCTTCTTACTGGGTTTTACCTGGAGACATCCATGCATTCAGCGGGGGATAAATCCTGAGGTTTTTATTTGCCTTCGATCCCTGGCACCTCCTCTCAGAAATCTAACAGCACAAAGCCCACCTGAAAACCATCAGTGAGATATTCAGGCTAACTGTCTTGCACTTCAGAGATCCCTGCATCTACCAAGCTGAAGGCATCAGGTACCCAGAGGCAATTATAATTACGTGCAAGATGGAAGTTATTATTAATTTCTCATCTATTTGATGGAAGCACCTATGCTTTGCTTTTATAATCTTTATGTTTTTCTTTACAGTGGAGGCAATGACCCTGCTATATCTAGATATGTTTTAGTATATATGGTAAAAAGCAGCATATTAGGACCTTACATATCTCAGGTGACTGATGAACATAGCCTACTGATCCTCCTCCTCAAGTGTTTGGCTTCTGCTTTGAGGAGCAGACTTGCCTAAAATAAACACCAGGCCAAATAAATGCTGTCTGGTAGAAGCAAGAGTTTCTTTTCTACCAGCTGCTCCCTTGGTTCCCATTGCCATTCATACTTACTGATCCTCGATCGACACTTTTAAATTGGACATTATTTATTTGGGTCACTGAGAAAATGCTTAAGATGACCGAAATAAACGAGCCTTGTAATAAGGAGGCGATATCCTGGGAAGGCAGCAGAGTGCGTAGAGGTTCAGATCCCTGGTAGCAAATCCTCTGCTGCCGTTGGTGCCATGTTGGACTAGATACACCCACCCTGAGCCTCAGGTTCCCCATCTGTAAATTGGACACTATAGAGTACCTGCCTCACACTGTCTAAATGAGGGTTAAATGAAATAGATCATGTCAGTGCTCATCAGGGAGCTTGGTGTAGTGAAGTACTGGTGAAGGTTAGCAGTTACTTGTTATTTGGCTCCAGTCACATTTTCCGACCGTTCCTGCTCAGTCCTTCTGCCCTCTGAGCCCTGGTATTGGGTCCTGGCTTCATCCTGAGTCCACAGAGGGCTGCTGTTACTGTAAGGGGACTTTTCTCTTTTTCTGGCTCAAGTTCCCCATTTTATGGCATCTGGTCCTGTTGGAAGACCCATGTCATGTGATAATATAAGTAGATCCCCAGAGAAATTGGTGTCCATTCAGCACTCTGTAGCAGTGTTACATTTAATCAGGCTTGGGGGACTTCTGAGATTTCTCTGCCTGGTGAAGGAGGTGCAGGGTTTGCTCTTCTTGGGATGCACAGATACCCAAGTGTCTCCAGAGTTCACATACCTCCTGCAGCTAGGATGAAGAAAGAGACAACTCAAAACTTGGTCCTAAAAGCAAACCTTCTACCCCTTAGACTGACAGCCAGTCCTGAGCCTGCTACCATCTCCCTATCCCACATTAGACATCATGGGAGAAAGTCTAATACTTGAGCTAGAAAAGATCTCAGATCTTACTATTCCCCAGGGTAGTGAAACAGTCAATCTTAACCATCAGGTAGGGCATGATCAGAAAGGGAATTTTTTTTTCTGGAATTCTGTGCAGTGTGTGAAGAATAAGGAGCAAGGAATCCCTTTCTGGAATTTTTGCTGAGATGAAACCACTAAGCCTCTTGCACAGTGTCATCATGTAATACGTAGCTCATATTAGTAAAATGCAGCCCGAAGCACTTACGCTTATTTGATTAAAAAAAAAAAAAAACTGTGAAGATGGTGACATGGAGGCTGTTAATCCATTTTAAAGATAAAAAAGTTGAGGTTGAGGTGATTGCCTTTCTTGAAGCCATGTAGCTAACAGGTGGAAGGGGCCACCTAGGATTCCTGATTTCAAATTCAGTGTCCTTTCTGTTAAATCTCTGCCTTACCACCTAAGTCATCAGATTCTTTGTACTTCTCCAAACTCCTACCTAGGCAACAGATAATTCCTTAAACCTGAAACCATCTAGCTCCAGATTTGGCCCAAAGAAAAGAGTCCCCTGAAGCCTGAACATGTATTTTGAGTGGGTGTGATTCTCTTTTAACAAAGGCTTAAGATTGCATTATTTAATTTTTTGTGAGTTTACTTTTTCTTTCTTATTTTTTTTAAATTGAAGGAGATAGTGTGTGTGTGCTAAGGCGCTTCAGTAATAAGCTTTATGCACCATAGCCCACCAGTCTCCTCTGTCCATGGGATTTTCCAGGCAAGAAGACTGGAGTGGGTTGCTGTGCCCTCCTCCAGGGGATCTTCCTGACCCAGGGATCAAACCCACATCTGTGTGTCTCCTGCATTGGTGGGTGGGCTCATTACCACTAGTGCCACCTGGGAAGCCCTCAAAAGAGATCAACCAACTATAACATATTGTTTATTCTAATAGAGTTCAAGTTCTCTACAGAGAAGAGGTGTGCATTAATCTCATGTAAAAATTTGAATATGGTGAATATTGAGAACCATTTGGTTGATTGTATTAGAAATTGAATGACAGGAAAAACTCTGTTAAGGAAACATTGTACAAAAATTGAGGGACCATCCCCTCCTCCTTTAGACATTTCCTCGGGATGATTTACTTAAATCTATTTGCCTTGATATTGTAGATACCACTGGAGAAAAAGCGCTTGGATTCTTGAAGAGCATTCACATGCTGATTTTGAAAACGACACTGAGCTCAGAAGTGGAGTCCATGTCCGGCCCTTACTTGTCCAATCACTGAAGCTCAGAGTTCGTATCACTTGTCCACATGATTCTGAAGTGCTGGAGTCAGAATTGCCTGGGGTCACAGTGCATCTCCTTTACTCCTTGGCCTCCAGCACAAAGCCGTCTACAAGGGCTGCAGGTTGTCACTTTGCATTTATCTGGGCAGGTGTGGTGAAAAGGCTGGAGAAAGAGAGGAGGAAAGTTTATTGGATATGATTCCCCAGAGAAATAGAACCAATAGGAGATGTGTCTGCTTCTATAATCTGTAATCTATCTACATCTATCTGTCTTCCATGGTTATCTATGGTTATCATAACTATCTAAATACCTATCACCTGTCTATCTGTCTACTGAGACTGATTGATTTTCAGGATTTGGTTCACACAGATGGACAGGCTGGAAGTTCAGGGAAGAGTTGATGCTGCAGTGTTGACTCTGAAATCTGCAGGCAGGACACTCAGGCAGGGTTTCTATGTTGCAGTCTTGAAGCAGAACTTCTGCTTCTTCTGGAATCCTGAGCCTTTGTTTTTAAGGCTTTCAACCAATTGAATTACCTGTATTATGGAGGGTAATCTGATTAAAATGTTAGCATCTATCCTAGAGTTTGACCAAACAACTGGACCATAGCCTAGCCTAGTTGTCACATGATATTACTATTGCAGGGAAATTCCCACAGTGATCAGTGAAGGACCTCAACAGTGCTTCTTCCATCCAGCCAAGTTTTTCTCCCTTTTGGCAGAGAAGAAAACAGAAAGAAAGGACAAACTAATAGGGAATGGGGGGCCAAACTGGATGAGAGATTTTCACAGGCGATCTCCAGCTCTTTTCTTCTCTTCTCCTTCAATTTGAAGCTCAATCACTAGAGAAATGCATCCGTCATTAACTGTTGGGAGCTGCCTACTCATACTCGGCCCAAATTGCAATTGAAGGCTTTGCTTACACTGGAGAAATTAAATTAGAGCAGATGACACACATGAGCAGCATTCCCGATGGGCCCATAGTTCTGTCAATGATACCCTGTGTGTTCAGTGCTAAGTTATGCTCAAAGGTTTGGAAGCACCAAATACCCTGCAATGAAAATGACTTGATGCCTCATCAGTGATAGTGGAGGCATGTGATAGGTGCCTGGAAGAAAAGGCACAGCTCATTTTCTAGAATTAGGAAGATGACTGGGGGCTGCCTGTCTGGTGAAACACACTAATCAAATTAGATTAACTTTTTTTCGTTTAAAATTAGCATCAGTGAATTTTCAGAGAGCAAAGAATGAATGTTAAACTCACTTCTATCATTTTAGTTTATATTTCTGACTTTATTTAATTCAATAAAAGCTAGGGTGCCCACTGCTTGGTTCACAGTCCTGCCCCTTTTTAATCTCCATTCTCTCCTTATAGACTCTTATTCAATCCCACTGTTTAAATATCACCTCAGTGCTGGTGACTCAGCTGTTTGTATCTCCAGGTCTGCCTGCTCCTGGCAGCAGCAAACTCTTATTGAACTGTCTACCAGACATTTCTACTGGGCCTATGTTTATAGTCATCTTAGACAAAATAGTGCAAACAGAACTCATTTTTTAAGCTTTACTGAGGTATAGTTGACCAATAAAATTGTAAGATATTTAACATGTACAGTATGATGACTTGATACACATTTATATTGTGAAAGGATTTGCTGTATCAAGGTAATTAAGAGAAGGGAGTCCTGTCACATACAAGAGCAGGGTTGAATCTGGAGGGCATTATGCCAAGTGTAATAGTTCAGACAAAAAATGATGAATACTGCATGGTATCACTTATATGCAGAATCTAAAATAAAAACATCAGACTCATAGAAACAGGTGGTTGCCAAGAACTGAGTAATGAGGGGAATAGGGAGAAGTTGGTAAATAGGTACATCTGGTAACTTTCAGATACAAGATGAATGAACTCTAAGGACCTAATGTATAATTCTAGTGCATACCATTACATTATAGTTGATAACCCTATATGATATTGACCTTTGAACAACATGCAGGTTAGGGAGGCCAGTTCTTCTTGAAGTAAAATGTCTGCCTAAACTGTACAGCCCATATTCCATGTCTGCGGTTCCACATCTGCAGATTCAACCAACTTGAATCATGTACTGCTGTAGTATGTATGGACTGAAAAAAATCCATGCATAAGTGAGCCTGTGCAGTTTAAACGTGGGTTGCTCAGGGGCCAAGTGTGATTGAAACATGCTAAGAGAGTAGATGGTGACTGCAGCCATGAACTTAAAAGACACTTACTCCTTGGAAGAAAAGTTATGACCAACCTAGATAGCATATTCAAAAGCAGAGACATTACTTTGCCGACTAAGGTTTCCTGTGGTCATGTACGGATGTGAGAGTTGGACTGTGAAGAAGGCTGAGCGCCAAAGAATTGATGCGTTTGAACTGTGGTGTTGGAGAAGACTCTTGAGGGTCCCTTGGACTGCAAGGAGATCCAACCAGTCCATTCTGAAGGAGATCAACCCTGGGATTTCTTTGGAAGGAATGATGCTAAAGCTGAAGCTCCAGTACTTTGGCCACCTCATGGGAAGAGTTGACTCATTGGAAAAGACTGTGATGCTGGGAGGGATTGGGGGCAGGAGGAGAAGGGGACGACAGAGGATGAGATGGCTGGATGGCATCACGGACTCGATGGACGTGAGTCTGAGTGAACTCCAGGAGATGGTGATGGACAGGGATGCCTGGCGAGCTGCGATTCATGGGGTCGCAAAGAGTCGGACACAAGTGAGCCACTGAACTGAACTGAACTGAAGAGAGTAGAATTTAAATGCTCACATGGAAAACAAAAGTTAAATATTAGATGAGATTGATGACTGAGTAATATCCCATTGTATGTATACACCATGTTCTTCTTCATCCATTCTTCTGACAGACATTTTATTTGTTTCCATACCTTGGCTATCAAATAGAACTCTTTTCTCTTCCCCATTACCTATATCTCCTCTTGAAAGTTGTGTTACTAAGTTCAAGCTCATACTGTTTGCCTCATGACAGATGAAATACACTGAGAGAGGTGAGCTGTTGAGGCAAGGAATAGCCACTTTATTCAGAAAGCCAGCAGACTGAGAAGTTGCTGGACTATTGTCCCAAAGAACCATCTTTCCAAAGTTAGCATTCAGGCTTCTTTTATACTAAGAAGGGAGGAGGTGTGGCTGGTTGTTACAAACTTCTTAGAGAAGGAATCCTTTGTTCTTGCAACTGTAGGTCTGGTCACAATATTCCTGTAAACCTCCAACAAGACAATTGTTATTTTCTGTTCTGCAACTTTTATCTTACATAAATGGAAAAGTGTTATGCTTTGAAAGGTCAGAGCCTTGTGAATGGGCTATTATGTATATTTCAGGCTACGGCAACTTTCTTTTACAAAGCTGCAGAGCCAGCATGACTCAGCACAGGCAACAAAGCACAAGGGTTAGAGCTAAAGAAGCAGATCTAATATGGAGTTAGGGTTGTTCTTCTTTGTTATAGTTGTATTGTGGGAAAGGGTCAAGGCAAACGCTTTTCATTCTCCACTTATGTCTGAGCTGAATTTTGTTAAATGAGTAAATATTTCTGAATTATTATTATTATTATTATTTTTTATAATTTAACAATTTAATTCTCAATGGATAAAGCATGGAAGAAGACTCTAAATTTCAAACTAAATCAGAGCCTTTTCTACATCATGCTGTTGATGCTGCTGACAGACTGGTTATGTAACCAGAACTCAATATACAAATTGCTACAGAACAGACATTTTATTCCTGAAAACACTAAAATAATAAAGAACATGACATTATGTAATTAAATATGACTGGTGGGGAAAGCTCTCAGAACAATCTGATTTTGATTTTCAAGCGAAAATAGGAAGTTGCCTATTTTAAAAGTTGTTGGGTTTTGAAAATGGATCTTTTTATGGATTTATCACACAACCAGAGAACCAACTTTTGCAGTTTGCTCTCATATATCAGGAAGTGTAGTTTCTTCCTCACTGAAAATGCAGACATGGAAGGGAGCATGTGTATGATCAAACACTGCTTAGTCGCTCAGTCGTGTCCGACTCTTTGTGACCTCATAGACTATAGCCAGGCTCTTCTGTCCACGGGGACTCTCCTGGCAAGAATACTGGAGTGGGTTGTCATACCCTCCTCCAGGGGATCATCCCAACCAGGGATCGAACCCAGGTCTCCCACATTGCAGGTGGATTCTTTACTGACTTAGCCACCAGGGAATGATCAAACACACTTTTCCAAATATAGCATTAGTGGGCTTGCTCGTATTTCAAGGATATGTCTCCATGAATACTGGTTTGTCTCATAGTTCTCACTTTTTTGGAAGACTTGACTTAGTCCAGAAATGCCATGGCATGCATACAAAAGTTAGCTTCTTATATTCTCTTGTACTGATCGAGCAGCTGGCTTGTCTTGATGATTGGCCAGTATTAAAAAGGGTAAAGTGCATAATTGTGGGTGCTGAAGAGCTGAGTGCAGTTCATTTCTAGCAGTCTCTAAATCATCTTCTGAAGAGGCACTGTCTAATACAAATATTACCCCTTGAGATCCTTGGTAGTAGCGGCTCCAGTATTTCCGGATATTATCAGCCCCTCCAAGTTCTTTTACATTCAAGATGGCATTCTGGAATGGCACTGCTTTTATACTAAAACCTGTTGTTGACACAACACTGTCAGGGCTTTCGCTGCAGAGCTTGGACAGCAGGCTGGTCTTGCCAGAGCCCGTGAGGCCTATGCAGACCAGGTCATACTCTGGGCGTGCAGGCGGTGGACCCTTGCAGCAGAGTGCTCTAAAACACAGATAATCCATGTACAGAAACGCCTCACTTATCCGGAGATCAGACATCCGACAGCCTAAAGCATCCGGAACGGCTCCGAACCCGGAAAAAAAAAGCAGCGTCTCTCTGAATTATTTTTGTATAGGGAAAAATGTTCTGAGATGCAATGCTAGTTAGGTTGTATATCTCTTAGATGTGCATTCTCAGTTAGTTGAAATTGCCCCAATTTGGGAAAAAAATTGCATCATAAATCTTGATAGAGTTGGTCTCATTTTTCAGTTGTTGCTCCTTTTTACTTTTAATGATAATTTTCTATTGTTTTCACTTTTTAAATTCAGTTCGTTGTGTGTTTTGTTTAACTCCATGATGTACAGTGATGTTTATTTGTAGCAATAGCATTTTTTTTTCCACTGGAAAATGGGCTTGGTAATGTCAGGAGGTTATCAGCATTTTCCTTACTTAAGGTGGCTTTAAACATCTTAGAGTCTGCTCAATCATCTTCCATGTCTTGGGAAATTGTCTTTGGCATGGACAACACCCTTTATGTTGGCATTAAACTTTTCTTGGAGAATGTTTTAACCTATAGATATAGGACTGGAGTCCTAGGCAGAATACAAAGTACCATCTCATTGAAAATAATTTTGAAGCACTTTCTTAACTTTTAGATTAAAATTTTTGGTCTAATTTTATCACAATGGTGTGTTTAATGAAGTAAGAATGTATATAACTGTTTAAAATTGTGCTCTTGGCTTTGTTCATACATTTTATTTATGTGTGCACACACACGCAGAGTATATAGTATATCTCAAGAGACTTGCTTGGATGCTGACCCTTCTTTTTCGCCTCAGTCTATGAGAAATCTCATAATTACTCCTTCACTTTCTTCTCCAGAATTAGGCTGACTGCTTGTATTTCTTTAATATTAAGGAGTTCAAATTCTTTTTCATATATTAATTGGACATTTGTATCTCTTTTCTGGTGAAGCATGTCCATATTCTTTGTGCTTTTGTGACTTCTTTTTCTCATTTATAGGTAAGAAATTTTTTGTATTAATGTCAGAAACCCTTTGTTAATCATACATCATACATTTTGTCAATCAGTTGCTCAGTCATGTCCGACTCTTTGCAACCCCGTGAACCTTTTAGCATGCCAAACACCCCTGTCCTTCACTATCTCCCTGAGTTTGCTCAAACTCATGTCCTTTGAATCAGTGATACCATTTGACCATCTCATAGCATTCTATCACCCCCTTTTCTTCCTGCCCTCAATCTTTCCCAGCATCAGTGTCTTCCAATGAGTCAGCTCTTTGCATCAGGTGGCCAAAGTATTGGAGCTTCAGCTTCAGCATCAGTCCTTCCAATGAACATTCAGAGTTGATTTCCTATAGGATTGACTGATTTGATCTCCTTGCAGTCCAAGGGACTCTCAAGAGTCTTTTCCAACACAATTTGAAAGCATCAGTTCTTCAGTGCTCAGTCTTCTTTATGGTCCAGCTCTCATATCCATACGTGACTATTGGAAAAACCATAACTTTAACTATGTGGGCCTTTGTCAGCAAAGTGATGTCTCTGCTTTTTAATACACTGTCTAGGTTTCTCATAGCTTTTCTTCCAAGAAGCAAGTGTATTTTAATTTTTTGGCTGCAGACACCATCTGCAGTGATTTCGGAGCCAAAGAAAATAAAATCTGTCACTGTTTCCACTTTTTCCCCATCTATTTGCCATGAAGTGATGGAACTGGATGCCATGATCTTAGTTTTTTGAATGTTGGGTTTTAAGCCAGCTTTTTTACTCTCCTCTTTCTCCTTCAGCAAGAAGCTCTTTAGTTCCTCTTCACATTCTGCCATTAGAGTGGTATCATCTGCATATATGAGGTTCTTGACATTTTACCCTGCAATCTTGATTCTAGCTTATCATTCATCCAGCCTGGCATTTCACATGATGTACTCTGCATAGATGTTAAATAAGCAGGGTGACAATATAATACACAGCCTTAATATACTTCTTTCCCAATTTGGAACCAGTCCATTGTTCCATGTCCAATTTTAACTGTTGCTTCTTGACCTGCATACAGGTTTCTCAGCAGAGAGGTAAGGTAGTCTGATATTCCCATCTCTGAGAATTTTCCACAGTTTGTTGTGGTCCACACAGTAATTTACCATTTTATTTGAGGCAAAAACTTTAAAAATTTCTCTTGTGAGAAAATTTCAAAAAATATAAAAGTAAAGAGAATAATTTGCAAATCTTATGCAGCCATCACTGGCTTCCACAATTATTGACAGATGACCAGTCTTACTCAGTCTTATCCCCATATCCACCCATTTCCAGCTCCCTGAGTTATTTTGAAGCAAATCCTAGACATCAGTCTATTTTACTGGGGGCATTTGAACCTATATATCTGAAAGATAAACCTTTTTTTTTCATATACACAATTACTCTATCACTATCTCACCTACAACCTAACAATATTATGAAATATCCATGTTCAGATGTCCCAGATGGTGTCATAATTTTTTACAGTGTCTTCATTTGAATTAGGATGCCTTTAATTCTCTTTTACTCTGTAGACCTTCTCTCTCTCACAGTTATTTAATGAAGAAACCAGGTTGTTTGTTCTACAGAATTTTTCATTGTCTGGATATTTGTGGTTGTGCCCGCAAAGTATTCTTCAGATATTGTTCTAGACGTATATCCTGTAAACTCATAGTCAGATCTAATGATCTGAGAATATCCAGATTATGTTTGAATGTTTTTGCAAGGCTAATTCACATATCTTGTTGGTGCTTCTGTCATGAGATCCCTTTCTTATAAGAAAGGCAAGAAAGGTGTTTGATTCTTTATTTTTACTTGCCTGTTTCCAAAATGAGGTAGCTCCCTACCATTCTCATAAGGCAGTCAATAAGTATTTTTTAAAACTTGATATCAATATGAACTCATGAATTTAAGCATATTTGAAGGGTTTGAATGCATTGTAATTATTATTCTTTTTGGACATAAACATGACAGTTGAGGATAATAATCCAATCTACAAACCACAGCTGTTTATACCATTTGTTACACATGTCTACATGGTGCTTTTTGGGAATTTCTTGAAATAACAGTTATAATTCTTCTATCTTATCATTTAAAATCAAAATTCGGAGACAGAGTGTGTGTGTGTGTTGGAGGGGGCACTGATTTTTTTAGAGTGAAAAATGAAAGAACTCCATATATCAGGTTATAAAAGCAGCTTCTTTCTTTTTAAAGTCTATTTTGATGATACAACATAGATTTTAAAGCTTGTATTCATTTGACTCCCAAACCAAATAATATATAATTTGGCATTACACAATTTTTTTACACTGAAAAATCATGCTTTAAAGATGTATCCCTATACTCTTCCCCATTGTTCAGGATTTTTAAAAATGAATCTTTTATTCTAATTCACATTCTATAATAATGCCATGAGGGTTTATAATTCCGTATTGTTACAGAAAGAATAGAAGTGAATGTATAAAGAGAGGTATCTGGAAGGGTGAAAGGAAAGCAGTAACACAAGCACCCATAGGCCCAGCATTAAGGTAAAGAACGAGGACTTTGTCAGTGCCCGGGGAGACTCCTGGCACCCTTTCCCTGCTCATTCCTTTTACTCCACCCATCGCCAGTTTTGTGTCAATTACTCCTTTATATTTTAATTCCCTCATAATGCATCCAGAAACAATGTACTGTTTGGTTTTGAGTACCTCTGTGGCCAGCACAAAACAAGTTATGCAAGGAAAAGGCAGCATTGCTGTTTCAGAAGAAGATGGGGGATACAGAATAGTAAGATACATAGCTCCTGATTTCAGTCTAGATTCACTGACTCTAGGGGTTTGCAGGACTCTCTCCAGGGAAAGTCAGCAGGCAGGGTCTTGAAAGCCCTGGGAATCAGAGATCATTGCTCTGGGGATCTGGAAGAGCAGGCATGTGTGTCTCACACTGGCATCTGCTGGGAATACAGCCACAGGGAGTGGGTGGCTCTGGGCTCTTCAGTGAGGTGAAAGAAGGATGTTTTCAGTAACTCCATGGGCATGGGGCACTGAGCAGGTATTTTGGATGAGTAAATGTGAGGTGACGATCTAAGCCAGGTTCTTTGTCTTAGGGTTGCAAAGCATTGTGACAGCAGCGATTTTACTAATGATTGCCCTCACCTTGCCTAACTCTTGACTTGCCCACCACTTAGAACTGGACATGGAACAACAGACTGGTTCTAAATAGGAAAAGGAGTACGTCAAGGCTGCATATTGTCACCCTGCTTATTTAACTTCTGTGCAGAGTACCTCATGAGAAACGCTGGGCTGGAAGAAGCACAAGCTGAAATCAAGATTGCCGGGAGAAATATCAATAACCTCAGGTATGCAGATGACACCACCCTTATGGCAGAAAGTGAAGAGGAACTAAAAAGCCTCTTGATGAAAGTGAAAGAGGAGAGTGAAAAAGTTGGCTTAAAGCTCAACATTCAGAAAACGAAGATCATGGCATCCGGTCCCATCACTTCATGGGAAATAGATGGGGAAATAGTGGAAACAGTGTCAAACTTTATTTTTTTGGGCTCCAAAATCACTGCAGATGGTGACTGCAGCCATGAAATTAAAAGACGCTTACTCCTTGGAAGAAAAGTTATGACCAGCCTAGACATGATATTAAAAAGCACAGACATTACTTTGCCGACTAAGGTCCCTCTAGTCGAGGCTATGGTTTTTCCAGTGGTCATGTATGGATGTGAGAGTTGGACTGTGAAGAAGGCTGAGTGCTGAAGAATTGATGCTTTTGAACTGTGGTGTTGGAGAAGACTCTTGAGAGTCCCTTGGACAGTTAGGAGATTCAACCAATCCATTCTAAAGGAGATCAGTCCTGGGTGTTCATTGGAAGGACTGATGCTGAAGCTGAAACTCCAGTACTTTGGCCACCTCATGTGAAGAGTTAACTCATTGGAAAAGACTCTGATGCTGGGAGGGATTGGGGGCAGGAGGAGAAGGGGACGACCGAGGATGAGATGGCTGGATGGCATCACCAACTCGATGGACATGAGTTTGAGTGAACTCTGGGAGTTGGTGATGGACAGGGAGGCCTGGTGTGCTATGATTCATGTGGTCACAAAGAGTTGGACACGACTGAGCGACTGAACTGAACTGAGATGCAGTGGGACTCTGTGCCCTTCACCACTCTCTTGCAGTTCCCCGAGCTCCTCCTGGAATCTTCTTATTCTTGCATCCTAGGTATTCCTTGTTCTTGCTTTACGCTGTGTGGAGCACACTGTCTATCAGCATCTTGAGGGGAACAGTTTTTGAGACTTTGCATTCCTGAAATTCTTTATTCTCTGATCATATCGATAGTATGACTTTGAATGGATTTTAGGTTGGAAATAATTTTCTACATAATTTTATCTTTCTTCTCCTGGAGTTGCCTTTGAGAAGTCTTAAGACACTCTGCTTCCTGACTCTCTGGATATGATCTCTTTGTGCACACTGTCTGAGCCCACGTGGTAGGGGTCAATTTTCATCTATTATTATGCTCACTTGGTGGTCTCTTCATTTCTAACAATTCATATCCTTCCATTCTAGGAAACTTCTTGACTTAATAATGCTTTCCTTCCTCTTTCCTTTTTTTAAACTCCTATCATTGGGATGTTGGATCTTCTGGCTCATTCTTCTAACATCTACTATTTTTTTTTACCTCTAGTTTTTTCTGTTCTACTTCCTTGGAAATCTTCTGAGCTTTATCTTCCAACTCTTTTGCTGAGTTTTTCATGTTTACTATAATGTTTTGTTTTCCAAGAATGTGGCTTTTAAAATTAATTTATTTTTTGAAGGATAATTGCTTTACAGAATTTTGTTGTTTTCTGTCAAACCTCAACACGAATCAGCCATAGGTATATATATATCCTCCCTTTTGAAACTCCCTCTCATCTCCCTCCCCATCCTATCCCTCTTGGTTGACATGGAGCCCCTGTTTAAGATTCCTGAGCCATACAGTAAATTCCCATTGGCTATCCCATTACATACAGTAATATAAGTTTCCATGTTACTCTTTCCATACATCTCACCCTCTCCTCCCCTCTCCCCATGTCCATAAATCTATTCTCTATGTCTGTTTCCCCATTGCTGCCCTGTAAATAAATTCTTCAGTACCATTTTTCTAGCTTCCATATATATGCATTAGAATACAATATTTATCAGTCTCTTTCTGACTTACTTCACTCTGTATAATATGTTCTAGGTTCATCCACCTCATTAGAATTGACTCAAATGTGTTCTTTTATATGGCTGAGTAATATGCCATTATATATATGTACCACAACTTCTTTATCCATTCATCTGCTGATGGACATTTATGTTGCTTCCATGTTCTAGCTATTGTAAATAGTGTTGTAATGAACAGTGGGATACATGTGTCTTTTTCTTTTGGTTTCCTCAGGATACATGCCTGGGAGTGGGATTGCTGGCTCAGATGGTGGTTTTATTCCTAGTTATTTAAGGAATCTCCATACTGTCTTCCACAGTGGCTGTATCAATTTACATTCTCACCAACAGTGAAAGAACATTCCTTTTTCTCCACACCCTCTCCAGCATTTATTGTTTATAGACTTTTTGATGAGGGGCATTCTGTCCGGTGTGAGGTGATATCTCATTGTTTTGATTTGCATTTCTCTAATAATGAGCAGTGTTGAGCATCTTTTCATGTGTTTGTTAGCCATCTGTATGTCTTCCTTGGAGAAATGTCTGTTTAGGTCTTTTTCCCACTTTTTGATTGGGTTGTTTGTTTTTCTGGTACTGAGTTATATGAGCTGCTTGTATATTTTGGAAATTAATCCTTTGTCAGTTGTTTAATTTGCTATTATTTTCTCCCATTCTGAGGTTTGTCTTTTCACCTTGCTTATAGTTTCCTTTGCTGTGCAAAAGTTTTCAAGTTTAATCAGGTCCCACTTGTTTAAATTTGTTTTTATTTCCGTTACTCTAGGAGGTGGGTCATAGGGATCTTGCTTTGATTTATGTCATTGAATGTTCCACCTATGTTTTCTTCTAAGAGTTTTATAGTTTCTGATCTTACATTTAGGTCTTTAATCCATTTTGAGTTTATCTGTGTGTATGGTGTTAGGAAGTGTTCCAATTTCATTCTTTTGCATGTAACTGTCCAGTTTTCCCAGCACTGTTTATTGAAGTGGTTATCTTTGCCCCATTGCATATTCTTGCCTACTTTGTAAAAAATAAGGTACCCATAGGTGCCTGGGTTTATTTCTGGGCTTTCTATCTTGTTCCATTGGTCTATATTTCTGTTTTTGTGCCAGTACCATACTGTCTTGATGACTGTAGCTTTGTAGTATAATCTGAAGTCAGGAAGGTTGATTCCTCCAGTTCCATTCTTCTTTCTCAAGACTGCTTTGGCCATTCGGGGTCTTTTGTGTTTCCATATGAATTGTGAATTTTTTTGTTCTATTCTGTGAAAAATGCCATTGGTAATTTGATAGGGATCACATTAAATCTGTAGATCGCATTTGGTAGTATAGTCATTTTCACAATATTGATTCTTCTGACCCAGG
Organism: Capra hircus; assembly: GCF_001704415.2. Classification (NCBI taxonomy): domain Eukaryota; kingdom Metazoa; phylum Chordata; class Mammalia; order Artiodactyla; family Bovidae; genus Capra; species Capra hircus. The sequence continues at coordinate 7,791,690 of NC_030828.1, forward strand.
AACGTGGAATATCTCTCCATCTGTTTATGTCATCTTTGATTTCTTTCATTAGTGTCTTATAATTTCCTGTGTACAGTTCTTTTGTCTCCTTAGGTAAGTTTATTCCTAGATACTTAATTCTTTTTGTTGCAATGGTGAATGGGATTGATTCCTTAATTTTTCTTTCTGATTTTTTACTGTTATTATATCAAAATGCAAGTGATTTCTGTGTATTGGTTTTGTATCCTGCAACCTTCTAAATTCACTGATTAGCTCTAGTAGTTTTCTGATACTATCTTTAGGGTTTTCTATGTACAGTATCATGTCATCTGCAAACAGTGAGAGTTTTACTTCTTTTCTGATCCGGATTCCTTTTATTTCTTCTTCTTCTCTGATTGCTATAGCTAGGACTTCCAGAACTATGTTGAATAATATTGGTGAAAGTGGACACCTTTGTCTTGTTCCTGATCTTGGGGGAATGCTTTCAGTTTTTCACCATTGAGAATAACATTTTCTGTAGGCTTATCATATATGGCTTTTACTATGCTGAGGTAGGTTCCTTCTATGCCCATTTTTTGAGAAGTTTTAATCATAAATGGGTGCTGAATGTTTTCAAAGGCTTTTTCTGCATCTATTGAGATTATCATATGCTCTTTATCTTTCAATTTGTTAATATGGTGGATCACATTGATTGATTTGTGTATACTGAAGAATCCTTGCATTCTTGGAATAAACCCAACTTGATCTCTTATAATCCTTGATCATGGTGTATGAGTTTTTTGATGTGTTGCTTAATTCTATTTGGTAAAATTTTGTTGAAGATTTTTGCATCTATATTCATCAGTGATATTGCCCTTAGTTCTCTTTTTTTGTGTTGTCTTTGGTTTTGGTATCAGGGTGATGGTGGCCTAGAATGAGTTTGGAAGTGTTCCTTCCTCTGTACTTTTTAAAAAGAGTTTAAGAAGCATAGTCATTAGCTCTTCTCTAAATGTTTGATAGAATCCTCTGGTGAAATCACCTGGTCCTGGGCTTTTGTTTTTGAGGAGATTTTTGATCACAGCTTCATTTTCAGTGTTTGTAATTGGGTTGTTCATAATCTCTATTTCTTTGTGGTTCAGTCTTGGAAGATTGAACTTTTCTAAGAACTTGTCCAGTTCTTCAGGTTATCCATTTTATTACCATATAGTTGTTCATAATGGGCTTCCCTGTTAGCTCAGTTGGTAAAGAATCTGCCTGCAATGCAGGAGACCCTGAATTGGATCAGGAAGGTCTATTGAAGAAGGGAGAGGCTACCCACTCTGGTAATCTTGGGCTTCCCTTGTGGCTCAGTTGGTAAAGAATCTGGCTGCAATGCAGGAGACCTGGGTTCTATTCCTGTGTCAGGAAGGTCCCCTGGAGAAGGGAAAGGCTACCTACTCCAGTATTCTGGCCTGAAGAATTCCATGGACTGTATAGTCCATGGGGTTGCAAAGAGTCGGACATGACTCAGCAATTTTCACTCACTCACTCACTCACTCTGTTCATAATGTCTCTTATAACCCTTGTATTTCTGCATTGTTTGTTGTAACCTCTCCTTTTTCATTTCTAATTTTGTCGATTTGATTCTACTCTCTTTTTCTTGATGAGTTGGGCTAAAAGTTTGTCAATTTTGTTTATTTTTTCAAAGAACCAGCTTTTAGCTTTATTAATCTTTACTATTGTTTCTTTCATTTCCTTTTCATTTATTTCTGCTTGGTTCTTTATGATTTCTTTCCTTCTACTAATTTGGGAGGTTTTTTTTTTTTGTTCTTCTTTTTCCAGTTGTTTTAGGTGTAAAGTTAGGTTGTCAATTTGATGTTTTTCTTGTTTCTTGAGTTATGATTGTGTTGCTATCAACTTCCCTCTTAGAACAGCTTTTGCTGCATCCATAGGTTTTGAGTTGTTGTGTTTCCTTTGTCATTTGTTTCTAGAAATTTTTTGATTTCCCTTTTGTTTTCTTCACTAACTTGTTGGTTATTTAGGAACGCATTGTTTAATCTCCTTGTGTTTGTGTTTCTTACATTTATTTTTCCTTACAATTGATATCTAGTCTCATAACATTGTGGTCAGAGAAGATGCTTGATATGATTTCAATTTCCATAAATTTACTGAGGTTTGATCTGTGACCCAAGATGTCCTGGAGAATGTTCCATGTGCACTTCAGAAGAAGGTGTATTCTTCTGCATTTGGATGGAATGTCCTGAAGATATCAATGAGTCCCTTGCCTTTAATGTATCATTTAAGACTTGGGTTTCCTTATTAATTTTTGTTTTGATGATCTGTCCATTGGTGTGAGTGGGGTGTTAAAGTCTCCTGCTATTATTGCCCCCAGTACTTTGGCCACCTCATGGAAGAGTTGACTCATTGGAAAAGACTCTGATGCTGGGAGGGATTGGGGGCAGGAGGAGAAGGGGACGACAGAGGATGAGATGGCGGGATGGCATCACCGACTCGATGGACGTGAGTTTAGTGAACTCTGGGAGTTGGTGATGGACAAGGATGCCTGGTGTGCTGTGATTCATGGGGTTGCAAAGAGTCAGACATGACCGAACTTAACTGATTATTGCATTACTGTCAATTTCTCATTTTATGTCTTTGCCAATTGTTATGTCTTCCTCTTGGATTGATCCCTTGATCATTATGTAGTGTCCTTCCTTATCTTTTGTAGTTTTCTTTATTTTAAGGTATATTGTCTGATATGAGGATTGCTACTCCAGCTGTCTTTTGCTTCCCATTTGCATGGAATGTATTTTCCCACCCTCTCACTTTCAGTCTCTATGTGTCTTTAGGTCTGAAGTGGGTTTCTTGTAGACAGCATATATATGGGTTTTGTTTTCGTATTCATTCAGCCAGTCTGTGTCTTTTGGTTGGAGCATTTAATCCATTTACATTTAAAGTAATTATTGATATATATGTTCCTATTGCCATTTTCTTGTTTGGGGTTAATTTTGTAGATCTTTTTTTTTTTCTCTTGTATTTCTTGACTATATAATTACCTTTAACATTTATTGTAAAGCTGGTTTGGTGGTACTGAATTCTCTTAAGCTTTGCTTGTCTGAAAAGCTTTCTAATTCTCCATCAATTTTGACTGAGATCCTTGCTGGATACAGTAATCTTGGTTGTAGCTAATTTCCTTTTAGTACTTTAAATATATCCTGCCATTCTGGATCACAATAAACTGTGGAAAATTCTGAGAGAGATGGGAATACCAGACCACCTGACGTGCCTCTTGAGAAATCTGTATGCAGGTCAGGAAGCAACAGTTAGAACTGGACATGGAACAACAGACTGGTTCCAAATAGGAAAAGGTGTACGTCAAGGCTGTATATTGTCACCCTGCTTATTTAACTTATATGTAGAGTACATCATGAGAAACACTGGACTGGAAGAAACACAAGCTGGAATCAAGATTGGTGGGAGAAATATCAAGAACCTCAGATATGCAGATGACACCACACTTATGGCAGAAAGTGAAGAGGAACTAAAAAGCCTCTTGATGAAAGTGAAAGAGGAGAGTGAAAAAGTTGGCTTAAAGCTCAACATTCAGAAAAGGAAGATCATGGCATCTGGTCCCATCACTTCATGGGAAATAGATGGGGAAACAGTGGAAACAGTGTCAGACTTTATTTTTTGGGGCTCCAGAATCACTGCAGATGGTGGCTGCAGCCATGAAATTAAAAGATGCTTACTCCTTGGAAGAAAAGTTATGACCACCCTAGACAGCATATTCAAAAGCAGAGACATTACTTTGCCGACTAAGGTCCATCTAGTCAAGGCTATGGTTTTTCCAGTAGTCATGTATGGATGTGAGGGTTGGACTGTGAAGAAGGCTAAGCGCTGAAGAATTGATGCTTTTGAACTGCGGTGTTGGAGAAGACTCTTGGAGTCCCTTGGACTGCAAGGAGATCCAACCAATCCATCCTAAAGGAGATCCGTCCTGGGATTTCTTTGGAAGGAATGATGCTAAAGCTGAAACTCCAGTCCTTTGGCCACCTCATGCAAAGAGTTGACTCATTGGAAAAGACTGTGATGCTGGGAGGGATTGGGGGCAGGAGGAGAAGGGGACGACAGAGGATGAGATGGCTGGGTGGCATCACTGACTCGATGGATGTGAGTCTGAGTGAACTCCGGGAGATGGTGATGGACAGGGAAGCCTGGCGTGCTGCGATTCATGGGGTCGTGAAGAGTCGGACATGACTGAGTGACTGAACTGACTGACTGAACTGATTCCCTTCTGGCCTACAGAGTTTCTGCTGAAAGATCAGCTGTTAAACGGATGGAGTTTCCCTTATATGGTACTTGTTGCTTCTCCCTTGCTGCTTTTACTATTCTTTCTTTGTGTTTAGTCTTTGTTAGCTTGATTAGTACGTGTCTTGGCATGTTTCTCCTTGGGTTTCTCCTGTATGGGACTCTTTGTGCCTCTTGGACTTGATTCACTATTTCCTTTTCCATGTTGGGGAAATTTTCATCTATAATCTCTTCAAAAATTTTCTTATACCCTTTCTTTTTCTCTTCTTCTTCTGGGATCCCTGTAATTCAATGTTAGTGTGTTTGATATTGTCCCAGAGGTCTCTGAGACTATCCTCAGTTCTTTTCATTCTTTTTACTTTATTCTGCTCTTCAGAAGTCATTTCCACCATTTTATCTTCTAGCTCACTGATTTACTCTTCTGCTTCAGATATTTTGCTATTGATTCCTTCTAGAATATTTTTAATTTCAGTAATTGTGTTGTCTCTACGTCTTTGTTAATTGATTTTTGTATTTTCTCCATTTTGTTTTCGTTTTTGATCACCTTTATTACCATTTTTCTGAATTATTTTTTTAGGTAGTTTGCCTATTTCCTCTTCATTTATTTGGACTTCTATGTTTCTAGTTTTTTCCCATCATTTGTGTAATATTTCTCTGCCTTTTCATTAAAAAAAAAAAATTGGTTGTGTTTGAGGTCTCCTTTTCCCAGGGTTCAAGGTTGAATTCTTTCTTCCTTTTGGCTTTGGCCCTCCTAAGTTAGGTCCAGTGGTTTGTGTAAGCTTCGAATAGGGTTAGATTGGTGCTGAATTTTTGTTTGTTTGTTTGTTTTTCCTCTGATGGGAAGGCTGAGTGAGGTGGTAATCCTGTCTGCTGATGATTGGGTTTGTATTTTTGGTTTGCTTGTTGTTTAGATGAGGCATTATATACAGGGTGCTACTGGAGGTTGGGTGATGCCTGGTCTTGCATTCAAGTGGTTTCCTTTGTGTGAGTTCTCACTATTTGATACTCCCTAGGGTTAGTTCTCTGGTAGCCTAGGGTCTTGGAGTCAGTGCTCCCACTTCAAAGGCTCAGGGTTTGATCTCTGCTCAGGAACAAAGATTTCACAAGTGGTTTGTTATTGCTTTAACTGAGATTCAAACAAATACCCCCAAATGAGAAAACAAAGATGAACCCCAGACAAATGGCAGTTACAAAATCAGGCAAATGATAACTAAAATAATGGAATATACACAAAAACATGTAGCCCCAAAAGCAAAGTCAAAACAGTCCAACAAAAATAAAGTACAGTAGATTGACCCAGCAAACAAAGGAAATCAAAAATTATATCTACCAGTGAAGAGCAAAACTAACTAAAACACACACTGGAAAACAAAACTAAAACAAGTGCCAAGTGGAAAATAAAGCAATGAAAGCAAAACTAACAAATATATTGAGAGGAAAGGGAAGAAAGAATAGATATGCAATGTTAAATAGAGGTAGATGAAGAAAATTTATATAAAGTTTAACTGCAAGCAGAAAAGAACAGCAGGAAACATAAACAAAGGAATAAATGTAGAAGAATATAATAGGTTTAAAAATTAAAAATTAAAATTTTAAAATAGAAAAGAAAAAAAAAGGAAGAAGGAGAAAAAAAAAAGGAAAACTCCACAGAACTGCAAAAGCCCAACATAGAGGAAGAGGTTTATAACAACAATAAAAAGTGTAACTGAATATACACATATGCATATACACCCATAAGCAAAATCAAGACATCCCAAGAAAAATGAAGTACTACAGATTGACCTGGTGAACAAAGGAAATCAAATATTTTATCTACCAGTTACGAACAAAACTAACTAAAGCACAGACTGGAAAACAAAACTAAGGAAAGGTGAAAACTGGGGAATAAAGCAATGAAAATGAAACTAACAAATATGTTAAGAGGAAAGGAAAGAAAGAAGAGAAAGAATAGATCTGCAAAGATAAACAGAGGTAGATAAAGATTTATATACATTAAAGGTTAACTGCAAGGGGAAAAGAACAGTAGGAAAAGCAAACAAAGAAATAAGTGTATAAAAATAGTAATAGGTTTAAAAAATTAAAATTAAGTTAAAAAAAAAAAAAAGAAAACTCCACGGAACTGCAAAAGCCCAATGTAGAGGCAGAGGTTTATAACAACAATAAAAAAAATGTGACCGAGAGAAAAAACAACAACTCAAAAGCTTAATTAGATTTCATAGCGCCAGTGAAACTGACAAGAACAATGGGTTGGGGGGGGGGGGGGGGGGGCAGAAAAAAGATCCAAAAGAATCTGCAGAACAAATCAAAACGTCAGAATAGTAAATCTTTTTCTTGAGTCTGTGCTGTCAGAGTCCTTTCCCTCTCTGGGAGTCAGTCCACCTCACCTCCCTGGGATGTCCTCCAACACTGTCCTGATCTCTAGACCTGCTGTGGGGGCAGCTCAGATTCTGATCTGGTCCTACTCCTGTGTGTTCTTGCCTCCAGTGTCCACAGCTGTCAGAACTAGTGCACTTTCTTTTGTGGGAGCTCTCAATGTCCTTTTGTATCTTCCATAGACACAGAGTCTGCCTAGTTGATCATGTGGATCTAATCTGCAGCTTGTACAGCAGGTGGGAAGGTTTTGGATCTTCTTCCTTAGCCACACTGCCCCTGGGTTTCAATTGTGGTTTTATTTCCACCTCTGCATGTGGCTGATCCACTGAGGTTTGCTCCTGAGGCGGCCCTGGAGGACTTGGGTTTGGCCCTGTGAGAGCCAGGTGTGGAGGTGGTGCAGCTGCTTGGGTCACAGGGGTTCTGGCAGCACCAGGTACTCAGGGGAGTTGGCAGCTAGGGCAGCAGGAAATATGCTCTAGAAGGGTATGGCAACCAGTACTGGCCAATACACTCCAGTATTTTTGGCTGGAGAACCCCCCTGACAGAAGCCTGCCAGGCCACAGTCTATAGGGTCACAAAGAGTTGGACCTGCACTCATAGACGTGAGACTTTTTTTTTGCCTGTGGTAGCTCTGCCCCAGTGAGGGTTGAGTGTGAAGGTGGCTCAGCTATTTAGCTCGCAGGGACCCTGGCAGCACCAAGTGTGCGGGGACACGGACTGCCTCTGCCACAGGAGTTATGGCCCTATCACAGTCTTTTTCCGAGTCTCTTGTTGCTGGTTATCAGAAGGTCTCTTTGGCCAGTCTTTTTCCATAGCTCTGCCTGCTCAGGCACTTAGAGGGCTCCCTTGCCTGGGGTTCTTCTCTATTGTTCAGCGCATCAGGCACATAGAGGGGCCCCCTGTCTGGGGTCCTACTCTGTAGATCATCACATCAGGCACTTAAAGGGGCACCCTGGGAGGGGTCCTACTCTGTATCTCAGTGAGTCAGGCACTTGATGGGCCAGCCTCTTTATTGTTTAGCTGCTGATGCTGGTGTGTGGGGAGAGAGAGGCTAGGGATATGGCTCCACCCTTTATGTGTGACTTAGTATCGCCTTGCTTCCGTGGCTGCCTGGCTTTCCTCCACAGGTATTTCCCACCACAGTCCCCTCACTCATATCCCCTCAATCCGTCTCTCCAAAGACAACAGCAGCCCTCGCCCTGGGATCGCTCCACAATCCCTAAACTCCAGCTCCTTCCAGAGGATCTGTGTTCCTGTCCCGGGTATGAATGGCTGCTGCAAGGACTGTCTGACTCTCATTTCATGTAGGCTGCCACAGAACAGCTGTTTCACTCTCGGCATTAAATGCTTCTCCTCTGATTCAGACAGTTGCCCTGATGTAGGGATCGGACCCCTGCTTCAGTTCCCCCACCCTCCGAGGACTACGAACTCGCCTCCTTTTCCCCCAAGTTCCTTCATCCTACCAAGTTTTGCCTGGTTCTATTTATTATTTTCTGCTGTCAGGTCCTCCTGTCTGCTCTCAGCTGGTGTTCTGCATGCACTTCTGTGTGAAGGTGTATTCCTGATGTATCTGTGGAGAGAGATGTACTCCATGTCCGCCTACTCCTCTGCCATCTTGTCCTCTCTGGGATATCTTTTTTTCCTTCATGCTTCATCTAGTTTCACTTGCTCACAGGGAACTTCATATGGAGACCTTATACTGGACACTTCAGACCAGGTTTCCCAGGGGAAACGTCTGCACCCATCTCAGACAGCTCAGTTCAAGATGGTGGTGGCGGTGGGCCAAGAATGTCCTTTAAAATGTTGCATCTTCTTTACCTTTCTCTTTCTCCTGGATCTTTCTCTCCTCTACCTCTTCAAGATTCAAGCAGACTCTTATTCTAGTTTCAGTCAGTATCGTCTTCCCTGTACCCGAGGCTATTAATAATAGCTTTCTTTCCTTGCAGATATTTTACCCAACGTAGTCATAGTCTCCCACCCCTAGCTCCCCACTTTTGTTTGACACTATTTTCTGAGTGTCAGCTTCTTTGCTGAATGGGCCATGAATCCCAGGGTAGGGCTTAGGGCTCAGTCAGTCCCACCCTCCCACTGTTTGACCAAATTGCTAGTCCCAAGACCCTGCTTGTCAAGGATGACCATCAAGCAGAGAGTGGTTGTTACAAAGAAAAGTATTCCAATCAATCGATTGTTCATCTGCATTTTGAAGCTATGTTCCTTCTCTGAAAACAAGACAACTTGAATTAAGTTCATGTTGGGGGGCTGTGAGTAGAACCACAAGGCTTCATAGGAATACAGATTTGAAATTCACATCATTTCCCTGACGAACATGTGACTGAAAGAAAGTTATTCAATGTCTCTGAATCCCATTCCCATAAAACCAAGGATTTTCATTTATTTGTCACTGTCCTATTCCCAGACATAGAACAGGGCTTGGCGCTTGTCGAGGGGGTGACATTCATCACATGCTTAGATGCATGAGTTAAAACTTGAGTGAATTAATTATAGCATCCCTAGCCCAATTCAGAGTAGCGAATAGATGCTCTATTAATATTCCTTTCTTTCCCCCTCTTTAAGGATGAATCTGTCCATAACAATATTTATGACTATTACTGCAGTCAACATATGTTGTGTGCTGGGTGCTCTGCCTACACTAACTCATCTTGTTGTTGCTATTTAGTTACTAAGTCATGTCTGACTCTTTTGTGACCTTATGAACTGTAGCCCACCAGGCTCCCCTGTCCATGGGATTCTCCAGGCAAGAGTACTGGAGTGTGTTGCCATTTCCTTCTCCATGGGATCTTCCCAACCCAGAGACTGAAGCTGGTTCTCCTGCACTGTAGGCAGATTCTTTTACTAGTGAGCCACATGGGAAGTCCCAGCTCTACTCCTTATAAACAACTCTGTGAAGCATTATAACTCTGTTAAGGTGGAGGAAAGTGAGGCACAGAGAGCATAATCAATTAGTTGTCCAAGGCTGTGCACAGTAGAATCAGGACCTGATACAGCCTGGACCTAAGTCATCTCTTTAGCCGACTAAAGACTTTCATGGTTCAGGAGACTCCAAGGGTTTCAGGTGCTCTGTATCAGAAACTAGGGATAAAGACCAAATAATAATTTTTTTATTGTACACAGTTGCCATACTTCCACTTTAGAGGAATGAACTTCACCCTTAAGTTCTTTGACTCCTCATTCACATTCTAATAAAGTGCTGGACTGAGGCATTAAAAAGGGTGTTTAGCTTCCTTGGGTGGAAGAGAAGTTAAAAGCTGTCTTGTACAACCACCACATTTAACTCAGACTCTTGGGTAGGAGAAAAATCCCAGTCTATACTGATGCTTTGCTTTTGTTTTTCTTCTGTGGAAAGGTGTGTGGTATTACGAGTTACATGAGGGGAAGACAAGATAGCCAGTTTCTGCCTCCTACAGGCTTGCTGCTGCTGCTAAGTCACTTCAGTCATGTCCGACTCTGTGTGACCCCATAGACGGCAGCCCACCACCAGGCTGAAACAGGATGGTCACAGTAACCTTCCAAGTGTTCTCACTAAATCTGGTCTAGACTTCTTGGGAAGGTGCTGTCTTGCCCCAGCCCTGCTGAGTTAACTCTTCAATGCCCAACTAATACAGCAGGTGGGTTCACAGGCTGCCCTGAGATCTGGTACCAACTTACTTTTTTGGTTGTTATCTCCCATCAACTGTCCCACTCATAGGTGATACTCTTAGAAGCCACACAACTTGCCAACTCCCTACACCCTCTCTGCCTCCAAGTCCTCTCTTTCTCATGCCATTTTTGAAGAATCCTATCCCTGATTTTGGCTTTGAACATACCCTGCACTTCCTTCCATGTCTATTTGAGTTTCCACCTCCACCACCACAAGGCTATGCAGTCAGGAACCTTGTCCCAAGGCAGCAGAGTTGTCAGTCCTGCTCCCAACTTAGATGCTGCGGGAGGTATGGATGCTGTTGCCTTCAGAGACTGGACAGAGATGCTGCCACCTTGGCCACCTGGACAGCATTGGTGGCACAAAGGTCATCCGCTTCTGGCTCCCTGTCTCCCTGGGCAAGTCCAGGGAGAGGTGTGTAATGGGCAGGACCTAGGTCCTGACCTGCACCTTCCTGCAAGGGAGGCTGCAAAAGTGATTTTCAGTCACTCTGGCTTCTAGGGTGGCAAGTGGGCTCCGCTTGACACCAGAGGAGATTTGCCATACACACAGGAAGTGTGTTCAGAATCTGGCTGGCTAAAGAGAATGGCAAAGGTGGACGTGAGTGCTTCAAACAACGGCACTTAGGCAGGAGGGACTTGCAAGTGACAGAGAGCTGAGCTCATATTACAGATATTTTATTATTTAATTTTCACCACAACTCTATAAGCTCAGCCTAAGTAACTTCCAATTTCTATAAAACAAGGATATCATATACAATAAACACTTCTATGTTTATATATATTAAACTGAAACCAACATAATTTGGTGATTTTTTTTTCTGTCTGCAGATGGTTCACGACTTAATGACTGTTCCATATACTATTTTGCAAAAGCAAATATGCATCATGCATCCAGTAGAAACCATGCTTTGAATTTTGATCTTATCCCTGGCTAGCGGACACGCGATACAATGTGTCATGATGTTGGGCCACAGCTCCCAGGCAGCCACGCGATCGTGGGGCTAAAAAGATACATGCAAAACCATTCTGTACCTAGACAGCCATCCTGCTTTTCACTTTCAGTACAGTATTCAATGAATTACAGGAGACAGCTCACACTTTGTTATGAAATAAGTTTTGTGTTGGATGATTTTGCTGCACCGCCGCTAGTATAAGCATACTGAGCCTGTTTAAGATAGACTGGGAAAGTTATGGTGTTCAGTAGGTTAGGCGTATTCAACGCATTCTCAACTTAACAGTATTTTCAACTTACAGTGGGTTTATTGCGACATAACCCCGTGTAAGTCAAGCAAAATCTGGACATCACAAATTAAAACTTCCTATGAGTTTCCCTCATGTGCAGTGATATGGCATAAGATAAAGAATATTAGGCACGAGATTGAGTCCTGGTTTGAGCCTTGATTCTCTTATACAATTGATGTGATATTGGAAAGTTACCTCTTCTTTCTACAGCTTACTTGCTTGTGAAATGGGGTACTTAAATTGTGCATGAATATAAGTGAGGAAAGAGAAACAAAGGAATTTTACAGGCTTTCCAGGTACCCTACTCTTTGTGTGGCCTATGCATTTTTTCAAGATCAAATATCTCCTCCTCTGGGGAATTCTTCCCAATGCTCCTAGTGCAAATTAGTTGTTTCTTAACTGCTAGAGCAGAAGCACTTGTTATAGATCCAAGAACTCTAAGTAAGAAATTGCTGATTTGGTGTGCGGAGTAGGAGGACGGGGTCAGGGAGAGGAGGAATGTCAGAGAAGACTTGATTAGGGAGCTCACACTCGAGCTCCTCTTTTCCACCATCTGTTCACCCAGCCAGCCAGCCAGCTATCTAGGGCCCATTGCCAGGAAGGATTCCGGAGCATCTTCCTAAGTGATCCGGAGATAACTTTAGCTGAACAAGTGCTGGAGAAACTGTTCTCTCTGGAGCTGACCGCTGCCCATGCTCTGACTTCTGGTTATCACTGGAACACTTGCCATCACTGAGTTATCTCATCCCCTGAGACTCAGTTCAGGAGTCCCTCCTCCAGGAAGTCTTTGCTTACTGAGGCCCCACAGCGCCATTCTTTGGCTGGATTTAATGATTTTATCAACCAGTATGGGTTAGGGTATGCTGTAATAACAAACACTGCCAGCATCTCAGTGACTTCAAACAACAAGACATTTCTTGCTCAGGCTTATGGTGCACCCTCTAGAGGGTGCTGCTCTGAATCTTTCTGGCTCAGCCCAGCTGGCAGGGCTTTATCTCTGTGCCTTAAGAATTGCCAAGGTAGGCACTGCTTTTATAGCTTCAGCTGCAAGTGACATGTGACACTTCTGCTCACATTTCATTGCAAAGCAAGTCATAAGATCACCACTGTCTTAGGAGAGAGGGAAGCAGAATCCTGCCATGTGCCCTGAAGGGGAACAACTGGAAATCTTTCAGATGACCCAGAAAGGCCCTTTTCTGTGCTTCGAATGTCCTGTGCCTATAGCTACCCCAGGCCTTGCACATTAAATATATATATATCTTCCTATACATTCATCGCCTCCCATAGCCCTAAGTCTGCTTAGGGCAGGATTTGTGATGGTGTCATATCCATAGTAGTAGTCCAGAGGGTGAGGGAAGCTTGCTCAAGTCTGATGGTCCTTTGGAGACATTCAACACCATATTTAACACCTCTTCCCCAAGTGGCCTCTCTAGACTTTTCCAAGGGCTTCTAAGTTACCCGGCTCATTCCCCCTATGCCCTGGGTGAGAGCAGTTGGGTGGTCGGAATGCTTCATGCCAAGAGCACCTTGTCTCTTCTGTTCTGAGTGAAGCTGTGTTTTCATCTGAACCCCAGGACCTTGTTCTCAAGTTCCTCAGAGGATAGGAGAGCAACTGAGAACCAGTCCTTGCGAAGTGCAGTCTCTACAGGTGCCTAATATCCACACACCCATCAATCTGGGCTCAGGATGCTGGTGTCTGCCTCCCACTCCCAGGGTTGTAGCCCACGCCACAGAGATCAGAGCTGCCTGATGGCAAACAAAGCTCTATCCACACATCGATAGAACTGTCTCAGAGCTTGGTCTCACAAGGTCCCTGCCCATCTCACACAGGGTATGCTGGGAAGTCAGCCATTGGTTCTGCCAGGAGATCACATGCTGATGGGACAACCTGTCAGCTTTTCCCCTTTGGACCCCAAAGGCAATGAATGGGGGCAGCTGGCAGCCCCCAACAAGCCCATAAACTTGGCTTCGGAGCTTCTTCAGCAGGCTTTTGGCCTTAGGCGGCAACCCTCCCTGAACACCGCTCTCTTTTGCTTCTCAGGAACAAATGCCAGGGGAATCTGGGTCAAGACTCCCAGATCCCAATCTGTGTCAGGAATGCTGACCTGGGCGCTGAATCCTGTCTGTCAACCAGAGCCTCTGAAGAAAGAAAAATCGAGGTTCACGATCTGAAAGAAAGAAAACGAAATGGGCCAAAGAAGTTTTGTTCATGTCTCAGATTGCTCAGAGATGAAATAGCCCAGAGAAAAGATTCCCATCAGTTAAAAGATGCAGTGTGAGGCTTTTTTGATGTCAGTGATAGAGATTTGATTTCTCTTTATTTCTGTCTTCCCATTGCTGCCTGCTCTCCCCTCATTGTCTTAAATATGGGTTGCCACAGTCAACTAAATATGCAAGAGGAAGAGCATACATTTTGGGTGAAAGTCATGATTGTTACACCTTAGAGCAACTTAATGAATACATTAATAAACAATCCTTCACCATGATTTTCCCCTAATAGCCGTCAAAATCTTTGTAAACCTACAGCACAATACATAACATCTTGTTCCAAGATTTGCTTTAAAAAAATCAATGCATACCTAAGTTATTTGTGTCAAAACTCATTTATTTTCACAATAACACGGACTGTCAAACCTGACATCCTGCTAATAACATCCAGCGCATTTCCATATTATTCAAACATTTCCTTTTATGAGATGAGGACTTACACATGCGCACTGCCCTGCTAGCCATGCACCAGGCATCTGCACGTCGGCTCAGTTCATGCAGCCAGAGTGGGGTTACCTGTGGCAACTAATTATGCCACCATCTATGCATATTAATGAGTCTGTGAGCAGCCATCCTCTGTTCCGCAGAGAAGAAAAACAATTCCCGCCTAAATGGGAAACCGATTACAGGCAGAATACCAGGGTGCCAGTGATTTTTGATAATTTCCCATTTTTGATGTCCATAGGTATATTCCTTCTCTATTTCTGCTGCAACAAATGATCACAAACTTTGTGGCTTAAAACAGAAAAAATTATTATTTTACAAATCTCAAGGTCAGAAGTCCTGCTAAATTTAAGATGGCTTCAGGGCTGTGTTCCTTTCTGAAGATTCCAGGGATAAATCTGTTTCCTTGCCTTTTCTAGCTTCTAGAGGCCTCTCTGGTCTTTACACACATTTCAGAACCAGAAAGTAGTGTTGACTTTTCTTGTTGTCTCTCTCAGATTACAGCTTGGGAAAAAACTACTTTTAAGGACTTGTGTAATTAGATACGGCCTGCCTGGATAATTCTGGGTCATCTCCCCATCTCATTGTCCTTAACTTTAGTCACATCTGTAAACCCTCCTCTGCCTTGTAAATACTGACAAATGGACGAGTGCTGGGATTATGACGTGGGTGTCTTTACTGGCGGCTGGGGTGCTCATCCTGCCGCTCACTCTCTGCCTTTTGTACATCCAGCTGTGCTTATATGCACCTGGCTTCCCAGGTGGCCCTAGTGGTAAAGTACTCGCCTGCCAGTGCTGGAGACCTAAGACACGGGCTCGATCTCTGGGTTGGGAAAACGCCATGGAGGAGAGCATGGCAACCCACTCCAGTATTCTTGCCTGGAGAATTCCATGGACAGAGAAACCTGGTGGGCTGCAGTCCATGGGGTTGCAGAGAGTTGGACACAACTGAAGTGACTTAGCATGCAAGCACATTCTTGAAGAGGCCTCCATGCAAAAAAAGTCTTGAGTGGAATTGAAAATTTCCTCCCAGGTTAATTGCTCATTTCTCATTTACTACTTCCCTTCATTCATCTTTCTTCTATTTTCTTCTTTTACTGACAGATCCATTCTTTTATTTTTTCCACTCGCCTCCCACATCCATTTCCTCACTCTCTTTCTGCCACAGTTTCTCCTGTTTGCTGTGCAGTCACTCAGTCGTGTCTGACTCTATGTGACCCCATGGACTGTAGCACATGAGGCTTCCCTATCCTTCATCATCTCCAGGAGCTTGTTCAAACTCATGTCCATTGAGTCGGTGATGCCATCCAATCATCTCATCCTCTGTCATCCTCTTCCTCTCCTGCCTTCTATCTTTCCCAGCATCAGGGTCTTTTCCAATAAGTCAGCTCTTCACATCAGGTGGCCAAAGTATTGGAGTTTCAGCTTCACCATCAGTCTTTCCAATGAATATCCAGGACTGATCTCCTTTAGGATGGACTGGTTGGATCTCCTTGTAGTCCAAGGGACTCTCGAGAGTTTTCTCCAACACCACAGTTCAAAAGCATCAATTCTTCGGTGCTCAGCCTTCTTTATGGTCCAACTCTCACATCCATACATGACCACTGGAAAAACCATACCTTTGACTAGATGGACCTTTGTCAGAAAAGTAGTGTCTCTGCTTTTTAATATACTGTCTAGGTTGGTCATAGCTTTTCTTCCAAGGAGCAAACGTCTTTTAATTTCATGGCTGCAGTCACCATCTACAGTGATTTGGGAGCCCCCCAAAATAAAGTCTCTCACTGTTTCCATTGTTTCCTCGTCTATTTACCATGAAGTGATGGGAATGGATGCCGTGATCTTAATTTTTTGAATGTTGAGTTTTAAGCCAAACTTTTACTCTCCTCTTTCACTTCCATCAAGAGGCTCTTTAGTTTCTCTTCACTTTCTGCCATAAGGGTGGTGTCATCTGTGTATCTGAGATTATTGTTATTTCTCCCAGCAATCTTGATTCCAGCTTGTGCTTCATTCAGCCTGGTATTTCGCATGATGTACTCTGCATGTAAGTTAAATAAGCAGGGTGACAGTATACAGCCTTGATGCATTCCTTTCCCAATTTGGAACCAGTCTATTGTTCCATGTCCAGTTCTAACTGTTACTTCTTGACCTGAATACAGGTTTCTCAGAAGGCAGGTAAGGTGGTCTGGTATTGTCATCTCTTTAAGCATTTTCCATAGTTTGCTCTGATCCACACAGTCAAGGCTTTGGCGTAGTCAATGGAGCAGATGTTTTCTGGAATTCTCTTGCTTTTTCTATGATCCAACAAATGTTGGCAACTTGACCTCTGTTTCCTCTGCCTTTTCTAAATCCAGCTTGTACATCTGGAAGTTCTCAGTTCATGTACTGTTGAAGCCTAGCTTGGAGGATTTTGCACATCACCTTGCTGGCAAGTGAAATAAGTGCAATTGTGCGGTAGTTTCAACATCAGTCCTTCCAGTGAATATACAGGACTGATTTCCTTTAGGATGGACTGGTTGGATCTCCTTGCAGTCTAAGGGACTCTCGAGAGTCTTCTCCAACACCACAGTTTGAAAGCATCAGTTCTTCAGTGCTCAGCTTTCTTTATGGCCCAACTCTCACATCCATACATGACCACTAGAGAAACCATAGCTTTGACTAGATGGACCTTTATTGACAATGTAATGTCCCTTTTCTTTATCCTTCCTTTTCTCCTTAGGCTTTGCCTGAGAGGCATGGCATCTTGGCATAAGTCCTTTGGAGTAGGTCACCATTACCCTTACCGTAGTTTGGCCTCAGGTCAAGCTACAGGGAGGGAACACAGCCTACCTATCAGCAGCAAACTGGATTAAAGATTTACTAAGCGTGTCCTTGCCCACAAAATCAAGACCCAGTTCTCCCCACAGCAAATCCCTCCAATCAGGAAGCTTTCACAAGCTTCTTCTCCTGTTTAGTTTGGCTGATTGCTCAAAGAATTGATGAAACCCCCTTTAAGTCACCACTTGCTGAGCGTCTGCCTTGTCCGTGTGCTCATCCTGCTACATTTCAGTGGCTGCATCTGTGGCCCCTCTTCATTCAACCTAAACCTATTGACCACTGGTATATAACAGGCTTCCCCCAAGGCAAGGACACTACAGACACAGGAATGGAACAGAAACCTCCATGTCCTGCCCACAGGACATATGCCTGGTCACTGAAGCTGTTGCTGGATGGGAGACCCCTTCCAGGGCCCAAGAGTTGGGTCTTGTCTAAGCCTTGGAAATGAATTGTCCAAGAAAACATACAAGCTGACAAGACCTTATTGGGAAGGGGCGCCCAGGTGGAGAGCACCAGGGTAAGGGAACCCAGGAGGACTGCTCTGCCATGGGGTTTGCAGTCTCAAGTTTTATGGTGATGGAATTAGTTTCCAGGTTGTCTGTGGCCAGTAATTCTGACTCAGGGTCCTTTTGGGCATGTGCATCACTCAGCCAAGATGCATGCCAGCGAGAAGGATTCTGGGAGGTGGTCAGACACGTGATGTGTTCTTTGACCTTTCCCAGATTCTTCTGGTTGGTATGTGTTAGTTCTGTGTTCCTTACCAAGATCTCCTATTGTAAAATAACTCATGCAAATGGTTACTATGGTGTATTGCCAGGGAGGGCAGTTTCAGTTAGCATGTTTCCCCCCACAGAGACACTTCCCAACTGTGGTTTTCTTTTCAAGCCAGAGAGCTTATTCTGGCCTGGATGGAGAAGAGGGGGCAGTCCCTGGGCTCTGATGACCCAGGAGCCCCCCTCAGCTGGCCAGCATAGAGGCTAGTGAACAAACGCTCCGGCTGCCTCCGTCCTCAATGACACAACACCAGGGCCTGTCTATACTGGCTATCAGTGGTGAGAGTGGGGTGAGTCCCATTACCTGCAATCCACTTTCTTCCCTCCTGTCTTACTCCCCTTTATCCTCCTGGGATTACCTTCCGCACGAAACACTCACCCCATTCCTTGTTTCTGGGCCTGCTTTTGGGGGAAACTCAGATCCAACAGAATACTGATCCTGTGCTGGGAGAGATAAGGGTGGTGTGAACAGCATTGGGGACCCAGAAAATTGTGCCCCATCTTGGACATTGACACCTAGTAGGGCCCTGTGGGGCTCCTAGGCACAAAAGTTTTCCTGTGTCCCTCATTTCTTGATTGCAGGAAATAGACTTTATTCAACCTCCATGAACTTCCCTGAGTTCAAGTGAGCAGATTCAAGCAGATGCTAATTAGGGAAGGGAAGGGCCATGGAGATAAGACAGAAAAAGTCAAAAGAAACAAAAGAAAATCTTAGGGCAGGGTCCTTTGGTTCCTCCTCAAGGGATACACATAACAATACCTATGAGCTGTTTTGCGGATACTGAAAAAAGTTAATGGTATCTACCCCAAGCACATGGACCCCAAACCTGTTGGATTCAGAGGCTGATGATGCTGAATCTCACCTCACCACCAACCAATCAGAAGAATGTCCATGACCCTCTTTGAATCATTACTATAAAGCTTCTCACTACCTCTCTCAGGCTTGGACACACGGTTTTGAGGGCATTAGCCCATGGTGGCCCCCTTTACCCAGCAAAGCAACAAAGCTATGTTCTATTTCACCCAAAACGGTGTCTCCAAGATTTAACTGTGTTGAGGTACAGAAGCTAATTCAACTTCAACCTCTACACTTTTAGTAAACCTTCCTCACAAAGGAAACAGCATGTTTCCTTTCACTTTACTATTAAAAAATTTCTTGTATGTTAGAACTATTGGTTGGGGAAGGGATGAATTACAAGTTTGGGGTTAGCCGATACAAATTACTATAAATAAAATAGACAATCAGCAAGGTCCTACTCTATAGCATAAGCTGCTATATCCAATATCCCATAACAAATTTAATGGAAAAGACTATGAAAAAGAATGTATGTATATATATATACACACACAAATCACTTTGTTATACATCGGAAACTAGCATAACATGGTAAATCAGCTATACTTAAAAAAAAAGAAAACTGAGAACTCTTGGTTGACATGGAACTGGCTGCCTGGATCATAAAGGCGGGAGGCCCAGCTCCTCACCTTTCAGAAACAGGAAGTGAGGAAGGCAGTGAGGTCTGATCCATGGCTGGCCCATTGTCCCTCCAGGAAGAAAAAACTAGAGGGGCTAAAGCATGGCCAGGTTTTGTGCAGGAAGATTGAGTGAAGAGTATCCCAGGCAGAAATCCTTTACCTTCTCTCACTGACAGTCTCTTGGGCTCTTTCCAGGTGTCCAGCCCCAGGTGCAGATTCTAGCTGTGACATAGCTTCTTGACCTGGTGGAAGAAATTCAGACTGCCTGCTGTCCCCCAGGGGTACATTCCTGAATTCCACTTACAGCAGAGAGCCTTTATTTTAGGAAACCACAGCTGCCTTTGAAGGCACCATGGCCATATCAAATTGGGAAGCTAATCTGATTTCAGAAGTGTGGCCAAATCTCTGCTTAAAACTCCCTCACAATTGTCAGGGCCTTGAATCTACAGCAATCATCTCAGACTAAAGGAGAATATATGACCCAGAAAGTCATTAATTCAGGTTCTCTGTACTAGCATGGACAACTCACTAGAAAAGCGAAAGTGAAAGTCGCTCAGTTGAGTCCAGCTCTTTGCGACCCCATGGACTGTAGAGTCCATGGAATTCTCCAGGCCAGAATCCTGGAGTGGGTAGCCTTTCCCTTCTCCAGGGGATCTTCCCAACCCAGGGATCGAACCCAGGTCTCCCACATTGCAGGCAGATTCTTTACCAGCTGAGTCACAAAGGAAGCCCTAACTAGGTCAGATTTTAAAGGTGACCATCATGCTCTGGATGCAGGTGCAGTTACATGTGACTGAAAGGAGTCCATGGTTTTAGAAGGAGGTGTAAAACTAATCCATTCTGGTGGACTTTGACTATATGGACCTTTGTTGGCAAAGTTATGTCTCTGCTTTTTAATGCTGTTTGTCTAGGTTTATCATGACTTTACTTCCAAGGAGCAAGAGTTTTTTAATTTTGTAGCTGTAATCACTGCCTTAGTGATGATTCTGGAGCCCAAGAAAATAAAGTCTCCTACTATTTCCATTTTTTCCGCATATACTTGCCATGAAGTGATGGGAATGGATGCCATGATCTAAGTTTTTTGAATATTGAGTTTTAATCCAGCTTTTTCACTCCCCTCTTTCACCTTAATCAAGAGGCTCTTTAGTTCCTCTTCATTTTCAGCCAAAGGGTGGTGGTGTCATATTTCTTCTGACAGTCTTGATTTCCAGCTTGTGCTTCATCCAGCCTGGAATTTCACATGATGTACTTTGCATAGAAGCTAAATAAACAGGGTGATATTATACAGCCTTGATGTTCTCCTTTCCCAATTTTGAACCAGTCCGTTGTTCCATGCCTGGTTCTAGCTGTTATTTCTTCACCTGCATACAGGTTTCTCAAGAGGTAGGTAAGGTGGTCTGGTATTCCTATCTCATTAAGAATTTTCCACAGTTTTTTGTGATCCACACAGTCAAAGGTTTTAGCATACTCAGTGAAGTGGAAATAGATATTTTTCTGGAATTCCCTTGCTTTCTCTATGATCCAACGAAAGTTGGCAATTTGATCTCTGGTCCTTCTGCCTTTTCTAAATCCAACTTGTCTATATGGAAGTTCTTGGTTTGTGTACCGTTGAAGCATAGCTGGAAGAATTTTGAGCATTATCTTGCTAGTGTGTGAAATGAGCACAGTGATTATTCTTGTTTTACAGATAACAAACTAAGTTTCGAAGAAGGTATGTGATTTGACTAAATTCACATGAATATTATATGGTACAGACAGAATTTGTTTGCAGGTCTGTGTGTAGATGTTAATTCTCTATATGCGCTCCTGGATTAGTCTTCTTTAAGAAGTCTGCTCAGCGCAATAGCAGAGCAAAGCTGAGAGCAGAGGGAGCATTGAGGGCTTACATAGCAACCCTGCCAGGAGCTGAAGAGGGTGTGTCTGATGAGTGGGCCTGGAGAAGAGGGCTAAACTGAGACCTATTCAGGAAGCAGAAAGAACAGGAAGGTGGACAAAGAATGCTTTTCCTTCACAATATATTTTTGAGGTTACTTTATAATTTTTAATAATAGTATTTTATGGGAACATGCCAAATTGTATATCCATTTATTCTGCTGATGTTTAGGTTATTTTGCTGTTATGAAAAATGCTCCTGGCGCAGGAGCTAGAAATAGATCCCAAACTGTGCATTTTTCTTTTCAGTTTCTACCATGCAATTATGCACTGTTCCATACATTTTAACATTTGCATATGAGTAAAGGCAATGAAGCAGTACTCCTATGAACTGACTATTGTTTCAAAATGTGATATTCTTCTCTAAGTATTTTTCCTCATTAAATTATTTTTCTGTTATAATAGTTTTTTTTCCCCATTGAAATTTATATTGGTAATGGTGCAACTGGATAAGCCACAGAATCCATGGCTAAAAAATGTTCAAATATTGTTTTAAGGAGAGATATAGAATTTGGTGTTGGAAAAAAAACAGATAAAAGAAACATCGGCAAAACATGACTAACATATTCCTCATCTAATCAGTGGGTATAATCATGCCTACCACCAAGGACTGGAGTAATCATTATATGAGGTAATGTAAATAAAAATTTCTTTATAGTTACTATGTGCTAGGAATTCCCTGGCAGTCCATTGTTTAGGATTCTGCAGTCTCATTGCTGAGGGCCCAAGTGCAATCCCTGGTGGGGGAACTAATATACTACAAGCCATGTGGCATGGCCAAAAAAAATATTACAAATGCTATATAAATGCTGTATGTTGAATATATATTTTTCTTAGAACTCCAAAGAACTGAAGTTTATCTTTAGGTAGATTATTCTGAGAAGCTAATGTTAGTATACAAATATATTTTTACTGAAAATAAAACACAGATACAGAAACCCATTCAACATCTGTATACGGCGTAATAAGTCATAAGGTGAACATCCCACAACAACTGCCATAGATAAGACATAGATTTGGCCATGTAGGCTATCTTTGTCACCTAGGAAGCACCCACTCCCTCCCCGAATGTCCCATCTCTATCGCAGGCCCTAATATCCTGACTTTTATAAAAGGTACTTCCTTATATTTCCTCTCATTACCCAGATGTGCATCCCCAAACATTATGATATAGTCTTGCCTTTAAAAGGTTAGTGATACATCTTTTAAAGCTCTTTTAATATACTTTGATTCTCCCTTGCACTTTATATAGATCCGCAGTTTCCCACAGTTAGGCTTTTGCTGATGGCACACACAGGGCGCAACTCAATTTGCTCCTCTCTCCTCTGCATTTCATGCACATGGTCAGCTGGATCCAGAAACTTGTTCAGATTCAGATTAGACCTTCTTGGCCAGATGAATGGGTGACCCCGTGTCCTTTCACAGGAGGTCTATAGTTTCTGGTTGTCTCTTTTTTTATAGTGTGAAGAGTCATGGATGGGCAGTACCTAAGTCCATTACTTAACAGAGGGCTGCAAACAATGATATTGTAATTCTGTAATTTCTTTGCTATATATTCATTGAACTTTTTTCATAAAGAAATATTTCTTGTTATTTTCCTTTTGTTTACTCAGTTCAGTTCATGAAAAAAAGCAGAATAAATACTTGATTCTTTCCCTATATTAAACAGTTTTCAGGATAACATGTTGGTTTCCTTTCAGCTACTGAACATGATTTATTTCCCCCTTAAACTCATTGTGAATTAATGGATTTAAAGATACCTATTGGCTTAAATCCTTTGAAACTGTGCCAGTTCTCTCCCATGGTAACTTTCAAAGTCAAAACTTCTTGTTATCAAACCCTTCCACTTTCTCACTGCCTCTGCATTATAAGCTTTTGCATAGTGAATGACAGCTTCTTTCTGCTTATGGTCTCACGTCTCCTCCAATCCTCTTTAAAAAAAAAAATCTTTTATTTTATTTGGATGTTTAACCTGTATGTAGAAGGGCATAATGCATAACATACAGCTCTGTAAGTTTTCACCAAACAAGCAGTTCTACAGACAGAAACTGCCAGCACCCTAGAAGCCCTCTGCACATGCCCTGCCCAGCCACTATGCCCTCCATCTCTCCCCCCATTCTGAGTTCTGACACTGATTGGGTTTTGTCTTCCTATTTAACATCCCACAAATGGAATTATGTGGGATGTATTTTATTGAGTTTGACTTCTTTTTACTCAAGATCATGTTCCTGAGCCTCATCCATGTTTTGTATGACCTGTGGCTCAGCATTCCACTGAACAAATATACCACAATTTTATATGTCTATTTTTCTGTCTTGGGGTCATCATGAATGACACCAGTGTGAACATTTTTGTACAAGTCTCTTGATGTCCATGAACACATATTTTCATTGGATTGGAATTTATGATTTGTAGGACATGCATATATGTGTGTGATTTGTAGCTCATGCATATACGTGTGTGTGTGTGTAAGCATGTACGTGTATACACATACATACATATATTCAACATGGGTAATTTCAGTTTCCCAAACTTCTCGTCATGATTTCAAATCCCACCAGTTGCATATGAGACCTCCTATTACCCTCTAGTCCTTGTCAGCACTTGATATTATCAGTCTTTTCAATTTTAGTCATTCTAGGTAAATGATATTTTATTGTAGTTTTAATTTGCAGTTCTGATTACTAATGAGGTTGAGCACACTTTCATTTATTTATTGTCTACTTGGATATCCTTTCTTTTGAAGTTCCTATTATACATTTATTTTTGATTGGTTTGACTATCTTTTGGACAGACTGATTTGTATAAGTTCTTTACATATCCTGGCTATAAGACGTTTGTTAGCTATCTGTGTTGTAAGTATCTTTTCACTGTTTCCCCTTTCACTCTTTTAATGATGTCTCTGGATGAACAGAAGTACTAGATTTTAATGCATCCAATTAACAAACCAAACTTCTTCTTAATGGCTGATGCCTTTATAAAGAAACAGTTTCCTTCCCTGAAGTGATTAATTATGTGTTGCTTTTCACATTTAGATCTATCAGTGCTCAGCGTTCAGTTGCTCAATGACTCTGTCAACTGACCTCAGCACCATGGACTGTGCCTGTCTGTGGAATTTTCCAGAAGAGCTCTGCGGCAGGTTGCCATTTCCTATTCCAGGGGAGCTTCCTGACCCAGGGATTGAAATCACGTCTCTTCCATCTCCTGAACTGGCAGGCAGATTCTCCATCACTAGTGCCACCTGGGAAGCCCTTAGATCTTTAATTCACTGGGAATTTTTGTATACACTGTGAGGTAGGGGTCAAGTTTCATTTTTCCCCACATGAATAGGCAATTTTCAGACTCAGTCTCATCTGAAATTAATATCTCCTTTCCCACCTCCCAGTGCCCTGAGGAAAAAGGCTTCTAAATGCTGATCCCCACCTCTCTGGTTTTTCATCTTGGCCCATAATTCTTCACTACCTTGTTAGTGCTCTGACATCTTCAAGAGGATATTTTGTTATTGTTATTTTACTTTGTCCAGCTTTTTCTATTTCTCCTCAGAGATAGGGTTGATTCAGATGATATACTCTACCATTATCCAAAAAGCTTCCCCTCTCGTGTAGTCTTGGAGAAGGAAATGGCACCCCACTCCAGTACTCTTGCCTGGAAAATCCCACGGATGGAGGAGCCCGGTAGGCTGCAGTCCATGGGGTTGCGAAGAGTCAGACACGACTGAGCGACTTCACTTTCACTTTTCACTTTCATGCATTGGAGAAGGAAATGGCAACCCACTCCAGTGTTCTTGCCTGGAGGAACAGAGGAGCCTGGTGGGCTGCCATGTATGGGGTCGCACAGGGTCGGACACGACTGAAGTGACTTAGCAGCAACAGTAGCAGCAGCTCATTTAGTCTTCTTTATTGTCAATTATCAGTTCTAAAATGTAAATAATGAAAACTTATCTCACTCCTTTGATTAAAATCACTTATCTCACTCCTTTGATTTCAATCACTCCTGAATATATTTGCAGAACACTTTCCAACATGTATTCTGGGTCTCTCTTTATGACTTGCAAAGAAAATATAAAGTTTCTATGGTCAGATACCTTCTTCCTAAGAGTTTGGAATATGCTGGAGCAAACTACCTCACTCAGGGTTTTTACCATAAGCTCCCTAAGTGTACAGTGTGCATTCTGGGGAGAGTGGCAGAAGAGTGTTCCCCAAAGCTGTTTGACCATAGATTTCTTTTCTTGACAAGCATCTCAAAAAAACCACTCTTTTAGGGAATACTCTAGGAAGTGATGCTTTAGATATTAATAAAAAGGACATCCTCTTCTACTTTCTAGCCTCACCCCTGGGCTCCTCCTTCCCCACAACACACTCTAGCCCACTGGAACTGCTCATACTTCTCCGCACTCTCTGTGAAATGTCTTGTTCCTTGGCTGATGGCTGGAATGTTTTCTCCTGCTTCTTGGCCTGATTAACTCATAATTACTCTCTATGGTAAGGCCTCATCTCCAGGGGACTTCTTTGACTCCTGGGCCTCTGAAGTCCCTTCTCTGATCTTTCAGAGATGCCCTTGATGATTCCTCCTTCTCCTCACGATACTGATATAACAGCATAGAATTGTCTACCTCCTTCCCTGCTTCCTTCAGCTTCCTTTGTGGCTCAGCCATAAAAAATCCATCTGGAATGGAAAAGATGCAAGAGACATGGGTTCAATCCCTGGGTCAAGAAGAACCCCTGGAGAAGGAAATGCAACCCACTCCAGGATTCTTGGAGAATACCATGGACAGAGGAGCCTGGCTGTCTAAAGCCCATGAGGTCGCAAAACAGTAGGACATGACTTAGCAACTCTGGGCCTTCCAGGAGAACAGGAGTAGCCCATCCTTCATCTAGCTCTTTTGTGCTTCAGTTGAAGTGAAGCGTTAGTTGCTCAATCATATCTGACTCTGTGTGACCCCATGGACTATAATCCTTCAGGTTCCACTGTCCATGGGATTCTCGAGGCAAGATTACTGGAGTGGGTAGCCATTTCCTTCTCCAGGGATTTTCCTGACCCAGGAATCAAACCCAGGTCTCCCACGTTGCAGGCAGACTCTTACATCGAGACAATTACAATGGACCCAATCATTCATTTACTTATCCTACTGACATTCACTGAGTATCTCAGGCTAGGCTCCATGCTGGAGCAGAGAAGTAAGCAAAGTCAACTTGGACTTCACATTCTCGTATATGCGGGTAGTCTCTAGACATGTCAGCACTGAAAATACAGGACAAGACACCTTTGGTTTATGTGAGCCCTGCCCCAACCTCAAGGAACCATGGGGCTATCTCTAAATGCTGTCAGATCTTTATCAAGGGAGCTTGTAGCTTGTCTGCAGTCAGGGAGGAGCTGGAAACTGGAGACTGTAGGGACCTATAATGTTGTATAATCTGAAGATTCTTAGTGGAATTTGAGATCTACCAGAATGTTCACTCACATACAGGGTTCTGTCACAGTAAGATAATGGCTTGCTATTTCATTAAACAAATAATCTACTGTCTCTTCACATGAGAGGAGATGTTCCAACAGGGCCCAGCTTTGGGCAACTGTTCAGGTTGAGATCATCTTTCTCCTTATCTTTAGTCTTCATAGGTGAATTAAGTTCTGGCGCAAGTGAAAGCTTTGTTTACTTTGCATTATTTACTATGGCTGGTAAGATAGTACTAATTATTACTATTATTATTAAAGAACAGTAGTATAACAATGATGGCTACCATTGATTGAATGTCCCAGATGTTCTAGTCAACAGTAAATAAATGCCCTGTTTGGGATAGTCCAAACACTAACCAACTTGTTAAGGAAATGACCTGGCTCAGTGGAAATCATGTGCCATGGAGTCAGACAGACCATGGTTTGACTTCCAGCATTGTCACTTATGAGTTGGGTGACTCAAGCAAGTGTCCCACTTTTCTGAACTTCAAGGTCCTCTCCTATAAAATGATCAGCTCAGACTCACAGAGTTCTTGAGGAGAATGAAGTCTAATGTATGGATTGCACCTTGCTTAGCACCTGGCACATGGTCGGTGCTCAAAGCTTTGTTGCTTTTCTCTGTGGCACACTGGACACCTCTCTCTGGCTATCTTGGACTTGTGTGCAAGGAAGAGGGATGGGTCTTGGACCCCATACCTGAGGTCCCCATCTGGGGCTCCTCTTCCCAGGGCCATGAACATGGCAGGGCTGTGCATTTTGGGTTGGGGAGAGTTTCTGCTCCCTGCTGACTCTACTATAACTCTCTTATTTGGTTTTTATTATGGAGTCTGACCTCAAACAACCCTGAGCTCTTAAATGTTGAGATACTCTTCTTTGCTTGAGTTGAGGAGAAACATGGGTTTTACAAAATGTTCCAACATCCTATGGAAGTCCAATCAGTGAGTGAGAAGAGGGCCAGTGATTACTCTGTGGAGCAGCAGTGTGGATAAGGGCAGTCCTGCTTAGAGCCCTTCAGGGGGAGACCAGCTCTGGGGGCCAGCTGCTGATGGGCTGGGAACACAGCTTGTTCACTGAATGATATCCCCTCTGTGTTGTAGTAGACTAATTTCCACTACCTGCCAGGTTTGGTTCCAAGAGCCCTCAGCTCATTATCTCTTATCCTTCCCCAGATATCTTCTGACTTGAAGGTTTGTGAGGATTAAAAAGCTGGCATGAAAAGACCCTAGCACCATTTCTGGTGTATCATTGGCCCCCAATAGGTGGGGAAAGTTACATTAGAAGATCAGGTTTAGAGATGTTAAATGACTTACCCAGGGACCAGACTCGATCCCCTGAAAGTCTGTCTCTCATTTTTCTACCAAGACTTTCCCGCAACTAGAAAAGGTAGCTATATTCCAGGGGGACTTAAACACTAAAATATTGTATTGAATTTTTATTGAATAAAGGAGATAAATATTTACTGAATGAATAGATGAATGAGTGAATGAATGCATGGATGCATCTGAAATATGACTTTTCTTCTGTAGAAAGCATGAACTATAGAGCCTTCCAGAAGAACTGGATAAACCCCTCCTCTTCATTCCCACACACACACCCAGCTTCTGCCTCAGGACACCTTATAACTCAATCAAGAAATAAAGTATGGAAAGGGGACTAATTTAATCTGGAGGCTCTTGGAAGTATCAACCAAGGTTCCTAAATGAAACACATTTTTGTCTCATTTTCTTGGATAAGGCCAATATCTTCATGTATTTATATATTCATACATACATTTATTCAGTATGTATTTAGAGATTAACCATATGATAGATAGTCTTCTATATGCTGGAAATAAAAAGATGATTAAGAAAGGTCAAAGAAGGCTCTAAAAGAGTTCATATAGTTTCTGATAGTATTCTCTTATGATTCTTTGTATTTCTGTGTTGTCTGTTGTGATTTCTCCATTTTCACTTCTAATTTTGTCCATTTATGATAAAACCCTCCAGAAAGCAGGAATAGAAGGAACATACCTCAACATAATAAAAGCTATATATGACAAATCTACAGCAAACATTATCCTCAATGGTGAAAAATTGAAAGCAT
The DNA here is from genome assembly GCF_001704415.2 of Capra hircus. Taxonomy (NCBI): domain Eukaryota; kingdom Metazoa; phylum Chordata; class Mammalia; order Artiodactyla; family Bovidae; genus Capra; species Capra hircus. The sequence continues at coordinate 7,820,452 of NC_030828.1, forward strand.
TTCCCCTAAACTCAGGAACAAGACAAGGGTGCCCACTTTCACCACTACTATTCAACATAGTTTTAGAAGTTTTAGCCACAGCAATCAGAGCAGAAAAAGAAATAAAAGGAATCCAAATTGGAAAAGAAGTAAAACTCTCACTGTTTGCAGATGACATGATCCTCTACATAGAAAACCCTAAAGAATCCACCAGAAAATTACTAGAGCTAATCAATGAATATAGTAGAGTTGCAGGATATAAAATCAACACACAGAAATCCCTTGCATTCCTATACACTAATAATGAGAAAGCAGAAAAAGAAATTAAGGAAACAATTCCATAACTGTTTACAAAACAATTTTTCCAAAAGAATAAAATACTTCAGAATAAATCTACCTAAAGAAACAAAAGACCTATAAATAGAAAACTATAAAACAATGATTAAAGAAATCAAAGATGACACAAATAGATGGAGAAATAGACCATGTTCATGGATTTGAAGAATCAATATAGTGAAAAGGAGTATACTAACCAAAGCAATCTATAGATTCAATGCAATCCCTATCAAGCTACTAATGGTATTTTTCACAGAACTAGAACAAATAATTTCACAATTCGTATGGAAATACAAAAAACCTTAAATCAATCTTGAGAAAGAAGAATGGAACTGGAGGAATCAACCTGCTTGACTTCAGTCTATACTACAAAGCTACAGTCATCAAGACAGTATGGTACTGGCACAAAGACAGAAATATAGATCAACAGAACAAGATAGAAAGCCCAGAGATAAATCCAGACACCTATGGACACCTTATCTTTGGCAAAGGAGACAAGAATATACAATGGAGAAAAGATGATCTCTTTAACAAGTGGTGCTTGGAGAACTGGTCAGCCACTTGTAAAAGAATGAAACTAGAACACTTTCTAACACCATACACAAAAAATAAACTCAAAATGGATTAAAGATCTAAACATAAGACCAGAAATGGTAAAACTCCTAGAGGAAAACATAGGCAAAACACTCTCTGACATAAATCACAGCAGGATCCTCTATGACCCACCTCCAAGAGTAATGGAAATAAAAGCAAAAATAAATAAATAGGACCTAATTAAAGTTAAAAGCTTTTGCACAATGAAGGAAACTATAAGCAAGGTGAAAAGACAGCCTTCAGAATGGGAGAAAATAATAGCAAATGAAGCAACTGACAAAGAATTAATCTCAAAAATATACAAGCAACTCCTGCAGCTCAATTCCAGAAAAATAAATGACCCAATCAAAAAATGGGCCAAAGAACTAAACGGACATTTCTCCAAAGAAGACATACAGATGGCTAACAAACACATGAAAAGATGCTCAACATCACTGATTATCAGAGAAATACAAATCAAAACCACAATGAGGTACCATCTCACACTGGTCAGAATGGCTGCTAGCCAAAAGTCTACAAACTATAAGTGCTGGAGAGGGTGTGGAGAAAAGGGAGCCCTCTTACACGGTTGGTGAGAATGCAAACTAGTATAGCTACGATGGAGAACAGTGTGGAGATTCCTTAAAAAACTGGAAATAGAACTGCCATATGACACAGCAATTCCACTGCTGGGCATACACACCAAGGAAACCAGAAATGAAAGAGACACGTGTACTGCAATGTTCATCACAGCACTGTTTATAATAGCCAGGACATGGAAGCAACCTAGATGTTCATTGGCAGACGAATGGATAAGAAAGCTGTGGTACATATACACAATGGAATGTTGCTGCTGCTGCTGCTGCTAAGTCACTTCAGTCGTGTCCGACTCTGTGCGACCCCATAGACAGCAGCCCACCAGGCTCCCCCATCCTTGGGATTCTCCAGGCAAGAACACTGGAGTGGGTTGCCATTTCCTTCTCCAATGCATGAAAGTGAAAAGTGAAAGTGAAGTCGCTCAGTCGTGTTTGACTCCTAGCGACCCCATGGACTACAGGCTACCAGGCTCCTCCATCCATGGGATTTTCCAGGCAAGAGTACTGGAGTGGGTTGCCATTGCCTTCTCCGAATGGAATGTTACTTAGCCAGTAAAAAGAATACATTTGAATCAGTTCTAATGAGGTAGATGAAACTGGAGCCTATTATACAGAGTGAAGTAAGTCAGAAAGAAAAACACCAATACGGTATATTAACACATATATATGGAATTTAGAAAGATGGTAACGATGACCCTATATGTGAGACAGCAAAAGAGACGTAGATGTATAGAACAGTTTTTTGGACTCTGTGGGAAAAGGCGAGGGTGGGATGATTTGAGAGAATAGCATTAAAACATGTATATTAACATATATGAAACAGATTGACAGTCCAGGTTTGATGCATGATACAGGGTGCTCAGGGCTGGTGCACTGGGATGACCGAGAGGGATGGGATGGGGAAGGAGGGGAGAGGAGGGTTCAGGATGGGGAACACATGTACACCCATGGCTGATTCATGTCAATATATGGCAAAACCCACTACAATATTGTAAAGTAATTAGCCTCCAATATAAATAAATAAATAAATAAATAAATAAATAAAAGAGTTCATAATCTTGTAACCCATAAGATACCATAGTTCTGTGGGGGCACAGAAAAGTTGAGTTTAAAAGGATCAATAGGTGTTTGCCAGACAGAGGGAACAGCATATGCGAAGGAGCAGAGTATTGCACCTGGGAGACTATTGCACTTGTGGGAGCTCCGAGTTCAGTTACAGTTGGAGGGGCAACGCAACAGACAGGTGAGAGCATGGATATTGACTCCTGTTCTGATACAGCTATTGGATCTCGGCCAAACTGTTCAGTTCTCTATGTGTCCAGGGCTTCTCTGGTGGCTCAGATGGTAAAGAATCTGCCTGCAATGCAGGAGACCTGGGTTCAATCCCCGGGTTGGGAAGATCCCTTGGAGGAGGTCATGGCAACCCACTGCAGTATTCTTACCTGGAAATTCCCAGAGACAGAGGAGCCTGATGGGCTACAGTCCACAGGATCACAAAGAGTCAGACATGACTGAGCGACTAAGCACACAGCTCTGTGTCATTTCTCTTCTTTTTAAACATAGAATATTGATGATGATGGCAAATATAATGATGAAGGAAAGATAAGCTTCAGCCCTTATGTGCCTGGTGTTGTTCTTTTTGACATATATTAAATCCTTTTGTCCTTAAAATACCCTAATGAAATGGATATTATTATTTCCCCCATTTTAGAGACAACAAAACCGAGGCAATTACCTCAATGAGTTACTGAGATGATTCTATATAAAAAAAAAATGCATGTATGTGTGTGCGTACATCCACATGTAAAATCTACCAAGCAGGATCCTTAATTCAGAACCACGGTTCTATGCATTCTGAGGTAACAGAAAGGAAGAAAACTTGACTGATTACAAGGTCTTAGAGTATTTTTGTTGATATTATGAAGTCTGCCACATTCTGGGAGCAAGGGATAGATCCTTCCTGCCAGGAAATCATAGGAGAAACAACCCTCACTCACTGAAGCTTACAATTCTCTCTGAAGGTCAGATTTCTCCTCCTACTATGACCTCTTTTGACATTATCAGGGGTAAGTTTTGACAGCCTGCTACTGTGAACTTTGCCCCCTGTTGAGAAAGGCTTATCTTGTGATATCCTTTCTGATTTTCTTCATGGGAACTCTCAGCATCTTGCATTCTGGAGCTGAATCCTCACCTAGGTTTAGCACCAAAAGATCAAACATTCTTTACATTCTCTACATTCCAAAAAACCTTCATGACAAAAAACAAAACAAAACAAAAAACAACCCTTCATGACAACAAGAAAGACGAAGCTTTCTAAAACAAATTGAAGAGGACAGTATGCTCCCAGCTGACTTTTAACGGATAAAGACCAGTGGGGTCATGAAGAAGTATCATTAGGAGGAAAATGAAGAATTCGGCAGAGGAACTCTGACCCCAGAACTCTGTGTATGAGTGTGCGATGGACTGGATATGGAGGATATGGCCAGATCAAAGGGGAGAGGTCTTATAGGTTAGACTATGTAGTCTGAAAGTATTTGTCTAGTCAATAGGAAATTTTTGAAGGATTAAATCAATGACATGATGAGATTCAAAGTTTACAGAGATGACTGCAGCAGTGGAGGAAAGAAATGGAAAGGGACCATAGAGGAAGAGAGGAAAATGAGTTAAAGAGCTATTTCTATGTCACATTGGGAAAGGATGAGGCTTTGAACAATGTGTAGAGAAGTGGATGTAGTTATGAGATAATTGGGAAGCCAAAATTGTAGGGCTGGGAATGATCTAAAATTAATGAGATTATATACAATAGAATACTCCTCAGTCATAAACAAGAATGAAATGCCATTTGCAGCAAAATGGACGGAGTTGGAGATTATCAAACTAAATGAAGTAAGCCAGAAAGAGAAAGACAAATACCATATGATATTGCTCATATGTGGAATCTAAAATAAGATGCAAATAAACTTATATACAAAACAGAAATAGATCTGCAGACAAAAAGACAAACTTATGGTTACCAAAAGGGAAAGTGGGTGAGGGATAAATTAGGAGCTTGGGATTAACATATATACACTATTATATACAAAATAGATAACCAACAAGGGCCTACTGCATAGCCCAGGAAACTATACTCAGTGTTTAGTGATAACTTTTAAAGGAATTGAATCTGAAAAAGAATGTGTGTGTGTGTGTGTGTATAACTGAAGCAGTTTGCTATATACCTGAAACTAACACAACACTGTAAATCAACTATACTTAAATTAAAAATTGACGTCAATGAGAAGTTATTTATAGCTCTAGTCTCTGATTCAGATTCTCTAGAAGACCCTGAGACAAGGATTTGGATGTTAAGTTGTTTATTTAAGGAAGACATCTCAGGAAGCAAAGATATTTCTTAGACAGAAACATAGGTCCTAATGAAAGTCAGGGAAGGGAAGTAAGTTGATACAGGATGCCTTAATAAGTAGATGACCACTATGGGCAACTGGGATTCCTCCTATTATGACCCTCGGGGAGTCTGTGTAGAAAATGCCTCAGTGGGCTGGGTTATTTTTCCTCCAACTCCCATCCATCACTGCTGAGGGCTGCTCACAGGGACAGGCATTAACTCTGACTTTTCCTTCCTTTCCTAGAGCTGGATTCATTCCCTACTCCCCCAAATAGCCTCTATTAATAAGTATAAGATTGAAAGCAATCAGGTGGCAAGCTCCTTTGGCCAGAGAAAGCCCTAAGCAGAGGATTGGAGGTGCTCATAGAAAGAATCCCTGGGCATATACTAGAGGGTGAGTGGAAGGGGATAGGAATGGGTACTAATGGCAGCTACTACAGCTCCCTCAAATTTTCCTTTTAAGATGAGATAATGGTGAAAGTTTGGCCACAAGCCTGCATCTCAGAATGATAAGGTCACCCGGGATGGCAGTTGAGTATAGCCTCTACTTGGGGTTCATCTATGACAGGTTGGGTCCTGCTAGCTTGGAGATAAGTCTGGGGCACACTGTCCAGCTGAGAGCCTGTCCTGCCCAGGTCTGCTCTGGGTCTAGAGATCCCTGCCTCACGGGTCTGCCAATGCTTACTGACTTAAAGAAATACAAAGCTGATGTCAGAAAAGGGTTTATTACTCCTGGCAGAAATAACAAAAATGAGGAAACCATGTCTCACAGAAAGCTACCAAACAGTGATAAATACAGGCTGGTGGGCTGAGGGTAATCCATTAGTGAACAGTAGATGATGAACACAGTCTTGGATGGGATAAATGCTAACGTGGTGACCCAGCTGATGGAACCCCTTCCCCTTTCTGGCAGAGCACTCATCAGCAATGTAGCCCTGATGACCCTTTGCCTCTCACATCCCCAGCCACTCATTGGGGGTATAATAGAGATGTGTAAGCTGGCAAAATGCTGATTAGTTTAGAAAAGCTAGAAAATGGAGAAGAGAGTTGATTGCATGATAATCTGATTTTAATTTGCCAAAAGGTAAAAAAAGAAAAAAAATTTTTCCTTTTAGATTTAGTCTTTAAAAGTCAACATGATTTATTCAGACTGAGCTGCAGAAATTGTTAAATGCCTTCATGTTTTGGGCACATATACAGACCATGGCTCCGGGAAAGAGGACACCATGAATTAATATGTCATGATAAGAGCCTCTGCTCTGAGAGGATCACCACATTGCATCCTCCACTGCCATTGGTTCTAAGTCTAGGTACCTGTGGAACCTGTCTCTTTTTTCCCTCCATGACCATCACCACTGCCCCAGTTCATTCTCTGTTGTCTCTTACCCCAGTGACTCCATAGCACCCTCTTCATCCATCTCTTTCTACCTTTGTTGTTGCTGCTGCCGTTCAGTCGCTCAGTGCTCAGTCATGGCTGAGCACTGTCTTTGCAACCCCACGAACTGCAGCACACCAGGCTTCCCTGTCGTTCACTATCCCCTTGAATTTGCTCAAACTCATGTCCATGGGTCAGTGGTGCCATCCAGCCGTCTTATCCTCTGTCACCCCTTTCTCCTCTTGCCTTCAATCTTCCCCAGCTTCAGGGTCTTATCCAATGGTCAGCTCTTCGCATCAGGTTGCCAAAGTATTGGTGCTTCGGCTTCACACATCAGTCCTTCTAATGAACATTCAGGGTTGATTTGCTTTACAATTGACTGGTTTGATTTCCTTGCTGTCCAAGGGACTCTCGAGAGTCTTCTCCAACTCAATTTTTCAGCACTCAGCCTTCTTTATTGTCCAACTGTCATACTTGCACATGCTACTGGAAAAACCATAGCTTTGACTAGACAGACCTTTTTGGAAAAGTGATGTCTCTGCTTTTCTAATACACTGCCTTGGTTTGTCATAGCTTTTCTTCCAACATGCCTATTGTAACTTCATGTCTGCAGTCACTGTCTGCCGTGATTTTGAGGTTCAGGAAAATCCGTCACTGTTTCCATTGTCACTCCATCTATTTGCCACGTAGTTTTGGGACCAGATGCCATGACCTTAGTTTTTTGAAAGTTGAGTTTTTTTAAACAAGCCTTTTCATTCTCCTCTTTCACCTTCATCAAGAGGCTCTTTAGTTCTTCACTTCACCCTAATTCTGCCTTCCTCCTAGAAACTCCTGCCAGGGCAGTCTTCTCCAAATCCCAACTGATCACATGATTCTTTCAACACTCCCCATCATCTAAACTGGTACCCTGCAGATAGAATCTGACCTGAAGACATCTTTTATTTCACCAGATCAATACCCATTTGTAATACTAACTTTATAAGTTTTTTTTACTGGGACAGGAACTCTAAGGAGGACCAGCTCTTGCCTCTGTTTTCTATATTCTGCATACATTTTGGTTGCTTGTCTGACCCCCTTTAGCATGTGAGATTGCAATGCCTACCTGTGATGATAAAAGGGTTCATATTATCTGCTTTCTTCTTATTTTTCTGCATCATCTTTTTCACTTCCGCCTAACAAACCACAGAAAATTCTGGAATTCTTTCTCAGACCTCCAAACCTTTCCAATATGCTATTCTTGATGCCTGCGTGTATTTTTTCACTGATGCTTTCAGACTCATTCAAATGTCACTTATTTGGCAAAGGTTTCTCTGAACTCTCCAAACTGCGTTGGCTACTCTCGTCTTTGGGTCCTCAGCATATTATTCATTAATTCACTTATTCATTCATCTATTCCACAGTGTATTGCACTTATAGAAGGTATCCAGTGCTGAGAGAGGTATTGTGAACATAAAGATATTCAAGGCTTGGGCTTTGCCCAAAAGACCATCATAGGAAAACTGCAGAGGGTTGGCTTGACTAAAATGAAGGGTGTGAATATAGTGGGGAGGAGATCAAATTGGAAAATAGAGCAGGGACCAAACCACAGAGCACCTTGTCGTCTCTGCCAAGTATAGCATTATGAACTTTCCATGAAGGATTTCACAAGAGAGTGAAATGGTCAGACTTATGTTCAGACACTTCTCTTCTGGAAAAGGGGAGGCTAAATTAGAGCTAAGTTAGCCTAGAGTCAAATAGACAAAGTTAGGATTCTGTAGCCGTGAATCTGGTGTCAGATGCTGAGGGGCTGAACCAAGACCTGCACAGTGGGAAGGACAAGAGGGAGGAGATTGCTGCAGGAGGAATTTTCACTCAGTGAATAGCTGATTGGGTGTGGAAGGTGAGGGTAAATGTGGCAAAAAAGGACAAACGCCAGTGTGTCTGTTGATGACTGGTGATGGTACAACCACAGAAATGAGAAATACGAGAGAAGGTGGAACAGATTTCAGGCAAAGACCAGAAGTTGGGTTTTGAACTTATCAACTTGGTTTAAAAAAAAATTAAATAAAAATTGTGTATAGTTAAGATGTACAAGATGATGTGATATACATGTGCAGAGTGACGTGGTGATTACAGTCAAAGTTATTCACCTATACATCTCACATAGTTGCTGTGTGTGTGTGTATGTATGTGTGTGTGAAAGTACCTGAAATTTGGTATCCTAGCAAATTTCCAGTATTTAATACCTGTTGATGTGTTGAGTTGCTGACTTTGGTCTCCCCATGGAACAGCAAAGTATTGGAGAGAGCTCAGGGTGGGTGTGCCCTGGGGGGTAACCTGAAGCGATGTTGGGTGAGCATGGGAGAGAGCAAGGAGAAATGAGGTGGGGACAAAGCTTTGGAGAACAGCAACAAAGGCAAAAAAAGAGAGCCCTCCCCTTGCCATCAGAGAGGTAACCAGAAACCCCGGATGACACAGTGCCATAGAACCCACCTCCCCAGTGAGAATCACGATGGTCCTTTAGGGAGCCCAAGTTCCACTAACAAACTTGTTTTTGACTCTCCTATAAGTTGCTGTGCCCAGGCCAGCTGTCTCCCTTTCAGCATTTCTTTGATTATTTCTCAAGAAGGGTATATCTTTGCTAAACTTCATCTAAAAGGGCTCTCCCCATCGCCCCATCGTTTTAGTCTGTCAGTACCTGTGGGGGATCTGTCCGCAGTTATCCACAGCCCACCCTCCAAATTCCTTCCAGCTTTAGTCATCTGCACATATGGAGAGCAGATGCCACAAGCAAAAAATTAGTAAGTGAAGTGATGTAAATAAGAGTAAACTAAAACTATCCTGGAAGCCCCACAGTGGCCTGATAGAAAGTCCCCTTGACATGGCCTGTGTGCCATCACCCCCGGCTGGGTAGAGCTGTTCATCTGGCTACTGAGCCACCTATTTGCCCTTGAATCCAGCCCTTGTTTTCTCCAATGTACGTCCCAAAGGAGTGGGTGTACTTCCCCATTTCCATTGTCTAGCACACTGCAGGGCACAGTGTGGGTACTTTCAGTCTTTGTGGAATGAATGAGTGAATTAAAGATCATTCCTCCCCTGCCAAAATAAACGGTGCTCAGTCTATGATGCAAGAAGCTTATAATCCTGTCAAAATTAAATGATGCCTAAGTGTCCATCAACAGGTGAATTAATAAAGCCGGTGTTCAGTTCAGTTCAGTTCAGTCGCTCAGTCGTGTCCGACTCTTTGCGACCCCATGAATCGCAGCACGCCAGGCCTCCCTGTCCATCACCAACTCCTGGAGTTCACTCAGACTCGCGTCCATCGAGTCAGTGATCCCATCCAGCCATCTCATCCTCTGTCATCCCCTTTTCCTCCTGCCCTCAATCTCTCCCAGCATCAGAGCCTTTTCCAATGACTTCCATCAACTCTTCGCATGAGGTGGCCAAAGTACTGGAGTTTCAGCTTCAGCATCATTCCTTCCAAAGAAATCCCAGGGCTGATCTCCTTCAGAATAGACTGGTTGGATCTCCTTGCAGTCCAAGGGACTCTCAAGAGTCTTCTCCAACACCACAGTTCAAAAGCATCAATTCTTTGGCACTCAGCTTTCTTCACAGTCCAACTCTCACAACTATACATGACCACTGGAAAAATCTTAGTCTTGACTAGATAGAACTTGGTTGGCAAAGTAATGTCTCTGCTTTTGAATATGCTATCTAGGTTGGTCATAGATTTCCTTCCAAGGAGTAAGCGTCTTTTAATTTCGTGGCTGCAGTCACCATCTGCAGTGATTTTGGAGCCCAAAAAAATAAAGTCTGACACTGTTTCCACTGTTTCCCCATCTATTTCCCATGAAGTGATGGGACCAGATGCCATGATCTTTGTTTTCTGAATGTTGAGCTTTAAGCCAACTTTTTCACTCTCCTCTTTCACTTTCATCAAGAGGCTCTTTAGTTCCTCTTCACTTTCTGCCATAAGGGTGGTGTCATCTGCATATCTGAGGTGATTGATATTTCTCCTGGCAATCTTGATTCCAGCTTGTGCTTCATCCAATCCAGCATTTCTCATGATGTACTCTGCATATAAGTTAAATAAGCAGGGTGACAATATACAGCCTTGATGTACACCTTTTCCTATTTGGAACCAGTCTGTTGTTCCATGTCCAGTTCTAACTATTGCTTCCTGACCTGCATACAGGTTTCTCAAGAGGCAGGTCAGGTGGTCTAGGATTCCCATCTCTTTCGGAATTTTCCACAGTTTATTGTGATCCACACAGTCAAAGGCTTTGGCATAGTCAATCAAGCAGAAATAGATGTTTTTCTGGAACTCTCTTGCTTTTTCCATGATCCAGCGGATGCTGGCAATTTGATCTCTGGTTCCTCTGCCTTTTCTAAAATGAGCTTGAACATCTGGAAGTTCATGTTTTACGTATTGCTGAAACCTGGCTTGGAGAATTTTGAGCATTACTTTACTAGCACGTGAGATGAGTGCAATTGTGCAGTAGTTTGAGCATTCTTTGGCATTGCCTTTCTTTGGAACTGGAATGAAAACTGACCTTTTCCAGTCCTGTGGCCATTGCTGAGTTTTCCAAATTTGCTGGCATATTGAGTGCAGTACTTGCACAGTATCATCTTTCAGGATTTGAAACAGCTCAATTGGAATTCCGTCACCTCTACTAGCTTTGTTCATAGTGATGCTTTCTAAGGCCCACTTGACTTCACATTCCAGGATGTCTGGCTCTAGGTGAGTGATCACACCATTGTGATTATCTTGGTCGTGAAGATCTTTTTTGTACAGTTCTTCCGTGTATTCTTGCCACCTCTTCTTAAATATCTTCTGCTTCTGTTCGGTCCATACCATTTCTGTCCTTTATCGAGCCCATCTTTGCATGAAATGTTCCCTTGGTATCTCTAATTTTCTTGAAGAGATCTCTAGTCTTTCCCATTCTGTTGTTTTCCTCTATTTCTTTGCATTGATCGCTGAGGAAGGCTTTCTTATCTCTTCTTGCTATTCTTTGGAACTCTGCATTCAGATGCTTATATCTTTCCTTTTCTCCTTTGCTTTTTGCTTCTCTTCTTTTCACAGCTATTCGTAAGGCCTCTCCAGACAGCCATTTTGCTTTTTGCATTTCTTTTCCATGGGGATGGTCTTAATCCCTGTCTGCTGTACAATGTCACAAACCTCAGTCCATAGTTCATCATGCACTCCGTCTATCATATCTAGTTCCTTAAATCTATTTCTTACTTCCACTGTATAATCATAAGGTTTTTGACTTAGGTTATATCTGAATGGTCTAGTGGTTTTCCCTACTTTCTTCAATTTAAGTCTGAATTTGGCAATAAAGAGTTCATGATCTGAGCCACAGCCAGCTCCCAGTCTTGTTTTTGTTGACTGTATACAGCTTCTCCATCTTTGGCTGCAAAGAATATAATCAATCTGATTTCAGTGTTGACCATCTGGGGATGTCCATGTGTAGAGTCTTCTCTTGTGTTATTGGAAGAGAGTGTTTTCTGTGACCAGTGCGTTCTCTTGGCAAAACTCTATTAGTCTTTGCCCTGCTTCATTCCGTACTCCAAGGCCAAATTTGCCTGTTACTCCAGGTGTTTCTTGACTTCCTACTTTTGCATTCCAGTCCCCTATAATGAAAAGGATATCTTTTTGGGGTGTTAGTTCTAGAAGGTCTTGTAGGTCTTCATAGAGTTGTTCAACTTCAGCTTCTTCAGCATTACTGGTCAGGGCATAGATTTGGATTACTGTGATTTTGAATGGTTTGCCTTGGAAACAAACAGAGATCATTCTATCGTTTTTGAGATTGCATCAAAGTACTGCATTTTGGACTCTTTTGTTGACCATGATGGCTGCTCCATTTCTTCTAAGGGATTCCTGACTGCAGTAGTAGATATAATGGTCATCTGAGTTAAATTCACCCATTCCAGTCCATTTTAGTTCACTGATTCCTAGGACGGTAGTGTAAATATACATGGACCTCTCAGCTGACTCAGTGTTAAAAGAATCCACCCGCCAAGGCAGGAGTCTTGGGGGCGCCAGTTTGATCCCTGAACTGAGAAGAGCCTCTAGAGAAGGAAATGAACCCACTCCAGTATTCATGCCTGGAAAATCCCATGGACAGAGGAGCCTGATAGGCTATAGCCCACAAGGTCAGAAAGAGTTGGACACCACTGAGTGACTAACGATTTCACTTTTTTTCATACAAATATGAAAAAAAAATATGAAAAAAAAATGTATACAGAGAGATATTGATAAATAAGCCGACACAGACACAATGGAATACCACTCAGCTATGGAAAAGAATGCAGTTTTCCCATTTGTGGCAGCATGGATGGACTTGGAGGTTATTATGCAAGTGAAATAAGTGAGAAAGAGAGAGACAAATACTGTATGATATCACTTACATGTAGAATCTACAAAGTATAATGAGCTAGTAAATATAACCAAAAAAAAAAAAAAGAGAGAGAGAGAGAGAGACTCATAGATACAGAGAACAAGCTAATGATTACCAGAGGGAAGAGGGAAGGGGGCAAGGGAATCCGAGGGTAGGAGACTAAGATGTACAAACTCCAAGGAACGTAGCCAATATTTTAAATAACTATGAATGCAGTGTAACATTTAAAAATTCTGAATCACTATATTGTACACTTGTAATTTATATAATATTATATATCAACTATAACTTCAATCTAAAAAAAACCTAAATGAAGGTTATTCATAGCTTTCCTACTAAATAATGAGAAAATCACAAGATTGGGCTCAAGGATCTCTAAAGACCTCTTGAGTTTGTGAAGTTTTGGAGCTAACTTGAAATCAAGGAGATGTTCATGAGTTTATATGGTTAATCCATGATAAGATAAGCCTCACTTTGCAATTGCATGTATAGGGCTGAAAACTGTGTTAGGGTTCTCCAGGAACACTGAACCAATAGGATGTATATATATGTATATATATAATATATAATATGTAATACCTAGCACACTTCCTAGAGCTTCAGAATTGTTGCAATGACCCTAACTCCCAGCTGCTTGCATTTTCCTGTTAGTACAGATAGTTTTTATAAGCTGGGCCATCTTCTAGGGAAGTGTAAGCTGGGGCTGGTTCTATGGGCTTTGCTTGGGACCTAACAGACCCTCATGAACAGTTCTCTTGATTTCAACTCAACTCCCACTAATTATAAAAAAGCCATTATTAGCTATGATTAACAGCCAAAAAGCAAAAGAGAAAAGGAAAGATATAGGCATCTAAATGAAGAGTTCCAAAGAATAGCAAGAAGAGATAAGAAAGCCTTCTTCAGCGATCAATGCAAAGAAATAGAGGAAAACAACAGATTGGGAAAGACTAGAGATCTCTTCAAGAAAATTAGAGATACCAAGGGAACATTTCATGCAAAGATGGGCTCGATAAAGGACAGAAATGGTATGGACCTAACAGAAGCAGAAGATATTAAGAAGAGGTGGCAAGAATACACGGAAGAACTGTACAAAAAAGATCTTCACGACCCAGATAGTCATGATGATGTAATCACTAATCTAGAACCAGACATCTTGGAATGTGAAGTCAAGTGGGCCTTAGAAAACATCACTATGAACAGAGCTAGTGGAGGTGATGGAATTCCAATTGAGCTGTTTCAAATCCTGAAAGATGATGCTGTGAAAGTGGTGCACTCAATATGCCAGCAAATTTGGAAAACTCAGCAGTGGCCACAGGACTGGAAAAGGTAAGTTTTCATTCCAGTTCCAAAGAAAGGCAATGCCAAAGAATGCTCAAACTATCACACAATTGCACTCATCTCACGTGCTAGTAAAGTAATGCTCAAAATTCTCCAAGCCAGGCTTCAGCAATACATGAACTGTGAACTCCCAGATGTTTAAGCTGGTTTTAGAAAAGGCAGAGGAACCAGAGAGCAAATTGCTAACATCCTCTGGATCATGGAAAAAGCAAGAGAGTTCCAGAAAACATCTATTTCTGCTTGATTGACTATGCCAAAGCCTTTGACTGTGTGGATCACAATAAACTGTGGAAAATTCCGAAAGAGATGGGAATACCAGACCACCTGACCTGCCTCTTGAGAAATCTGTATGCAGGTCAGGAAGCAACAGTTAGAACTGGACATGGAACAATAGACTGGTTCTAAATAGGAAAAGGTGTACATCAAGGCTGTATATTGTCACCCTGCTGATTTAACTTATATGCAGTGTACATCATGAGAAATGCTGGACTGGAAGAAACACAAGCTGGAATCAAGATTGCCGGGAGAAATATCAATCACCTCAGATATGCAGATGACACCACCCTTATGGCAGAAAGTGAAGAGGAACTAAAGAGCCTCTTGATGAAAGTGAAAGAGGAGAGCAAAAAAGTTGGCTTAAAGCTCAACATTCAGAAAACGAAGATCATGGCATCCGGTCCCATCACTTCATGGGAAATAGATGGGGAAACAGTGGAAACAGTGTCAGACTTTATTTTTTTGGGCTCCAGAATCACTGCAGATGGTGACTGCAGCCACGAAATTAAAAGACGCTTACTCCGTGGAAGAAAAGTTATGACCAACCTAGATAGCATATTAAAAAACAGAGACATTACTTTGCCAACAAAGGTCCGTCTAGTCAAGGCTATGGTTTTTCCAGTAGTCATGTATGGATGTGAGAGTTGGACTGTGAAGAAGGCTGAGTGCCAAAGAATTGATGCTTTTGAACTGTGGTGTTGGAGAAAGACTCTTGAGAGTCCCTTGGACTGCAAGGAGATCCAACCAGTCCATTCTGAAGGAGATCAACCCTGGGATTTCTTCGGAAGGAATGATGCTAAAGCTGAAACTCCAGTACTTTGGCCACCTCATGAGAAGAGTTGACTCATTGGAAAAGACTGTGATGCTGGGAGGGATTGGGGGCAGGAGGAGAAGGGGGCGACCAAGGATGAGATGGCTGGATGGCATCACGGACTCGATGGACGTGAGTCTGAGTGAACTCTGGGAGATGGTGATGGACAGGGAGGCCTGGCGTGTTGCGATTCATGGGGTTGCCAAGAGTCGGACACGACTGAGCCACTGAACTGAACTGAACTGAATTAGAACTTAACATTTGGCTACCTAGAATATGTTTGTACCTTATATTAGGAGACCCAGTAGTAAATAATTGCCAACCTTCTACAAAGCACTGGACTACACTTTGAGGCAACTGTTATATTTAATCCACCTGAGCCAGGTAATATAGAATAACAGGTCCTATCCTTGCCACGATTTTGAGAAAATGGAGGCTCAGAAAGCTCGAGGATCTGCCCATTGCCTCTTGTTCTGGTATCAGAATCTATGCATGAAACCAAGGCTGTTAAATTCAGAGACAGTGGGAAGCAACTCTGTTCCACTGTGGTGGGTCCTCAGATAGCTTGGCCCCAGTGACTGAAGGGGGCTGGGACAACATGGTCTGGGTTTGGGTTTCTATCAGATTCCTTGGTTCTCCACATCACAGCAGGAAAGGCCACATGAACTTTCCGCCTCATCTGTACTTGGTCTAGCTGACACCACTCTCTCCTTCCAGCCCCTTTCTCCACATTGCTAGCCTGGCTTCCTTACAGCAGAGTGGCCTCAGGCAGCTGGCCTTCTTGCCCAGCAGCTGGCCTTCCCCAGGCCAGAGGTTATAAACGTCTGTGAGACTTCTTACAATCTGGCCTCAGAAGTCACAGATTGTCACAGCTGCCATATTCTGTTGTTCAAGCAAATCACTGAAGTCAGTTTAGGCTTAAGAGGAGAGAGACTGGATTTCATCTCAATGGGAGGAGTAGCAAGGAATTTTATCTCTTTCATCTACCACACCCATATTTAGTAAGAGGTGGAACGGGGACTTGGAGCCCAGATTTGTTTACCTGCAAAATCCTTGGGTTTTCCCCCCAAATTGCTTCACCTCTGCTGTTTCCTCTGTGTGATGGCCACAGGGTCCCTCATTACAAGCAGGGTTGGGTCACCATGCAAATACACAATAGCTGCTGATAGCTTACGGTGAACAATGTCAGATCTGTGATCTCCGAAGATTTAACTTTGGGACCAGGGACCAGGCTTGATCACTCAAGAGCTTCTATATAAAAAGTTTTATTAAAGCATAAAAAGGGACAGAGAACATTTTTGACACAGACATCAGAAAGGGGATGGAGGGTGCCCCCACCCCCAAGTCTTTAGCAAGATGTTTTATGTCTGTGCAGTTCAGTTCAGTCGCTCAGTTGTGTCAGACTCTTTGTGAGCCCATGGACTGCAGCACGCCAGGCCTCCCTGTCCATCACCAGCTCCTGGAGTTTACTCAAACTCATGTCCATCGAGTCGGTGATGCCATCCACCCATCTAAACCTGTCGTCCCCTTCTCATCCCACCTTCAATCTTTCCAAGCATCAGGGTCTTTTCAAATTAATCAGTTCTCAACAGGTGGCCAAAGTACTGGGGTTTCAGCTTCAGCATCAGTCCTTTCAATAAGCATTCAGGGTTGATTTCCTTTAAGACGGACTGGTTTGATCTCCTTGCAGTCTGAGGGACTCTCAAGAGTCTCCTCCAACACCATAGTTCAAAAGCATCAATTCTTTGGTGTTCAGCTTTCTTTATGGTCCAACTCTCACATCCATACGTGACTACTGGAAAAACCATAGCTTTGACTAGACGGACCTTTGTTGGCAAAGTAATGTCTCTACTTTTTAATATGCTGTCTAGGTTTGCCATAACTTTTTTTTTTTTTTTTTTTACTATTTTTTGACGTCTGTTAGAAAGCTATTAATCAGATAAGAGAGATACTTCAAGGCTGACAGAGTTTCACCAGGCTCCTCTCCCACAATATTCATTTTTGAGATAGGATGGCATGAGGTGTGTCATCCCCCAGCCATAAAGCAATTGATATGAATACTGGTTTGTTGAGCTATTATCAGCCCAAGGTTTGAGACAAGAACAAATGTTAGTCTTAGGTGGAACCATTTTGAAGAAAGGCAAATTCCAAAGCAAATACATAGTTTCATTAACATAGCTTAAGAAAAACATTTCCACAGAGAAATCGCCTTTTAATTTTGTGTGGAGAAGAAAAAAAATCTGATTCTTGTAGTTTATTTCCGCCTGCTGCTTAAGAGAGAGATAAAAAATGTCTGACCCTTGCAGCCTATTTCCTTCGTTTGGAGACCCCTGGCCTTCCTGCCTGTTACCCTCTCACTGCAAGAGGTTTGTGAGATGGTGCCCCACGACGCGTCAGGGTGAGCTTAAGGAGAAGGGCCAGTGCCAACGTCCTGCTGGATAGAACGGACACCACATCAGTGTCACCCCTTATGTTGCAGGGGGTCTGGCCCTGAGATGGTACAGTATTTCAGAACTGAAGGGAAAATGTTGATGACCAGCGCTAATGAGAAACAGGAAGCAAGGGAAAGAGTAGAGGAGTCAAGTGCGTGGGAGGAGAGTTGAAAGAGTTGCCTCCCACTACAGCATCCTCCGGGAGAGTGAGGGCCTTCTAGAAACCGTGTTCAGATGGGAACATGGGGGCCTGGCTCTCCTGAGCCGTCTCTTTGGTGGCCAGGCAGGTGAGGACAGGAAGGCGGTCAGGACAGTGGAGAAGGAGTCAAGAGAACACCTTATGAACCCATTTATTTCCATCCCTCCTGCCTTTCCTTTTTTCCTCTGGAGATGATTCTTGGAATTTGTTGGAGTTAAATATTACTCATTAAAAACTGACTAAAGCATTGAATTTATACCTCTTCCATGCACAGCTCTTTATAACTTGTTAGGGGTTCTTGTCTGAGTTCCAAAACGGAACTTCTTTTCTAATTTCTGACAATAGTAGTTTCATTCATTTAAAAACCCTGCTTTTAAAATGAAAACATGGTGTTTACTTCCCACACAGAATTTCTCTTTTAGCATGTTTGCAGCCTAACATGGAGAGGGTTAATAGAATGTTCACCGTGCCGTGTTGCTGCCTCTAGTCAGTTGATCCCTTTCCTCTTCTTTACTCTTGTTTGGAGTAAATGTGTTCATCTCCTGACATGAACCATGATTACTGTCCATCAGTCATGACAATGCCAGCCCCTCGGCTAGTGATTGGTGTAGAGGTGAGCATGTGACCTCCCCATCCTGGCTAATGAAATGTCATGGAACATGAGATGGGGTTTTCTGGGTAAAACCTCCCTCATAAAGGAAGAGAGCAGCACAAGATAGAAGGCACTCTTGACTCCTGTACTGTCTGTTTTAAGTAATATTATGCGGGAATTGGATGCTTTGAGTTCCTGCAACCATTTTGTGACCACGAGGAGAAAGGTAAGAAAACACCAGAGTTGCTGAGCCACCTCTCTGGCATTGCTGAGTCACAGAACCAGTCCTGCAGCAGTCTTCCTTCAGACTTCGGTTTCTAAGCCATTCTTAGCCAGGTTTTCTATTATTTGAAACCAAAAGTCGCTTAGTGTGTATGTTTGACCATGAGGTCCAACCATCGGGGATTTGCAACCTGGCTTGCATCTCAAATGAAAGAGCAATGCATCCCAGAGTCTCCTGGATTTGCTGCTGGCTCCCTTGAGTGAAGTGAAGTGAAGTGAAGTGAAGTGAAAGTCACTCAGTCGTGTCTGACTCTTTGCAACTCCATGGACTATACAGTCTATGGAATTCTCCAAGCCCAAATACTTTCCCTTCTCCAGGGGCTCTTCCCAACCCAGGAATTGAATCCAGGTCTCCAGTATTGCAGGCGGATTCTTTACCAGTTGAGCCACAGTTTCCCCTGAGAAGGTAGTGTATTTCCTAATTCTAAGCCAAGGTTTATTTTCCTGGCCTACCTTTGATATGTGTGTATAGGAGTGTGTGTGCATAACACACACACACACACACACACACACACACACACACAGAAAGAAAGAAAAGTAGTGGAGAGAGATGATATTTTCCACCTAAGGCAGAACAATTATATTTTCCTACTCTTTTTTTTTTTTTTTTTTTTAAATTTTAAGCACAGGACATAATCTCCTAAACTTGAGGCAGCTGCTGAAGAACCCATCTTAAACCAGTGCCTGCCTTGAAGAGGAATCCACTTCTACCTCCTATTTTCCTGGCATAACACATTTGTGCTGTGTGGTCCTTATGATGGAAAAGTCAACATTTTAGGGTTGTTAGCTTTCACCGTGCCCTGGCATGAATTCATCCTCCACTGTTTTTTTGACACTATCGATTAGCAATTTTTTTCTTCTCAACTCCAAATTCACCTTTGAGGCCTCATTTCCTCCTTTACTCTGAGAGCAGTGTTAGAAAAATACCTTTACAAGGGCTTTTCTCCTTCACGCTGACCGCAGCGTTAGGCTTTGCCAGTAGAGGGCGGCGGTGGGCCATCGCAGGAGGAAGCAGCTCCGCTTGGCGTCTCCAGCTGCCGCAGTCCCACGTGCGGCTGTGGGGGACGTCTGTGGGCCTCTGTCCCAGCCCCGTGCCTAGACTGCACACACCCGGGCCTGTCGGCCACCTTTCTGGAGCCGTCCCAGTGCAGACGCACACCCAGCCTGGCATTAGCTCACCTATGAGAGGACTCTGGGCACTGGGACCCCTCTGTGCCCACTGTCAGCCTGCACCCTGGAAGGCGGCTTCCTGCTTCCCTTTTGCTGGTGCATCCAGATGACCCTCTCGGTCATCCCGTCCTCCGACACCACACCTTCTCCAGAGAGGTCTAAGTCCCAGCCTTGGGGAGGTGTGTCCTTCCTTGAGCTCCCTCTGGGCGCCCTTCTAGTCCTTGTTACATATGTACAATGGCATAACCATTCTTTATACTAACCCTCTCACCCTGTTCTGGGGCAGGCGATTCTTTCCCCAACTTGCCATCTCTCATCAGATTTCTGTCTCCTGATTGCACCCAGATTGGTGTCTTGAGTTTCAGAGTTAAAAGGTACTTGGGATAAGACTTTACGATGCAAGTTGGAGTACAGTTATCTGCGTGGCGGGGTTAGGCCCATTGCCTGTAAGTGGAAGTCTCTTGGGGACTGAGTTGGCAATGCCGGGGTGCGAGTGTGTGTGCAGAGACCTGAGGGGCACTGTAGGCAGGTGGTTACTGATTTCTTCAGAGACAAACAGACACTGCCAAGAGTGGGTACTACAGAGGACCCTCCTCTCATTGTGGCTTCCTGGCCAAGTGCCTAGGAACTCCCAGTTCAGCTGGATAAAAATGCTAGGAAAGAGTCTAAACCTTCTCTATCAGCATTCCTAAGGAGTGTGCCTAGGAATCTGCACCTAAATGCACAATAGAGTGTGCCCACAATAAATATAATGCCCACATAGAGTGTGCCCTAGGAATCTGAAATTAAAAGCCCTCCTAAAGGGATCTTTAGGAGAAGGCAATGGCACCCCACTCCAGTACTCTTGCCTGGAAAATCCCATGGGTAGAGGAGTCCATGGGGTTGCTAAGAGTCAGACATGACGAAGTGACTTCACTTTCACTTTTCACTTTCATGCATTGGAGAAGGAAACAGCAACCCACCCCAGTGTTCTTGCCTGGAGAATCCCAGGGACGGGGGAGCCTGGTGGGGTGCTGTCTATGGGGTTGCATAGAGTCAGACACAACTGAGCGACTTTGTAACAGCAACAGCAGCAACAGCAAGGGGATCTTTGGGCTTTCCTGCTGGCTCAGATGGCAAAGAATCTGCCTGCAATGCAAGAGACCCCAGTTCGATCCCTAGGTTAGGAATATCCTCTGGAGAAAGACTTGCAACCTATTCCAGCATTCTTGCCTGGGAAATCACTTGGACAGAGAAGCCCGGCAGGCTAGAGTCCATGGGGTCATGAAGAATTGGGCACGACTGAGCAACTAACACACAAGGGGATCGTTAGGCACAGGAAAAGCACATGTCCCCCTGCCAGGGGAAGTGCCTCTACCAAAGGCCCTTTCAAGAGAGGAGAAAGCACCTGGAGAAGGTGCTGAGATGTTGGCTGGGCCCTGTGCGGCCCTGGGCCCTGGGGATGTGCTTTCACAAAGGTGGGCATCCTGTGTCAGGGATTAAAGATCCAGCTGTGAACACTACTTAGAGACCTTGGACATGGAACGTCCCCTGGTCCTTCAGTAAATTAAGGATGCTGTGACCATTAAGCCCTCAGCCACAGCAGCACTCCCCCAACTACGGAGATTCAGGTTGGGAAACAACCAACTCTAGGCTCACTGAAATCCTTCCTTCCACGTGGCCCTTAGGTGTCTAGGTCTCATATCCCGTTTCTCCATCCTGAATCCCTTCAGGGTGCACAGTCGGGCAGCAGTGGCTGAAGGTTTGATGGCTGTTTACTGGTATGGCAGGTGGCATTTTTGGTCCACATTTTTGTAAGTTAAAATGAGGCCTTGAGTGCAGACCCTAATCCTGTGTGATAGTGTCCTTAAGAAGAGGAGACTTAGGACAGGGACAGAAATAGAGTGAATGTGAAGAGAGGGAAGATGGCCACGTATAAGCCGAGGAGAGAGGCTGAGAGCAGACCCTTCCCTCGTGGTCCTCAAGGGGAACCAAGCCTGCAGACAGCTTGATCCTGAGCTTCTGGACCACAGACTGTAAGACGGTGCCCTCCTGTGTCTAAACCCCCTGGTCTGTGGGAATAGGGTCGGGCTGGAAGGCTGGCACGGGTTACCTCCCCATCTATCTCTTGCCCTCGTTGAATAAAGAAAAGAGGCACCACCTAAAAGTTGAGAGCTGTGTTTTATTTGGTGGGAATTTTTAGGACTTCAGTAACTTCCCTGGTGACTCAAGTGGTAAAGTGTCCAGCTGCAGTGCGGGAGAGCTGGGTTCAATTGCTGGGTCAGGAAGATCCCCTGGAGAAGGAAACGGCACCCCACTCCAGTATTCTTGCCTGGAAAATCCCATGGACGGAGGAGCCTGGTAGGCCACAGTCCACAGGGTTGCAGACAGTCGGATGCAACTGAGACTTGACTCTCTCTTTCTTGCTCTTAGGACTTCAAGCCTTGGAAACAGCATTGCAAATGACCCTGAGAGAACTCCAAGGAGGTGAGGGGAGGAGCCAGGCTATGTGGAAGTTTGCAACAAGGGGTGGGTAGTCTGAATGTCAAATGATCGTTGTTAAATAAGGAAGATCAGACATCTCACATTAAGGAGTTTAGCACTCTTCGATGTATGGGAGACAGGAGTCTGGGCTCACTGAAACCATCCCTTCCATACACATCTCGGCTGCCTGGGGCCAGTGTCCTGCATCTTCTCAAGTACGCCACCACCCGCCCGCCCCCAGATCCTCAGTGCTAGCACGGGGAGCCCCACGGCTACCAGGGAGCAGTCTTTGTTCTTCCTGGGTGCCCTCAGGGCTCAGAAATCCACATTTAGAGGGCCGGAATCACTGATAGCTGTGACATCCTTCTTTACGGATATGGCAGGAAATGCTTCACTCCTTGAGACTTGGTCTCATGGTCTGCTAAGATAGGAACCCAAACCGTGAAGACCCGCTGTCCTTTCATCCCCACAACACATGTGGAGGCGGGCTTTGTAGTTATCATCTTCGTTAACAGGTCAGCGAAGTGAAGCCCACAAAGATAAGGCGAGGGGCACGTGGCCTTCAGTTTTGCATGGATCCTACCCCATGCTCTTTCCCGTGCTGCCCCTGCCCAAAGCCTGTGGCTGATCTCGTTAAGGGACACTTTCTGTTCCCTTTGCACTTGGAACTTGTGACTGGCCTCAGTGAGACTGTAGCCTGGGGATTGCTTTTCTGTCACCTCCGTGGGTCAAGAAAGGCTTGGGCTTGTCTCCCAGGGAGAGCATGATGGAATTGCTGAGGCTCCGCTTCCCTCTCCGGTGCTGGTTACGTGGCTCCAATTTAAGGCCGAAAGACAGATGAGAGGGAAATGTTTCCAGTTTCACCGCTGATGCTTTGACTCTTGGAAATGGTTGGAGACCTTCAACAGGGGGGAAAAATAAACCTGGAATGCACCTAAATATGGGGAGATTAATGCCTGACCTCCCCAAACTGGACCTGTGGGGAAAGGAAGCAGGACTGAGTCCCCAAGGGAAGAGGAGGGCAGGGGTTCTGAGATGGCGGGGGCCAGTGGGGTGGCTGGAGCCGCGGTGAGTGTCCCTGTGTGGGAAAGGGAGCTGGAAATGCGGCCATTACGAGGAGGTGGCCCAGGAGCCTTGTCATTTCTGGGACAGGGAGATTTATCCCAGTAAACGGCTCATGGTTCTTGGAGACAGATGTGGCCCTTGTTCGACACCGCAGCCAGATCATCTGTTTTGCTTTTTTTTTCCATAAGTACGTTTCTCTCAATGCTGACAGGGCAAGATTTGGAAATAAAACACAAAATCGTTTTCTATGAGCATGAAAGGCTTAATTTATTACCAACCTTGCAACCAGATGAAAATGATTTGCTTTTTTTAGGAGACTGTTTGCTGAACAAATGTTTTAAAAATGCAACAGATTATTGCAATTATTGTACCTACTTTTTAAAAAATTTACCAACGGATAGACAGGTGCTCTGAGAATGTTTTCATACATTTCTCTCTGAGAAGGTGGAACATGAGATGAAATTGCCTGGGAAGATTTTCATGTACAGACTTTCAGTTTGCTGGTTCTGCTGCTCTTTGGTGCTGTGCCTGAGCTAAGCCTTGAGGTGGGCAGTGAGCAGTTGCCATGAAGCACTCGCTGTTTCTCTGCCCATAGCGGTGCTGTTGGCCTTCTCGTCGTTTACGGAGTCCATGATCTATCAGGATCCAGAGGAGAAATATGTTTTAGACTTCACCCACAAGGAAAGCAGGAATGCTCTTGAGGGTGTGGGCTTCCCTGATAGCTCAATTGGTAAAGAATCTGCCTGCAATGCAAGAGACCCTGATTTGATTCCTGGGTTGGGAAGAGCCCCTGGAGAAAGGAAAAGCTACCCACTCCACTATTCTGGCCTGGAGAATTCCATGGACTGGATAGTCCATGAGGTCACAAAAAGTCAGACATGACTGAGCAACTTTCACGTTCTAGAGGGT
The DNA here is from genome assembly GCF_001704415.2 of Capra hircus. Taxonomy (NCBI): domain Eukaryota; kingdom Metazoa; phylum Chordata; class Mammalia; order Artiodactyla; family Bovidae; genus Capra; species Capra hircus. The sequence goes on from NC_030828.1 coordinate 7,844,613, forward strand.
GTAGGACACATTTGTCTTATAGATTCTGTGAATCTTGAAGACGATCACCTTTCCTCTTGTTACCATCTCTGGGAAGCTTACAACCAAGTTTGTGGCTCCTGTTTATAGATGTGTAGCATCTTTGGGGCAAATTTTTGTGGCTGATCCAAACGGGTCCACTTGCCCATAAGCAATAAAGTCAATTTACTGACATTGGGTTGTGGTGAAGGAAAATTAAGCATTTATCACAGTGCTCTGTGTAAGGAGTCTGAGAAGGTCAATGCTCAGAAAGCCTTTACTCCCAGATGGATTTGAAAAAGGCTTTTTAAAGATGAGGTGGGTTTTCCCAAGTGGCGCTAGTAGTAAAGAACCTGCCTGCCAATGCAGGAGACATAAGAAGTGAGGGTTCAATCTCTGGGTCGGGAAGATCCCTTGGAGGAGGGCATGGCAACCCACTCCAGTATTCTTGCCTGGAAAATCTCATTGATGGAGGATCCTGGTGGGTTACAGTCCATAGAGTTTCAAGGAGTTGGACAGGATTGAAGCAACTTAGCACGCAGGCACCAGGGAAGGGGGTCACAGGGATTGTGATCAGCTTGTGCACAGTTCTCTGACTGGTTGATAGTGACGTAACAAGGTGGTGTCTCAGGGGTTAACATGATCAACTCTTAGGTGGGGGTAGGTCTGGGGGCACGTCTGGGGGCTACCACTCATGGTCATCAAGTAAATTTCTTCCGCTTGGTGCCTTGAGCACCTGTAAAGCAACTCCGGAAATGTGCATCAGACACTGTTGTTTAGGCCTTTCAGAGAGGGGTGATGACAGAGGGTATGGGGTGGGGTCTGTCTTGAGGAAGCTCCTTCAGGTCCTGCTTGGTTACTTTTTATGTGCTTTTCTATTTTATCCTTTCCTCACCTCTGTGTGGTATGGTTTCTACAAGTTTGTTTGGTTTATTTAGACTAAGATGCTCTAGTGGATGCTGGCTAGGGTGCCTGAGTCTCCCTTTAAGACCAAGGCCCTTGTTCCCCTAATTTCTGGGGGTGCTGCCTGCTGACCACTGGAATCGTGTCCCTCTCCAGGTGTTGTCCTCTCTGGATCTCATGGCTGCATCCCTTCTTGGGAGGCAGTCTGCATCCCAGGACAGGTTGACGGGGACTGAAGGCCGGGCAAACTTGCCTCAGTTAGAGACACCTCAGTTTCAGGGCCATCAGAGCCTGTTTTCTGGGGGAGCTTGACCAACAGCTGCTGGTGACAACAATGATCTGAGGAAGCAGACTCAAAAATGGGACTTGGGGGCTGGGTCACTACTGGCCAAGGAACAGTGAAAGCACCCTCCCCTGCGATAGCAGTCTGATGGTCCTGGCCTGGGCGCTGCTGTACTGCACAGGCTGGGCTGGGCTGGCCGGATGAAGGTGGACACAACGTCTAAGAAGTGTGGTAAAGCTTGAAAAGTTAGAAATTATAAGGCGAGTAATGGGGCTACCAATGCCTCCGAGAATGACAATGAGAGGCGGAGGGTGATTAATCAACAATGTAAAGCGAAACGTGCAAACACAAGGGCTTCCTTGGCAACTGAGGAGCAGGAAGATGCATGGAAGTCCTTGGTAAGACACACAAACTCCAGAGAGTAAGAGAGAACCTGTAGAAATTCTGGAGGCCGCCACACCAGTAAAGTTTGCAGGGGTCTAGTGGTCTTATGCAGAAAAGGCAATGGCGCCCCACTCCAGTACTCCTGCCTGGAAAATCCCATGGACAGAGGAGCCTGGTGGGCTGCAGTCCATGGGGTCGTGAAGAGTCGGATACAACTGAGCAACTTCACTTTCACTTTTCACTTTCATGCATTGGAGAAGGAAATGGCAACCCACTCCAGTGTTCTTGCCTGGAGAATCCCAGGAATGGGGGAGGCTGGTGGGCTGCCGTCTCTGGGGTCGCACAGAGTCGGACACGACTGAAGCGACTCAGCAGCAGCAGCAGCAGTGGTCGTATGCATACTGTGACAGCTCCTTCAAGGGACAGAACAAACGATTGCTTCTTGCAGAGCAGGGAAGGGCTGTAGCAGTTTCAGGCTGTGGTTCAAGCTACTGAGCAGCCCCTGTGGTAACTGTGATGGAAGAGCTCCCAGGCAGTGCGAGAACCATCATGTAGATACCTAGGGTTCTAGGGCAAGGCCACAGCATCTGTATCAGGAATTATCCACCACTTGAGACAAAGATCTTGACATGCAACTGGCCCTAGCAGAGGCACTGTATTAGTTGCTCAGTCATGTCTGACTCTGTGACCCCGTGGACTGTAGCCCACTAGGCTCCTCTGTCCATGGAATTCTTCAGGCAAGAATACTGGAGAGGGTTCAGTTCAGTTCAGTTGCTCAGTCGTGTCTGACTCTTTGCGACCCCATGAATTGCAGCACACCAGGACTCCCTGTCCATCACCAACTGCCAGAGTCTACCCAAATCCATGTCCACTGAGTCAGTGATGCCATCCAACCATCTCGTCCTCTGTCATCACTTTCTCCTCCTGCCCACAATCTTTCCAAGCATCAGGGTCTTTTCAAATGAGTCAGCTCTTCGCATCAGGTCGCCAAAGTATTGGAGTTTCAGCTTCACCATCAGTCCTTCCAATGAACACCCAGGACTGATCTCCTTTAGGATGGACTGGTTGGATCTCCTTGCAGTCCAAGGGACTCTCAAGAGTCTTCTCCAACACCACAGTTCAAAAGCAACAATTCTTCGGCGCTCAGCTTTCTTTATAATCCAACTCTCACATCCATACATGACTACTGAAAAAACCATAGCCTTGACTAGACGGAGCTTTGTTGGCAAAGTAATGTCTTTGCTTTTGAATATGCTGTCTAGGTTGGTCATAAATTTCCTTCCAAGGAGTAAGCGTCTTTTAATTTCATGGGCGCAATCACCATCTGCAGTGATTTTGAAGCCCCCCAAAATAAAGTCAGCCACTGTTTCCACTGTTTCCCCATCTATTTGCCATGAAGCGATGGGACGAGATGCCATGATCTTCGTTTTCTGAATGTTGAGCTTTAAGCCAACTTTTTCACTCTCCTCTTTCACTTTCATCAAGAGGCTCTTTAGTTCTTCTTCACTTTCTGCCATAAGGGTGGTGTCATCTGCATATCTGAGGTTATTGATATTTCTCCCGGCAATCTTGATTCCAGCTTGTGCTTCATCCAACCCAGCGTTTCTCATGATGTACTCTTCATAGAAGTTAAATAAGCAGGGTGACAATATACAGCCTTGACATACTCCTTTTCCTATTTGGAACCAGTCTGTTGTTCCATGTCCAGTTCTAACTGTTGCTTCCTGACCTGCATACAGGTCTTTTAGGAGGCAGTTCAGGTGGTCTGGGATTCCCATCTCTTTCAGAATTTTCCACAGTTTATTGTGATCCACACAGTTAAAGGCTTTGGCATAGTCAATAAAACAGAAATTGATTTTTTTTTTTCTGGAACTCTCCTGCTTTTTCGATGATCCAGCAGATGTGGCAATTTAATCTCTGGTTCCTCCACCTTTCCTAAAACCAGCTTGAACATCTGGAAGTTCACAGTTCATGTATTGCTGAAGCCTGGCTTGGAGAATTTTGAGCATTACTTTACTAGTGTGTGAGATAAGTGCAATTGTGTGGTAGCTTAAACGTTCTTTGGCATTGCCTTTCTTTAGAACTGGAATGAAAAGTGACCTTTTCCAGTCCTGTGGCCACTGCTGAGTTTTCCAAATTTGCTAGCATATTGACTGCAGCAGTTTCACAGCATCATCTTTCAGGATTTGAAATAGCTCAACTGGAATTTCATCACCTCCACTAGCTTTGTTCGTAGTGATGCTTTCTAAGGCCCACTTGACTTCACATTCCAAGATGTCTGGCTCTAGGTGAGTGTGAGTGATCACACCATCATGATTATCTGGGTCATGAAGATCTTTTTTGTACAGTTCTTCTGTGTGATCTTCCCCAAACAGGAATCAGAACCAGGTATCCCACATTTCAGGCAGATTCTTCACTGTCTGAGCCACCAGACAACCCAGGAGAGGCAGAGCAGCTGACACTGGATGTCACCAGGTGACCACAGCTTCCCACAGTGAGTTTGGTTCCATCTGGCTCACCAGGGCATAAGGTGTCAGTGGTGCATCTGGGAGTTGGGCCGAGTAAGCTTCATGAGCAGGTGGCCCAGGTTCTCAGATCAACTGGCACCACCAATCCTCTGCATCTCCATCAGCTCAGACTCATGGCTGCAAGGAGAGCTCCTCAGGACCAGCTAATAGAAGAGGCAGATGTTGAGCTCCGTTCTCCAATAGCTGGGCTTGCTATGAGGGTGCAATATAAGGATGGCAAGCATCCCACGCAGGGATGGGCCTGCAAGACAGCAGTGAGGGAGGTCCATCCAGGGGACAAGCCTTGTCTGGTGCCCCTGAAGCTTCTCTCCTAACTACAGGATTTTCCCATAAACCTCATAGGTTTATGAACTGAATCATATGAACTGAATCATATGGGCCCTCCACTTTGTCTGACAAAGGAGAATGGTGTTGCCATCCTAAGCAGAATCTATGTGACTCCTGACATTGGTAGAGCACACAGTCCTGATACAAAGCCAGAATTCAGATGGCACAGAGTGAGGTGAAGGAGAAACAGCTGTTAGGCAAGCACCAGGGTTTGCTGCAGAGGCACTCATTGGACACTCTAAAAATGGATGATAATTATTTGATGAGTTTCCTCCTTGTTTCTCCTGCTTCCAAGCTTCCTGATTCCACTTCCAAAATAGTGTGTCATTCCTAATGTTGTGTTGTGTTAGTTACATCCTTAAATAGTGGACAGTGCATTACTGAGTTCCCATTATCTCTTGAAAACATGTGGCTCGGATGGTAAAGCAAGCACCTACAATGCAGGAGAGCTGGGTTCAGTCCCTGGGTTGGGAAAATTCCCTGGAGAAGGGAAGGGCAACCCACTCCAGTATTCTTGCCAGGGAAAGCCCATGAGCCTGGTGGGCTATAATCCATGGGGTTGCAAAGAGTCAAACACAACTGAGCAGTTAACACACACACACATCATCTCTTGCAGGAGTAGCGATCCTGAGAGACTGCAGCTGTGCGTGCATGTGTAGGTAGGTGTTTTATCAGAGTGAACATCAACATTTTAGGAATCAGCGAACTAAAATGGACTGGAATAGGTGACTTTAACTCAGATGACCATTATATCTACTACTGTGGACAGGAATCCCTTAGAAGAAATGGAGTAGCCATTATAGTCAACCAAACAGTCCAAAATGCAGTACTTGGATGCAATCTCAAAAACGACAGAATGATCTCTGTTTGTTTCCAAGGCAAACCATTCAAAATCACAGTAATCCAAATCTATGCCCTGACCAGTAATGATGAAGAAGCTGAAGTTGAACAGCTCTATGAAGACCTACAAGACCTTCTAGAACTAATACCCCCAAAAGATATCCTTTTCGTTATAGGGGACTGGAACGCGAAAGTAGGAAGTCAAGAAACACCTGGAGTAACAGACAAATTTAGCCTTGGAGTACAGAATGAAGCAGGGCAAAGGCTAATAGAGTTTTGCCAAGAGAATGCATTGGTCACAGAAAACACCCTCTTCCAATAACACAAGAGAAGACTCTACACATGGACATCCCCAGATGGTCAACACTGAAATCAGATTGATTATATTCTTTGCAGCCAAAGATAGAGAAGCTCTATACAGTCAGTGAAAACAAGACTGGGAGCTGACTGTGGCTCAGATCATGAACTCCTTATTGCCAGATTCAGACTTAAATTGAAGAAAGCAGGGAAAACTGCTAGACCATTCAGGTATGACCAAAATCAAATCCCTTATGATTATACAGTACAAGTGACAACTAGATTCAAGGAATTAGATCTGATAGATGGAGTGTCTGAAGAACTATGGCTGGAGGTTCATGATATTGTACAGGAGGCAGTGATCAAGACCATCCCCAAGAAAAGGAAATGCAAGAAGGCAAAATGGCTGTCTGAGGAGGCCTTACAAATAGCTGTGAAAAGAAGAGAAGTGAAACGCAAACGAGAAAAGGAAAGATATACCCATTTGAATGCAGAGTTCTAAAGAATAGCAAGGAGAAAAAGAAAGCCTTCCTCAGTAATCAATGCAAAGAAGTAGAGGAAAACAACAGAATGGGAAAGACTAGAGATCTCTTCAAGACAATTAGAGATACCAAGGGAACATTTCATGCAAAGATGGGCTCAATAAAGGACAGAAAAGGTATGGACCTAACAGAAGCAGAAGATATTAAGAAGAGGTGGCAACAATACACAGAAGAACTGTACAAAAAAGATCTTCATGACCCAGATAATCATGATGGTGTGATCACTCACACTCACCTAGAGCCAGACATCCTGGAATGTGAAGTCAAGTGGGCCTTAGAGAGCATCACTACGAACAAAGCTAGTGGAGGTGATGGAATTCCAGTTGAGCTATTTCAAATCCTGAAAGATGATGCTGTGAAACTGCTGCAGTCAATATGTTAGCAAATTTGGAAAACTCAGCAGTGGCCACAAGACTGGAAAAGGTCAGTTTTCATTCCAATCCTAAAGAAAGGCAATGCCAAAGAATGTTTAAGCTACCACACAATTGCACTCATTTCACACGCTAGTAAAGTAATGCTCAAAATTCTCCAAGCCAGGCTTCAGCAATACATGAACTGTGAACTCCCTGATGTTCAAGCTGGTTTTAGAAAAGGCAGAGGAACCAGAGATCAAATTGCCAACATCTGCTGGATCATCGAAAAAGCAGAAGATTTCCAGAAAAAAACATCTATTTCTGCTTTATTGACTATGCCAAAGCCTTTGACTGTGTGGATCACAATAAACTGTGGAAAATTCTGAAAGAGATGGGAATCCCAGACCACCTGACCTGCCTCTTGAGAAATCTGTATACAGGTCAGGAAGCAACAGTTAGAACTGGACATAGAACAACAGACTGGTTCCAAATAGGAAAAGGAGTACGTCAAGGCTGTATATTGTCACCGTGCTTATTTAACTTCTATGCAGAGTACATCATGAGAAACGCTGGGCTGGAAGAAGCACAAGCTGGAATCAAGATTGCCAGGAGAAATATCAATAACCTCAGATATGCAGATGACACCACCCTTATGGCAGACAGTGAAGAAGAACTAAAGAGCTTCTTGATGAAAGTGAAAGAAGAGAGTGAAAAAGTTGGCTTAAAGCTCAACATTCAGAAAATGAAGATCATGGCATCTGGTCCCATCACTTTATGGCAAATAGATGGGAACACAATGGAAACAGTGAAAGATTTTATCTTTTTTGACTCCAAAATCACTGTAGATGGTGATTGCACCCATGAAAGTAAAAGACGCTTACTCCTTGGAAGGAAATTTATGACCAACCTAGACAGCATATTCAAAAGCAGAGAGATTACTTTGCCAACAAAGGTCCATCTAGTCAAGGCTATGGTTTTTCCAGTAGTCATGTATGGATGTGAGAGTTGGACTATAAAGAAAGCTGAGCACTGAAGAATTGGTGCTTTTGAACTTGGTGTTGAGAAGACTCTTGAGAGTCCTTTGGACAGCAAGGGATCCAACCAGTCCACCCTAAAGGAAATCAGTCCTGAATATTCACTGGAAGGTCTGATCCTGAGTCTGAAACTCCAATACTTTGGCCACCTGATGCAAAGAGCTGACTCATTGGAAAGGACCCTGATGCTGGGAAAGATTGAAGGCAGGAAGAAAAGGGGACAACAGAGAATGAGATGGTTGGATGGCATCACCAACTCAATGGGCATGTGTTTGAGTATACTCCAGGAGTGGTGATGGACAGGGAGGCCTGGCGTGCTGCATTCCATGGCGTCACAAAGAGTCAGACACGACTGAGCGACTAAACTGAACTGAACTGAACTATTGGGCTGCATCATGACTGATTACTTCAAAGGCATATTGACACTGATATACTCTAATATGTGTGGGGCAGGAAAATAATATTTTCATGGATGAGACTGTCCTACCTCTTTGCCCCAGATCAGTGCAATCATTTTTCTTTTTGTTGTAATCCTCCTGAGAGCCATCCTACTCCACTGCATAGACTCTGTTCTCCTCTGTCTGAGGTCACCACCCTCGGGACTGGCATCCGTAGTGGGTTCTTACCATGTGCAGCCTGATGCACTGGCTGCTGCAGACAGCCCTGGACTGGGAGTCAAAAGACCCCACAACCAAAGTAATTTCACCTTTCTGGGCCACAGTTGCATCCTCACACCCTGAAAAACAGGTTGGAGGTGAGTAGGTGGACCAGTGTGGACCCATAACTACCCTGTCTGATTCTCCTTAGGATCCTAGTCACTTTGGTCAGACGTCTTGACCATAAACCTCTATAGCATCTCACATACAGTAGGTCCTCAGTAAACGCTGGTTGGTTGATTACTGTTAGTTTCTCTTCAGGTAGCTAAGAGGAGTGCTGTGCTATGCTTAGTTGCTCAGTCATACCTGCCTCTTCGTGACCCCATGGACTGTAGCCACCAGGCTCCTCTGTACATGGGATTCTCCAGGCCCTCCTCCAGGGGATCTTCCCCACCCAGGGATCAAACTTGAGTCTCTTGTGTCTCCTGCATTGCAGGCAGATTCCTTACCCATTTGGGAAGCCCCGGATAAGAGGAGATGATCCATTAAATGGATAAAATGGGATGCTTCTAGAGCTGCTTTCTCAAATTCTTCCTGGCTGTGTTGCTCACGGATTTTGCAGCCTTGGGCAGGAAACTTCACTTCAGAGAACTCCAGATCAGATGACAAATACCTCCCAGATTGGATGAGAATATCCTTCCTCAGAGGGAGGTGGGCGCTCATCATCTGTGAGTCCACAGCTCCTGCCCCTGACCCCGTCTGGACACTTCTTACACTACAAAGTTGAACTCACCCAGAGCCCTTGAGGGCAGGCATCAGGGCTTACTTGTCCCTGGTGTCTGTGTCCACCTGGGTCAGCTGGTCAACCTTAGTTGACGCACAGAGTGTTTGGCCTTTTTGCCTTTCTTCTTTCCGATGGTACTCTAGTGCTCCCTCCAAAACCCATTCTCTGACCAGGTTGAGAATTCCCACGTCTCATTCACCCTCTTTATCTAAAATTGTGGACTCAGCAAGTCCATGTGTTCATTTCACTTGATGAAAGTCCAAAACAGGGACCAACACATGGGAGAGAGAACTTTCATGAGGCAAATGTCTGTGCTCGATTTAGACTCAGCTGGGTTAACACACCATCACCTGGATGAAAATTTTTTTTAAAACATTGAGATTTAGAAGAATTTATTTCAAGATACCAAGACATTTTTCCCACTGGAGGCAGCCAGGGTGGGTGTGAGTTTTCCAGGGCTCAGATACTTTCGACCCTTAGCTCAAAGACCACAGTTAGAGTCACTCGTGGCCTTCTTTCCTCCAACCTCAAATTCTCCACTCACCTTTTCTAAGACTTACTTCCCTGCCCTTTAATCATTTTTATTGCTTTTCCCTGGATCATCTCTAGGTCTTGACATCTCTCTTAAGAGGCAGAGGCCTCAAACTGGGTAAAGAAGGCTAATGAGGAAGCGAGCAATGTGGAATCCATTAGGAGGATTAGTTCCTGGGCTTCCACGTACTGCTCATTCATCTCAACTTTGAAAGTCGTGTCCAGGAGGCTCACTCGCCTCCAGACCTGGGGTCCTCGATGACCCGCAGCACTTCCACCGCTGCTCTGCTCCTGCGTCTTCTGAAGCTCAGCCCTCCTGGGTGTAAGGCTTTTCCTCCTGATCAGTCTGCCTTGTATTGTGTGCATCTGCTTTGGGTAAAGACTCTTTTTAAAAGATTTGCCTGGAATTTAATCTCACTTAATCTGCAAACTTCCCATTGCTTCATCAGACCCAGCAGGAAAAATACTCGCAGAAGCCCTGTGCCTGGTGTGGTGGCCGGAGGACACAGCACAAGCTGCTGGGAGCCCCTGGCTCTGAACAGGCTGTGCGGCTATTGGGCTGACCTGCACCCGTGCCGGGTGAGCTGCCTCACCCCACACATATCCTGAGGTGCTGTTGCAGGAATGGTGTTTCATCAGTTCAGGCAGCAAAATTCAGCCATCTCTGTGACTCCATGGCTGGTCTGGAACTGGCTGCAGTGGATTTGTGAAAAATAAGTGGTAAAAGGCTGCCCTTGGTACTTTCTTATTCTAACCTTGGATGAAAAGTAAAAGCGTGGTTTTAAGTTGTAAATAAGGGAAGGTCTGTGGGTGTGGGTGAGGCGGGGGTGCTGCCTTATCTATTATACAGAGTTCTTTGGCATGTAAGCCAAAGATGCTGCTTAGGGAAAGCAGACACTGACTGAGGTGGGAGCCCTTCTAAACAGTTCTCTCAGGGGCTAGAGAACGGCCAGGTCAAGGATGAGTCTTGCCAAGTCAGGCTGATTGGAGGCAGAGACTGAGCTTAGGCTCAGGGCATGACAACTCAGTCCTGACCAGCACCTCTGGCCTCCTGCCACCTATGGGCCTTACAGTCTTTTCATCTATGCTTTTTTTAAAAAAAGGACAGGATATGATTTATCTGCATATCTCTCAAGGTTGTTATGAGGATAAGGCAAGACAGGGATCTTATAGGGCTGTGTCCATGCCAAAGAATTCTACACTAAGGAGCAAAGCTTATATACCAGTTCACATTAAGTTTGGTGGCACAAAACCTCTCAATAAAAAGGGCTTAAATACAATGCAAATGTCTCCTTCTCATGTAAAAGTGTTCCTGGACAGGTTAAGCTTCCCAGACTACTTCCAGTTTGGCTACATGTGGCTTCATCCTCATGGCCCAAGGTGGCTCCTAGGGCTCCAGCCATCACATCATGATTCCAGATGGTAAGATGATGGGAGGAGAGAAAGGAGAGAGTGGGTCTTTCTCATGAAAAGACTTCTTGGGAGTTTCACAGAAAACCTGTTTTCATCTTGTTGATTGGGACTTGGCCATCTGTCACACCTAGTAGTAAGAGTGACAAGAGAGGGGCATTTTGTCTGGACAGCATTGTGTCCAACTAGACATTGCGGTCCAGGGAGCAGAGGAGGATGGGGAAGTTAGTAGGGTCTACCACAGATTATATCTTCTTAATAAAAGTTAAAGCCTAATTAATACCCTTCATCTAGGCCTTTCAGGCCCATTTCACCTCCATGGGTAGAACACATGGCCCCCTCTGACTAGGTTTTCTCATCTCTGAAACAAGGGAATTCCCACACTTCAAACATTCAGAGAACACTTGCATGGTGTGGCCATGCTCCTGTCTGGACACGTATCCCTTGCCAGGGCTGGTGTCTACAGACCACCCCCTGATTTGTTCTCTTCCAGTGGACTTGTTTTGAATTTCTGTTTATTTTGGAAAGAAAACTTTGTATCATTCCCACAACTGGAAAACTATTGTTATTTGCCATGAAGAGAAAATAAATATTTGAAAAAAACAAGTAAGATAAAAACAAGGAAGTATGACAGCTCCCAAGGCTCAGATCTGAGGCCCTGTCCCTACTGGTTGAAGAGAACCATCCGTATGTGGCGGGGAGTGTTAGAGAAACTGTGTCTCCAAACTGGAACTTTCTTCTTGCCCTAATGAGAAGGACTGAAAACTTTTTCTCTGTGTGATTTAATTTCTCTTGATGTCACCTGAGATCATTTCACTTTCCCTGGTGATATGGGCTCCATCCTTTAGGAGACATTCTATTCTATGATTCCTAAGTTTTTTTTTGTCTTGCACTGAGAGTTTTTAAAAGACATGTACCCTCAAGCCAGTGGGTCCAAGTACTGATGTGCAGCCTCGGGGATTTTCCAAGGGAACTCAGGTCTCTGGGGTTGACCTAAGGTTCAGAGACCTAGGCAATGCCTTGAAGTTATCCTAACGTGACATTCGATGCCGTCAGAGGCCAGGTGGGGCCTGAGCTCAGCCCAGAGCAGCCAGGAGGCCAGGTGTGGAGGGGTTCTGCTAACTGCATGACCTGTTTGCATCGGACTTGTAGCCTAAAGGGCAGGAAGAGGGCCCAGTTTGAAGACTAGGGGGCTTCCTCTGAAGGCGGAAGACCCCAGTGGCTGCTCTTGCTGCAGCAAAACGCCATGCAGACCCTGGCCTGCTGCCCAGCCCAGTGACTTTCGCTGTGTGGCCCCTGACAGGAGTCTCCAAACCTTGAAAAAACTGGAGTAAAGATGAGAAATGCGTAAAGGAAGCTGGCTCTGTTTTCCTCACAGCACATTTCAAAGAGCCCTGGGAGCTGGGGAAGATCTTAATGGAGACTCTATTTGGACAGTTTCCTTAAATTTTATCTTCTGAGGCTTCTTTTAACTTGTGCTGGGGAAATGGCTTGCTCTTTTGTAGTAAAGGTAGCTGGGGGTCCTCGTCAAATTCAGTAGAACGGGAGGGTCCCAAAGGCCTTGGGCAAGGCTGTCTACTGCTGGTTAAAACCTGAGCTACCAACAAACCCAGATGCAGATCCAGGAGCCCTTGGAACTTGGGGCCTAGTGTGATGGCTTAGCTGTCAGGGTCTAGGGGAAATCTCACGGGTTCCCCCTTTGTGTATGTGGGGCTGTTGGAACACTGTGTTCCTAAGGGGGAGAGTGATGATGGGGTGACAGACAGGCATTGAGGTGCAGCTGAGGACACTGCCTTATGGCACGTGAGAAATGCCATCTGAGTGAAAGTGAGGTGGATCACCGTGAGTGGACAGATGGGATTTGGGAGGAGCCATGCGGTCTTCACTGTCCTGAGGAGGGGAAGGCAGAGAAACGAGAGGAGGGGATGGTGGTGGGGGGAATGGGGCAGAGGCCAGGAGCCTAGCTCATCAGAAGAGAAATCTGCACACTTTCCATGCAGAACAGAGGCTGGACCAGCGCAGCATCAGCTCTGTGTCACTCATAGCCCCCAGAGTGGGGGCCCATGTGCCTGGGAAAGGTTGGGTTAGACAAGGTTCCATATATAGCTCTCTTTAGCCTTAACTTGCTCATGGGTTCCCTGGATCTCTAAGGAATAGAGCACACAACTTCAACCACAAAATCTGATTTTTCTCTCCCTGGGATAGCTAATAACCAGAAGCAACTGAGATAACGCATTAGGTCACATCTGCAAAGACCCCATTTTATCACTCACTCGTAGAAGCGTCTGCTGAACACAACTCAGGGTCAAGACCAGGGATGGTACAAAATAGTTATAATCTTTATGCTCAGAAGTTCCCATTGGACTGGGAGAAACTGACTTTTAAACATCTAAAGCCAAGTGAATACATGTAACTGCAGAACCATGTAAAATTCCAAGGACATTCAAGGGCAGTGCAGAGGAAGCAGGTCAGCTCTGCTGCAGGGACTGGCCTGAGATTCAGCAGAGGACCTACCAGGAGTGGGCATGTGGTTTACCCGAGAGGAAAGAAAGTGAAAGTTGTGTCCGACTCTTTGCCACCTCATGGACTCATGGACTTCTCTAGGCCAGAATACTGGAGTGGGTAGCCTATCCCTTCTCTCTTTCTGATCCAGAAATCGAACGTGGGTCTCCTGCATTGCAGGTGGATTCTTTACCAACTGAGCTATCAGGGAAGCCCAAGAAGAAAGAGGACCTTGGCAAAAGAAAGACAAGTGCACAGCCACACACCCTGGAGGCTGTATGAGAATTTCAGTGTAGCTAAAGCTCACAGCAAATATGGGGGTGGGGTGGGAGAAGATGCTGTACAGCTACACAGAATCAACTTCCAGGTGGGGTGAGTGCCATCTGACAGGCCAGCTGTTTCCCAAATGGACCCTACCAGCACCTTGAGACAAACAAAAGATATTCAAGGAGAAAAAAACACCCTTGGGTCAAATGCACTTGAGGAAAACAGGAACTAACTAAGTGCCCATCAACAGATGAATGGATAAAGAAGACATGGTTTATACAGACAGTGAAATACTACTCAGCCATAAAAAGTGAAATTTTGCATTTGCAGCAACATGGATGGAGTTGGAGGGTATTATGCTAAGTGAAATGTGAGACAGAGAAATAAAAATACTGTATGATCTAACTTATTTGTGGAATCCAAAAAAATACAACAAACTAGTGATTATAACACAAAGAAGCAGACTCATATGCATAGAGAACAAACTAGTGGTTACCAGTGGGGAAAGGGTAGGGAATTAAAAGGTAAAAACTATTATGTACAAAATAAGCTACAAGGGTATATTACATACCATGCGGAAGATACCCAATATTTTATAATAACTATAAACGGAGAGTCCTGGTGGCTCAGACAGCAAAGAATATGCTTGTAATGTGGGAGACCCAGGTTTGATCCCTGGGTTGGGAAGATTTCCTGGAGAAGGGCGTGGCAACCCATTCCAGTATTCTTGCCTGGAGAGTTCCACGGACAGAGGAGCCTGGTGGGCTACAATCCATGGGATTGCAAAGAGTTGGACACGACTGAGCAACTAACACTTTCACATAAATGGAGGATAATCTTTAAAAATTATGAATCACTATATTGTTATAATCTGTCAGTTATATAATATCATATATCAACTAACCTTCAATTAAAAAAATTTGAAAAAAGGTAGGTGGCCTTTTTGACCAGAGAACACTCAGACCATTAACTGAGTTGATATGCATTTTGAATTTTTGAGGGTTGTTTATTGTAGTGCTGGCCGAGAACTCACTGTCTGTGGAACGCTTGATGTTGTGATGTGATGGAAAATGTTGCTACGAGCTACAGAGAATTAAGAAGGGTTTTCAGCAGCAGATTGGCCTGGCCAGGTATTAGAAAGATCACTTTGGTAGCTGGTGTGAAGGATGCACTGAGGTTGGGGTAGGGGGACTCAGGTGGAATACCTTCAAGGTCTGACCCCAATATTTCCTTCTCTAGTCAACGTTCCCATCTCTCCATTCAGGATAAACCGTCTTCCAACATGTGGACTCCTGGGGCAATTTAACTGAATGTCTTCTATGGATAATTATGTTATCTCCCTTATTAGAGAATGAAATAATTGAGGGAAGATCTTTTGTCTTACTGTGCCCAGTAGATACACTCTAAGTTTGGTCTATCAGGGTAACCTTCCCATAACCTTTCATGATTTTGGATAAAGAGTGGTCAACACACTGCAAGGTAGAGCTCCGTGTCTGCTAAGAGCTCAGGGAGACGCAGCCATGCACAGGCTGCTAGTCGAGGATGGTGTTTCAGGAGAGGTCACACTGGACTTGGAGGAAGGGTAAATTTTAGATGGAGCGAAGGAAGAGAGGTGAGCATGTGAGCAAGGTGGCAGGCCTGGAATGATCAGCACCTGCTCCTGAGACCGGGTGAACTGGAGCATGTAATAGGGTAAGGATTAGGGATCATAGAGCAGCCTGAGAGCTGGGGCTGATGATGGAGGTTCTTGCAGGTGAGACAGAGGAGCTGATTTCTTATGACAGGTGGTCACGGTCATCTCCAGATGTGCTTTTGCAGAATGGCTAGTGACTCACAGGCTGGTCCTCTAATGTGTTTTGCCTCTAATTTGATGTCTGTGGCAAAGAGAGAAGCCTGTCCATCAGAATCTGATGGACAGATTTTTCTCTGATACTAGGTACATGGCTAGATTACATTTCTGAGCCTCCATCCAAAGTAGCTATCAGCCACTTGACCAAGTTCTCTCTAATGGAATCTGAACAAGAGTTCAATGCTGCTCCAGGCTTTGGTCCTAACTAAAACAGTGCCCTGCTGCTGCTGCTGAGTTGCTTCAGTCGTGTCCGACTCTGTGCGACCCCATAGATGGCCTCCTACCAGGCTCCTCTGTCCCTGGGATTCTCCAGGCAAGAACACTGGAGTAGGTTGCCATTTCCTTCTCCAATGCATGAAAGTGAAAAGTGAAAGTGAAGTCGTTCAGTGGTGTCCGACTCTTAGCGACCTCATGGACTGCAGCCCACCAGGCTCCTCCGTCCATGGGATTTTCCAGGCAAGAGTACTGGAGTGGGGTGCCATTGCCTTCTCTGAAAACAATGCCCTAGGGTTTGACAAAGGAAAAAAGGAAAGACTCTGAACCCCCAAATGACCAGGGGAGTCATAAGGCATTTGACTTTCACATGGGACAAGAATGTGAAAGTCAAACCAGAAGCTGTAAAGAACAGAAATTTGGAAACTACACATCACCACATAAATGTAAAAGATTTGTTTGACTTTAAGAATGTAGTTAAAAACTGAGATATAATTCACAGAACATAAAATTCATCATTTTAAAGTATACAATTCAGTGTTCTTCAGTATATTCACTAGATTATGCAACTATCACTATTATCTAATTTCAGAATATTTCATTATCCCAAAGAGAAAACTGGTGCCTTAGCAGACACTCCCCATTTTCTCCTCCCTCCAGTCCCTGACAGTCACTAATCTGCTTTCTGTCTCTATGCACTTTCCTATTGTGGACATGGTGTATAAGTGGAATCAGACTTATGTGATCTTTAGTGTCTGACTTCTACTTAGCGTAACGTTTTAAAGGTTAGCCGTGCCGTAGCATCAGTGGTACTTCACTCCTGTTTATGGTTATGTACTAGTCCATTATACGGATATACCAGCTTTTGTTTATCATTTAAGAGTTGATGGATTTGGGCCTTATGACATCCATGGTTACTTCCACGCTTGGGTATTATGAATAATGCTGTTGTGGATATTCATGTACAAGAATTCGTGTTGTGTTTTTATAACAAATGTGTGTGTGTGTGCGTGTGTGTTATGTTTCATGATGCAGGTCATGTTTTCATTCTCTTTATAATATACCTAGGAGTAGCATTGCTGGGTCACATTTTGAGGAATGCAGAGTGTTTTCCAAAGTGGCTTCCTCACTTTATATACTCAAGACATATGTGAGGGTTCAAATTTGTCTATAACCTCACCAATACTAGCTATTGTCTTTTTTTTTTAATTTAAAAAATTATAATAGATACCCTAGTAGGTGTGAAGTGGTATCTCCTTGTGGTTTTGATTTGTATTAATATCTTAATTATCAGTGATACTGAGCATTGCTTCATGTGCTTACTAATCACTTGCATATCTTCTTTGGACAAATGTCCATTCCAATCCTTTGCCCATTATTAAATTAGCTTGTCTATTTAGTTATTGATAAATTATGAGTTTTTAAAATATAAGATTTTTATGGATTTAGTTATTACATTTGGGTCTTTGATCCTCAGTTTTGAGGTATTTTTTGAATGTGGTGTAAAGTAGGGGTCCAAGTCTATTCTTTTGTATGGGAATATCCAGTTATCCAAGCACTATCTCTTTTTTTTTTTTTTGGTTTGTTTTAATTTTAATTGGAGTATACTTGCTTTACAATGTTGTGTTAGTTTCTGCTGTACAGCAAAGTGAATCAGCTATACATACACATATAACCCTTCTTTTTTGGATTTCCTTCCCATTTAGGTCACCACAGAGTGCTGAGCAGAGTTTCCTGTGCTACACAGTAGGTTCTCATTATTTATCTATTTAATGCATAGTATTAATACTGTATATATTGTCAATCCCAATCTTCCAATTCACCACTGCTGCCCCCCTCCACCTTCTGTTAAAAAGACCAGTTTTTTTCTACACTGAATGATCTTGACACCTTGTCAAAAATCAATTGACCATAGGTTTATGGGTTATTTCAGTATTCTCAATTCTGTTCCATTGACCTATATATCTTATCTTATTCTAGTTTCTCACTATCGTGATTTCTGTTGTTTTGCAGTAGGTTTTGAAACTGGAGAGTCTGCCAACATTGCTTTCTTTTCAAAATTGTTTTGCTCTTCTGGCTCCCTTTCATTTTGATAGGAAGTTTATGATTTTGTCAATCGATGCAGAAAAGAAAGCTAGAATTTTGAAAGGGGTTGCATTTAATATGTAGATGAAATGGGGAATATTGCCATCACAACAATATTTAGTCTTCTAATCAACAAATAGTGGATGCATTTCCATTTTTAGATCTTCTCTCTAATCATTTTTGAGAGTGTTTTGTAGTTTTTATTGTACAAGTCTTGTATTTTATTCATTACATTTATTTGTGACCCCATAGACTGTAGCCTGCCAGGCTCCTCTGTCCTTGAGATTCTCCAGGCAAGAATACTGGAGTGGGTTGCCATTCCCTTCCCCAGGGGATCTTCCTGACCCAGAGACTGAACCCATGTCTCCGGCATTGCAGGCAGATTCTTTACCGTCTGGGCCAAAAGGGAAGCCCCTATTAAATGTGTTGCTTATTGTTAAACTTTGTTCTTTTTGGTGCTATTTTAGAACCGTTTTCTTAATTTCACTTTGGTTTGTTCATTTCTAGCGTAGTACAATTGACTTTTGTATTTGATCTTATACCCTGGAACTTTGATAAACATATTTATTAACTCTAGGAAATGGCAATCCACTCCAGTATTCTCGCCTGGAGAATTCCATGGAGGGAGCAGCCTGGTGGGCTATAGTCCATGGGGTCACAAAGAGTCGGACACAACTGAGTGATTTCTGAGAGAGAGAGTTTTTCAATGGTTTTTTCTATATTCAAGATCATGTCATCTGTTAATTGAGTTAGTTTCACATCTTCCTTTTTAATCTGAATTCATTTTATTTCGTTTGTTTTCCCAAGTTCCTTTAGCTAGAATCTCCAGTACAACATTAAATGGAAGTTGTGAGAGCAGATATCCTTGTTTTGTTGCTGAAGTTTTCAGCTTTTTACCATCAAGGAAGATATATTAGTATGGGGTTTTCATATATCTCTTCATCAGGTTGAGAAGATTCTCTTTTATTCCTAGTTTATTGAGTATTATTGCTATGCAGTGGTCTTGTATTTTATTTATTTTTCTATTGAGATTATCACGGGTATTTGAGCTTTGTTCTATTAATGCAGTGTATTACATTGATTCTTATATATTGAAGCTCTCTTGCATTCGTTGGATAAATTCTACTTGTTCATAGAGTATGTGCTGGTGCTGGTGCTTAGTCACTCAGTCATGTCCAGTTTTTTGTGACCCTTTGGCTCAGATGATAAAAGCCTCTATGTGCAATGCGGGAGACCTGCATTCGATCTCTGGGTTGGAAAGATCCCCTGGAGAAGGAAATGACAACCTACTCCAGTACTCTTGCCTGGAAAATTCCATGGATGGAGGAACCTAGTGTGTCCATGGGGTCGCAGAGTCAGACAGGACTGAGTGACTTCACTTTCTTTCTTTCTTTGGACTATAGCCTGCCAGGCTCCTCTGTCCACGGGATTTTTCAGGCAAGAATGCTAGAATGGTTTGCCATTTTTCTCCTTCATGGGATCTTCCAGACCCAGGGATCTAACCCACATCTCCTGTATTCCCTGCATTACAGGCAGACTCTTTACACACTGAGTCACTGGGGAAGCCTCATACAATATAGCCCATTATATATGCTGCTGGATTTGGTTTTCTAGTATTTTGTTGAGGATTTTTGCATCCATAAGATATCTTGGTCTGTAATTGTCTTTTCTTGTGATGTCTTCATTTAGCTTTGGTATCAGGGTAATACTGGCTTCATAGAATAAGTTGAGAAATTTTCCCTTCTGTTTTCTTTTTTAGAAGAGTTTGTGAAGGGTTGGTATTAATTCTTCATTAAGTATTTGGTAGAATTCACCAGTGAAGTTATCTGATCATGTGCTTTTCGTTGTAGAAGCTTTTTTGATTAATAATTCAATTTCTTTACTTGTTTTAAGTCTATTCAGATTTTCTGTTTCTTCTTAAGTTTAGGTTGTTTTTGTCTTTCTCAAACTTGTCCATTTTATCTAGGTTGTCTAAGTTGTTGGCATAAAATTTTCTTAGTATTCCTTGCAATCCTTTTTATTTCTAAAAGGTTAGTAGAAACATTGTTTCTCTATGGATTTCAGTAATTTAAAACTTCTCTCTCTCTACTAACCAGTATAAAGATTTTTTTGGTCAATTTTGTGGATCTTTTCAAAGAATTAAGTTTTGGTTTTGTCTTTTAAAAATTTATTTATCCATTCTCTCTTTTTTCTAGCTTGATATTTATTATTTCTTTTCTCCACTTCCCTTGAGCTTAGTTTCTCTTTGTTTCTTGTTTCTCAAAGTAGAAGTTTAGGTTATCGAATTAGATCAATATTTTAATAATTAGATCAGTAATTTAATAATTACTGATCTATATCTATTTAATAATTACTAGAGCAATAATTCAATAATTAGATCAGTAATTTAAAAAAAGTCCATTCTGCCAAGCTCTGCCTTTTAATTAGAAAGTTTAATTATTTTATATATATGTCTATTATATAGACTTATACCTGCCATTTGTTTGTATTTTATTTATTTTATGCCTTTTTTGTTGCTGTTCCCATTACTGACTTCCTTTTTGTTATATACATATATATTTTCTGATTTATTTTAATTTCCTTGATGGTTCTTTTACTATATACTTTAATTTGTTTCTTTGTGATTACCTTGAGTATTGTAATTATCATAACTTATTAGAATTTATTGTATATAATACAACTTAATTACAATAGCACAGAAAAATGTTGCTCTTATATAGCTATGCTCCTCCCTCCTCCTTTGTGCTTTTATTACTGTAGAAGTTACATTTTATACAGAGTATGCCCATTAACATAGATTTATGACAATTCAGCTTTCAAGTCAGATAGGAGAAACAAAGAATTATAATAAAATAATGTTTTCAGGAGTTTGGGATTAGTAGATGCAAAGTACTATATATAGAATGGAGAGGCATTCTCTATAGCACAGGGAACCAGATTCAATATCCTGTGATAAACCATCATGGAAAAGAATATGAAAAATAGTATATATATGTAATTAAATATATATAACTAAATCACTTTGCTGTGCAGAAGAAATTAATACAACATTGTAAATCAACTATACCTCAATAAAAACGTTAAAAATACCTTTACACAGTATTCTATTTTACTTAAGTAGTTACTGTTCCTGGTGCTCTTTATTTCCTTGTATGGATTTGACTTATTTTCTAATGGCATTTCAGTTCAGTCTAAAGGACTCCTTGCAGAGCAGGTCTAGTGACAAATTCAGTTTTTGTCTATCTGAGGATATGCTAATTTTTCATCCATGAAGGATAGTTTTGCTGGATATAGAATTATTTGTTAGTAGGTTTTTCTTTTTGGGTCAGCATTTTGAACGTGTCGTCCAGCATCTTCTGGAGTTCATGCTTCATGACGAGAAATCAGCTGATGCGGGATCCTTGCACGTGATAATTCTCTTCTCGGTTGTGCTTTCACTATTATCTCTTTACCTGTAACTTTTGGTAGTTTGATTAGGAAGTGTCTGGCTGTGTATCTCTTTGAGTTTATGTTGCTCACTTGGACTTTGTTGAGTTTCTTAAATGTGTATGTTAGTGTTTCTCATCAAATTTGGAAGTTTTAAGTCATATTTCTTCCACTGGCCTTTCTGTTCCTTTGTCTCTCCTCTCCTTCTAGGATTTTGCATAAGTTTGTTTCTTGATGGTGTCCCATGAGCCTCTAAGGCTGTGTTAATTTTTTAATTCTACTTGCTTTCTGTTCTTCAGACTAGATAACATTAGGTGACCCATCTTCAAATATGCAACACTTTCTTCTGCTTGTTCTAATTTGATACTATTCCCTATAGTGAATTTTTCATTTCAGTTATTGTACATTTCAACTCCAGAATTTCCATATTTTTAGTATACAATTTCTATCCTTTTATGAATATTCTATGTTTGGTGAGACATTGTTTTAATTCTTTAGACATGATTTCCTTTAGCTTTTGGAGTCTATTTAAAATGACTGATTTAAAGTCTTTTACAGCACAGTCCATGTCTCTACTTCCTCAGGGACAATTTCTAGTGATCATTTTATGTCCTTTTAAAGAGCCATGCTTGTTTCTTTCCATACATTGAAAATTCTGTCAAAAACTAGCCATTTAAAACAATATATAATGTGGCACCTCTGGAAATCAGGTTTTCTTCCCCAGGGAGTATTGTTAGTTGTTTTTGTTTATTTGGTGACTTTTCTGAACTTGTTCTATAAGGTCTGTATTCTTTATCATTTGTGGCCACTGAAATCTCTATCTGGTTTGCTTAGCGGTCAGCTAATGATAGGATCGGGATTGAACCAGTAAGTCTCCAGGTCAGGTCAAATACAGTGGCTCAGATGGTAGTAATCTGTCTGCAATGCAGGGGACCTGGGTTCAGTCCCTGGGTTGGAAACATTCCCTGGAGAAGGGAGTGGAAGGCTGGAGAATTCCATGGACAGAGAAGTCTGGCGGGCTACAGTCAAGTCAGATATGATTGAGAGACTAATACACACACAGACAGCTTTGCAAGTGGAGTCTTTCAGAGAACCCCCGGGGGAAGCCTGACCAGATATGTCAGATAACGATAATTCTTTGCAAATGAGGCCTTGAAAGAGCTCCAGTTCCACTTTGCTGCTTCTGGTGGCTCTGAGCCTTCACTGGGAATGACTTTCAAGTTTCCTGCTGAGCTAGAGAGTTAGAGATGGGACTCAGTTAAGCAAACCCACAAAGCTCATTGTTCTCAGCAAGATTCAGCTGGTTTTTAATTACATGCTTTCCCAACTGCTGCAAGCTTTTGATTCATTTCTGGCGTTCTGAAAAAAAGTTGATAGCGGTAATTTTTGCCAATTTTTTCATTGCTTCTAGGGAGAAGAGAACTTCTGGGTCTTTACTCCAACATTCATGCTGACTTGACTTATTGCTTTTTTAAAAATGAATTATTAAGTTGTAGTCACAGTTATCAAAAGAGCACTGGAATACGACTTCTTGGGTTCATATTCTGGCTTTGTCACTTATTAGCTCCTGGCTTTGGCAAGTAACTTAACTCATTTGGGTATCAGCATTCTTTTATGAAATGAGCATATCCATAGTACATCATAAATGTGTGTTTGTCCTTAGTTGCTCAGTTGTGTCTGACTCTCTGTGGCCCCATGGACTGTAGCCCTCCAAGCTTCTCTGTTCATGGAATTTTTCCAGGCGACAGCACTGGAGTTGGTTGCCATTTCCTACTTGAGGGAATCTTCCTGACCCACAGATTAAACCCATATCTCTTGTGTCTCCTGAATTGGCTGGTAGATTCTTTATTACTAGTTCTACCTGGGAAGCCCTTATAAGTGCATTGTGACTAAATAAAATGAAGTAATATGGAGAGTTCTCAGAAGGTTCCTTAGCATAGAATAGGGATATGGTGGCTCTTAGCTATTACCACTGAAATCTCACTACATGAGTATACTGTTGATAGACTGACAATTTTTAAACTGAAGTTGGTAAAATTATTTACTGAAGTCATAGAGGCAATGAATAACTGATTCAACCAATCTTGCAGAATTGTTGCAAGGATTGATATCTAGTCGCTAAGTCATATCCGACTCTTGCGATCCCATGGACTGTAGCCTGCCAGGCTCCTCTGTCCATTGGGTTCTCCAGGCAAGAACACTGGAGTGGGTTGCCATTTCCTTCAAGGATTAGTAGTATGTAAAAATGTCAAATTGTACTGAGTAGGTGCTCATTAAATGGGAGCTACTCCTACAAATTATGGCTCTCAGTACCTTCCCATAGTCATGAAGTGCATAGCTTCTCGAACATTTCATTTGATTTTCTGATATGAATATGTGTGTTGGGATTAAGTGTATCTTGTAGCTGCTGTGAGTTTTGGTGAAACTGTTCTGTCTGTTATCTGGGTTTTGGCAGAGCTCAAAGACTCAGAAGGAAGAATCAGCCATGATGGGCTTCTAGGCATGCTAATGGCCACGTGGACAAGCAAGGTTGGCTTGATGTGAGGCCTTAGCACATTCTAGAGCTTATCATCAGTTCTGAGTCCTTTGGAGGAGAAGGAGGCAAGGGAAAGGGCTTTTGGAATTCAGTGAATGGGGTGAAAGCAGTCGATCAGGAGTGGCTAAAAGGGAACAGGTGGCCCACATAAATACCAGCTGCGCATTATGGCCAATTTCATTGCCAGTTTATAATGTGGTCCCTGGTAATTTTACAGCAGTTTTCTTTATTCTTGACATTGCTATAAATCTTGCCGTAAAATGGCTTTAATGCAGCAGAAAAGCTATGAAATGAAAGGGGGAACTTCAAGGATCAGTTGATTGTAGTGGAATGGAAAGGAGGCTAAGAATGCCCAGAGGGAAAATAGTGGAAAGCCACAGGGAAAAATTGAGGGACCAAATGTCTCATTATGTGCTGGGATCTGTCCTCCCAAGTCAAATTAATTGCAAGAACAGATAGCACTTTTAGGATGAGTCCAGCAGATGGCACCATCGAAAACATTTCTTAAAAGGCCCCTTTTTCCAACTACTTGGGACAATTGAGCAAACCTGCTCTTTTCAGAGGAAAAAACAATAAGCTCCCCTGGTGGCTCAGACGGAAAAGAATCCACCTGTAGTGCGGGAGACCTGCATTCAATCCCTGGGTTGGGAAGATCCCCGAGAGGAGGGCATGGCAACCCACTCCAGTATTCTTGCCTGGACAATCCCCATGGACAGAGGAGCCTGATGGGCTGCACCCTATGTGATCACAGAGAGTCAGACGCGACTGAGTGACACAGCACAGAGCACGGCTGTTTTCAGAGGAGGAAACAATATTTGTTTGGTTTTGGATGGAGAATAATTGTTCACCTATTATCTTATCCTACTTAGTCTGTGTGTGTGTGTGATAGTTTTAAACAATGAAGAAAACTTTTCTCAAGAGACAACTTCAGCTTGGTTAGATTCTGGGCAAGTCTGAGCTAAACATCTCAGCTTCAGCTATACAGTTTTATATCTTCTGATTAATAGCAGGATACTCCTTGCTTTCTTCTCGTTTCTTAGGCTAGGACTATACAAACCTATAACTCGACTTTTCTTTTTTGTCATCCCTGCCAAGAGCTAGGGGACACCACTAAATGCCCCCACACGCCCTCCTCCTCATCCCTGACCTCTGTCTCTACCCGCATCTTTCCTTTCCAAGACCTGTTTCCCAAGCCTGGAACTCCTGGGAAACTCTCATAGGAGGGGTTCCTATGGTTCTTGAATTTATACACCAAACATAGCACAGAATTGGAATCTGAGAAAACCAGGTCCATCCTGCCTCTTACTAGCTCACTTGCTATTTCAAGGGTTATTGCAAGGATGGGAGAGGACACTGTCTGCAAGGTCCTTAGCATACACCCTGGCGCAGCCTTGGTATTCAGTGTACACAGAATTTTTTTTTTTTTAAGGTACATGTATTAATGTCTTCAGAGAAGGCAGTGGCACCCCTCTCCAGTACTCTTGCCTGGAAAATCCCATGGATGGAGGAGCCTGGTAGGCTGCAGTCCATGCTAAGGGTCGGACACGACTGAGCAACTTCGCTTTCACTTTTCACTTTCATGCATTGGAGAAGGAAATGGCAACCCACTCCAGTGTTCTTGCCTGGAGAATCCCAGGGACGGGGAAGCCTGGTGGGCTGCTGTCTATGGGGTCGCACAGAGTCGGACACGACTGAAGTGACTTAGCAGCAGCATTAATGTCTTCAGCAGAAGCCCCCAAACAACTTCTTGTTATTCTTTGTTTCTGTTTTCCTCACTAACTTTTCCAAGAAATCAGGGAAGATGAGAGAAAACAGAAACTGAAATTTGGTAAATTCCCCAGAGGGACTTCCCTGGTGGCTCAGACAGTGAAGAATCTGACTGCGATGTGGGAGACCTGGGCTTGATCCCTGGATCAGGAAGATCCCCTGGAGAAGGAAATGGCAACCCACTCCAGTATTCTTGCCTGGAGAGTCCCATGGACAGAGGAGCCTGGTGGGCTGCAGTTCATGGAGTTGCAAAGAGTTGGACACGATGGAGCAACTAACACTTCCTTACTTCCTTACTGTGCTGGAAAAGGACCTTGCCTATCAGCTATGAGACAGACTGCTGTTTTTGACACTGAATTTTTTGGTACGATGTTCAGCATTCTTTGTGATGAGACTATAAATGCCTGCACTGTAGACAGATTTAGGGGGAAACGGAGATGGGTCCAGTTCCTGTCACTGTCTGGGAAGGACCAGAGCAGCTTGCAGACACAGGACCTGCAAGGTTCAGGTGAAAATAGAGATGCCCTGGGCAGTTTTAATTTTCGCTGTCCATTTTGCTAGAATCACTTCTGTAAGGATGATTGATAGATAGAGGTGGGGAGCAGGGAGATGAGATGCCGTTGAATACACAGAATGGATGTTTTATCTCAGTGAGCCTTTGATAGTCATTTTCCTGGAAAGCTGGAGTGAATGGACAGGCTCTTCTAGCCGAATTGTTTATTGCCGGGGTCCAGCCCCCGCAGGATCCAGGGAAACCCGAAGGAGAAACAGCGTCGGCGATTGATTTAGAGAGAGAAGGAA
The DNA here is from genome assembly GCF_001704415.2 of Capra hircus. NCBI lineage: Eukaryota > Metazoa > Chordata > Mammalia > Artiodactyla > Bovidae > Capra > Capra hircus. Next base: position 7,870,868 of record NC_030828.1, read on the forward strand.
AGAAAGTTGAAGATAAGAAAATAGAGGAGAGAAAGGGGCTGATATTCCTTGGTTTACATAGAGAACCAATAAAACTTCAAGACAAGAAGTTTGCCCTGTTCACGGAGGCCACAGGTGCCCTCCCGGTCTCCCGAGGGAGTGAAGACACAGAATGTCTTCCCGTTCAGGTCTTAGAAACCCGGGCAGATAAGTGAACGCAGGGAGCCCCCATGCTCCAAGGGATCAGCCTGAAAGAGAGGGAGAGGGAGAGAGAGAGAGAGAAGAAAAAACATGGGGTGACCAAGCTTCTGCGAGGCCCAAAAGCTTTATTTTTCAAAAGGTACTTTTATACCTTGCCTGATACATAGAGAGAAATGAAAGATGCAAGGTCATACAGAGTCAGCCCAAACATTCCAGCAGTTTTGTCCTTATCAAAACCAGGATTGTTCTGCATACCTTTCCCACAAATGATGTTGTGTACAGTACCTTCTGGCCTTGGAGGCCTGTGAACATTCCATGACCCTCTTTTGATAAAGGCTGCTCAACCAGAAAACTTATTTTCCCTCAAAGTGTTTTTTTCTTTATATTTCTAATCTATGTCAGCCTCAGAAAATGCCAAACAGAGTTACGTTTTTCACAGAGCAAAGGTGCAGTGAGTTACAAGAAAGAACCAATTAGCTCAAAAGTCTGATATGGTTAAATTCAAGGCTACCCTTGGTTTTCTAGCATTCTCACTATGTTAACTAATGCACTCCCAGGTGCACAGTGGATAAGAGATATGGGAACTTAGCAACAAGCATTGGCCCAGCAATGAAATCCTACATCAGCACTAGCACTACTCTAATAACTTTTAACTCTTTCAAAGGCTCTACGTTTCAGGCTTTCCGTGCCTCTCACAGTTGGGAGGCTGTAAATAATCACATGCGTAGCTGTAAGAGTCTGGATATACCTGCTGAGCAAGCTAGAATGCTAACAGAGGGGGTTTGATTTGAAATATTCCTCTCATGGCCGGGAGACTTATTAGCTATAGCCCTAAGTTGATTTTCTCCAGAGAAAGGTGGTCAGGGTTAGCCCTGTGTTAATGTCAGAGGAGTTGGGGAAAGTCATGAAACAGTAAGACAGACAGATTCTGGTTTGGGGGTAGATGCTTGAGAAAGCCTAGGGAGCCCCTTGAGTTCTGAAGCCTTGCTTAACAGTTCTCTTCCACATGACCTTGTCATGGGTGGGATCCCCCATGGCGGCTCCCGGCAGTTTATCCCTCCCATCAAGTCTGGCCGTCTCCCCCTGCCCGCCGCTCGCCCTCCTCGGCCTCTCCCTGTAAAGCACCTCCCAAATCTCATGTGCTTTCACCGAGGCATGAATTGGAGCAGGACTGATGGATCCTGTTTGGAGGCATGCCAGACAGGAGCACTTGGCCTGGTCTGTCCCTGGAACCTCAAGTTCAAATTCCAGGGGAGCTTAGGACTTCTAGAGTGCTCAGAAAACCAGAGCAATGGTCTGAGAGCCTGAGGGCAGGGCAGGGACGGCTCACCTGTAAGGACGATGTTACACCCCAGCCTCGGCAGCTCCCGTGGCCCCTTTGCAGTTTCAAACACTTGCAGAGCCTGGTTGGTCACAAACATCCCTGCCGTGGCCCAGGGTCAGGGGGCAGAACTGGGTCTTGTTCAGACTGAAAGATAACAACTCTACTCTTCAAACAAACCTCAGCTGCTGCGGGGCCTAAACTTTGATTACATCTTTTGTTTGGATTCCACAAATGCTTCCTGACTGCCTGACAGCTTTCATGCTTACTATCTCATTTCCTCTTCCGAATTCCCGGGGTGGGGGTGGAGGGCAGAAGGGAGATGCTCTACCTGTTTAGTTTGACTCCTTTCAGGCTGGAAGCAGGTGGGGTTCTCAGACTCTCCTTGACCGTCCTTAAGGACTGGAACCAGAAGTCTCTGGATCCTGGTGGGCTGCAGAGCTGTGGAGGGAGAGACTGCAGAAGATATCCTGCCCAAGGCCATGTTAGTAAACACTGCTGGCTTGGGGGGTGTGTGTGTGTGTGTGGAGTGTCCATTACTTGCTCCAAATGAGGCAAGAGAGTTGTGAGCAGTTGTCCCCAGGGCCACCCCATCCGGTGCTGGCTCTTAGCACTGACTGCGTGGTGGCCGCCCCTCTGAGGTCTCCTCCACAGTCCTGTGAGTAACATCCACGCTGGGGCCCAAGGCCACTCAGTAAACTGAAGTCTCACCTTCAGGTAAGACAAAGGATGGATCTCAGTTTTGTGGGTCTGAATCTTACGCAATTGTGGGATCCTCTCTGAGAATAAGAATACATAGTTACATAATCAAATTGGGTATGAAAGAGAATGTGTAGAATAGAAAATAAATTATAAGCTACAAACTTTTAAAGCTGGCAAATATTGCAAATGTCACAAAAACCTCATAATTTATAATTATCTGTCTGACATACTCAGTAATTTTTTTCCCTAGATCTTCTGGTGGTATCCTCTTTAATGACACTTTTGTGATATTTTTTACAGATAACAAGGCAAGATAATTTAGTCCTTCCTGTGGCATGGTTAATTAAAAAAAGTTTGAGGGGGTGGTTATTATTGATAGTTTGGAAAGCTTCTTTTAGCTCCCCAAACAACTAGTCTTAGAAACACAGATAAAAATCACTGATGATGTCGTGGAAATGTTTAAGATTGTTGTCAAATTTTAAAATATCTCAAGTTGCTTTCACATGAATATATGAACTACGAGATTTGGAAGGATATTTCAGACTAGCTTCTTCTGGCTCTGTGATTTTCCTCCTCCCATCCTCTAGTTTTGGTGTTGGACACGCTGTGTAGCACAGGGCTGCATCCAGACCTCTGGTCTTGAGTCTGATGTCGTGATACTGGCTGAGTCCTCATGGTGGATGGAAGAGTAACCCCGGGAGCCAGGACACCACTAGGACAGCCCTTACTAACTCACCTCGACAAGGAAGTGACTGCAAATCACATGCACATATTCCACGAAAACCAAACTAAATGTATCGCCAACTTAACATCCCCCCCGGCCCCAAAACTACTCACAGCCACTCCTCCAGCACCGGACGTGATGGGAAGCATGCAGATGGAATGTCAACAGAAAGACCCAGCCTTAACTGATTGGCAGGGAAAATACCTCACTTTTGAAAATTTCACAAAAGCATATGGTTACACACTCCTATCAGAACCGCTTCCAGGGCCTCAGGGGGACCTGTGCAAATGAGACACCCTGAAGCTTCAATGTCATCAGCCTCTTCTTAGCTTCACCTTTGGGCTCAAGGAAGGGCAGGTATTGCTTTTATCAAGTTCAAAGGGAATAAAGAGACAGTCAAGGCCTTGGGCTGCTCTCTGTCTCTGTAGCTTGCATTTTCCAGTTCTTGTGATAAAAAATAGATTTAAATTATGTTCTAGGACAAAGATGAAAGGCATTTGCACTCTTGGCAAGCCCCACAACATCACTTCATCATCCAGTCCTAGGTGGGGAGAGCCTCTCTTTTCTAACAGGGGCTGGGCCCTCCAGCTCAGGAAGTCCTTAGAGCTCTGTGCATCTGGGGATGACAGTGAAGGAAAGGAGAGGAAGGCAGCCTGCATTTACTGAATGCTTGCTGTGTGCTAGATATTGCCTTTGTGTTTATCTGGTTATAACAAAGCTACATGAGATATTCTTAATCCCACCCGAATACCAGTTAGGTGTTAGACCTGTTGATGCTCAGAGAAGTCATTTACTCAAGTGTTGAGCTGGTGAGCACAAAACCAGGACTTAAACCTGTGTCTCTGTGACTTCCTAGCCCATACCCTCTGGACTATAACCAGTATGGAAAAGGCTGCCAATTCCAACACATGCTCCATTTTGCACAAAATAACCATTGCTTCAAAACAAACAAACAAACAAACTGGATTTGGACTGGAAGTGAACTGAATCTATGGATTGCTTTGGGGAGAATTGGCCTTTTTTAAAAAAGTTATATTGAGAATTCTTAACCTTGAATATGAATAATTTCTTTGGTAATTTAGGTGTTTTCTAGAAATCATTGTTAAAAAAAAACAATAGATGACTGTAAAACTCATAGAAGCTTGTAGTAACACACTTTTTAAAAAAAATTTACATTTACTTATTTTAATTGGAGGCTAATTACTTTACAATATTGTATTGGTTTTGCCATACGTCAACATGAGTCTGGCACAGGTGTACACGTGTTCCTCATCCTGAACCCCCTCCCACCTCCCTCCCCATACCATCACTCTGGGTCATCCCAGTAACACACACTCTTAATAAAGGATTAATACTCAGCATATATAAAGGACTACTATAAACCCCCAAACCAATCAGCCCAATAAAAAAAATAACAAAGGATATGAATAGACATTTCACAGAGATAGAAATAAAAAGTCAATAAACCTATGAGGATAAGTTCAATCTTATGGGTAGTTGAGAAAATAAAAAGGCCACCATGGAATACTTTTTTGCCATTGACTTCTGAAAATTAAAAAAAAAAAATCTGTTAAGATCAAATGTTAGAAATATAAAGAACAGGAACACACACTCAGTTGATATGAGTAAACTGACATAAATACTTTGAAAAACAATATCTTATAAACTTGCCTATAAGTTAATACTATGACCCAACAATTGTCTGTATACTTTGGAGATGCTCCTTTCCCTGGGCACTCAAAAGGCCTGTATCAGAACACTTACAGCAGTTATCATAGTAGGTAGTAGCCAAAATGAGAACAAATTAAATCTCCACCCACAAGAAACTGTATAAGTAAAGGAAGAGAATATTCACTCAGAGGAATCTTTCATAGTTAAGAAAATGAACTAGCTAACACTGCCCACCAACAGGTAATGATGAAGAACTTTCCCGGCAGCCCAGTGTTTAAGACTCTATGCTTCCACTGCAGGGGGCTCCGGTTCAATCCCTGGTGACAAGAAGACTTAAGGTCCTGCATGCCGAGTGGCACAGCCAACAGGCAAACAAATGTAATAACAAGTGAAAATTACTTTCTCAGACTTTCCGAGTCAGATAAGATGATATCACTTTTATCAAGCTAACTACCAAAAAAGGCAAAAAAAAAAAAAAAAGTATATCAGTTAGGAATACATGCACAGTTAACATTATTTTTTTAAAAAGCAAGAGAAGGAGAAGCACAGACTTGAGGGTGGTGGCTCCTTTTGAGCAGAGATAGAGTCACTGGGTGGAAGGATACATGCGGCTTCCACGTAAGTTGGCCATGGCACCTTCTGAAGTTGGGTGGTGGAATCAGAGGTGCCCATCTCACAATTATACTTCATAACTTTAACACAATCCTGTCTGTTTTGTGAACTCTGAACAGGTGCATCCTCAAAGCCCCCTGCTCCTGACACGTAATGCCACTTGCCATAAATACCAACCGTATCAGAAAAAGACAAGTGCTAGACACTGAGAAAAGTTTCCAGAGGCGGGAATTCTGTATCTGACCGTGCGCGGTGGTTGGAGTAGGTGGGGCCCCGAGAAGGAGATCTCCCCACCCTTCAGGCGCACACTTTCCCTTGATTCTATTTCCAGTCCTCTGTCTTACGCTGCTAAGACCATTTCCCTGAGCCTGGGTTTCTTTGTTTCTGTTTTTCTGGAGTGACTTTTCAGGCCTTGCAAGAGTTGGAGGGCAGCAGTTGCTGGATGGAGCTGGATGGGGTCCTGGGATCCACAGCCCCTCAATTTCAGGGTCAGAGAGGAGAGCCACAGTGCTTCTGACTCCCCACTTCCCAACGTGGGTGTCTGAACTTCTCTTGAAGGTCTCAAGGCTCTGCTGGGCCGGCTTGCCCAGCTCCACTCAACACCCAGCTTCCAAGAGGGCTGTCGTCCCCCTCTCCTCTCCACTGTTGCTTTCTCTTCTTTTCTTTGTCCCTGTCACTTGATCTCCTTAAAAAATTCCCTTTCTGCCCATGCTAGTGGCATTTGGGGAAGTCACACTAGGTTCACCCCACCAATCCCACTGCACAGGGTGACTCGTTTCATTGGAATTTGTCTTCTCTAAGTGGAATAAGGAAGTTCCTGTCACTGGATCTCCTGGGAGGTTGAGTTCTGCTGGTCTAGGCTGAGGAGGGAAGGAGCGGTAAGGCCGCCTGACATGCCGCTGTTTCTGCTCAGGCAGCTGCAGCCCCTCCCTCTGCGGTTCCCGGGAGATTGCTGGCTTCTGAGGAAGCAGTTATGAAATGGTCACAGCAACACTGTTTTTACCACCACCACCCCTACTACCGCTGCTTCTCTTTCCCTCCTTTTCTTTCCTTTTCTTTTTTTCAGCTTTAAACTTTAACATATTAATAATCAGTGTTAAATTTGCTCTCTAGTTTCACAGTCAGGAGGCAGATATAAAAACATGCTTATCAAAGGGATTACTTTTTGTACTTTATGTACCAATTTATCTCTTTCAAGGTAGAATGGATTCGTTGAATCTGTCTTGAAAGATTAAAGTATTTGATTCCTTTACACTGCAAGGGGTGACTCCTGGCTTCTCATGACAATGGGGTCCAGTCAAGTGGAACCTTCCGCGTGTGCCTGCTTCCTGCCCCTGCCCCGCGCTCCCCTCAAGTACCATCTGTGTGATTAAACTTCGTAGCGCTGTCGACAAGCACAGAGCTCAAGTTAATTCATAAAATATCATGCATAACCTGTCCATTCTTTTCCTAACCCCAAACATTCAAGACTCATACAAGCCATGAGCATGTTATTTCAGCTGTCAGAGTAATGAAACTAATAATCAGGAGGTGCAGGTAATTCTAGATCATTGAAGACAAAGCACTTCAGCAGGGCATTTGAATAGGTGTGTGTGTGTGTGTTCAAGCTTATATTTTAAAAGTGAACATCATTCAAATAAATTGTTTTAAATGATTGTTTTCATGCTATATAATAAATATACTGGACAGTCAAATTAGAAATGTCCACTAAAGGGATAATTGTCAGTGCAATGCACAAGGTTATAAAGAGATGTACCTGCCATATCCTCTTTGGATTCTACATCTAGCCTCTTGTTACTTTCCCAGTGACGGGCTTTGATCAAATTCTCCCATCTCCTCACCTCAGTGCAACTGTCTTCATAATCAAGTTGCAAAGAGGAGCATCTAATTAAGATTACATTCAAACTTGAAATCTCCCTGTCCAGTGGGGAAAGATAAAATTGTCACTCAGCACTTGGGGTAGATAAAGCCAGTAAATGCTTTTCTCTGGGGGCAACATGATTCAAACAGGGCTCTGTTTGCCTTTGTAGAGACTCTAGCATCTTTGAAGAAAGATGGTTAGGCATGTTCCCAGGGAGTCAGGCAGAACTGCCTGAATTTTTCACCACCCTTTTCACTCTCTTCAGGAAACAGAGTTTAGATAGCCAACCACAGTTCTGCGCACTCTGACAAATGTACACATTTGTGTAATAATCATATTATCTACAAAGGACCCCTTTGTAGCCAATCCCCTTTTTCCTTTCCCGATAAACGCTGACCTGTTTTGCCTTTTCCAGAATGTTGTATGATTGGCATCATAGTATATAGTCTTTTGTAACTGGCTGCTCTTACACAGTATGCGTGCTGTGTCCTAAGTTGCTTCAGTCATGTATGACTCTTTGCAACCCCATGGACTATAGCCTGGGAAGCTCCTTTGTCCAGGGGATTCTCCAGTCAAGAATACTGGAGTGGGTTTCCATGCCCTCCTTCAGGGGATCTTCCCGATCCAGGGATCGAACCCAGGTCTCCCGCATCTCCTGCACTGGCAGGGAGGTTCTTTACCACTTTTAATATAATGCAGTTTTAGTATAATGCTCCTGAAATTTATCCATGTTCTTTCAGTACCTTATTTTTTTTCTTTATGTTTGCTTGTTTGTTTTGTTTTGGTGTTTTTTGTTTGTTTCTGAGTAGTATTTTATTGTCTGAATATACCACAGTTCATCCATTCACCAGCTGAGGGACATTTGGGTCATTTTTGATTTTTGGCAATTTTCAACTAAGCTCCTATGAACATGAGCATACAGGTTTTTGTATGGATGTGTTTTCATTTCTCTAGAGTAAATACCTGAAAGTGAGATTGCTAGGTCATATGGTAGGATCAGTTACTTTTAAAGGAAAATGTGCTGTCCAAAATAGGTGTATCATTTCGCATCCCTGTCAGCACTCGCTGTTGTGCAGAAGAGTTTCAGCTATTCCAAGTACTCACCAGCTCTAGTTATGCCATGTTAAAAAAATCATTCTAATAAGTGTGTAAAGTTATCTGAGTGTGGGCTTAATTTGCATTTCTCTTATGATGCTGTGGATCTGTTTATATGCTTTTGGTCATCTTTCTTCTTTGGAGTGTTGGTTTACATAAAGTATTCTTTTGGTAATTTAAGAATCATTTTTGTTTTACTTTTCTTTTGTTGAGCTCTGAGAAGTCTTGGCATATTTTGGATGTGAATCCAGATATGTGTTTTGTAAATATTTTCTCCTAGTCTCTGCCTTTTTGGATATATTTTTTTAGATTATTTTAATTTCATTGTTTATGATCAGTACTGTATGTCCACAGTTCAAAAGGTTTGAGAAAATACACAGTGTAAAAGAAGTCGCCGTCCCATAAATCCTAGCAATCCAATTCTTCTTCCCAGAAGCAATCACTCTTCCTAGTGGTTCTTCTTTTCCTTCTTTCTTTCTGTTGTTTTGGAGAGAGGGAATCACACAATTACAAAAATGTACCTTTTTTTCTTTTTTGCATCGGCACATGATAGTGTGTGATCCACACTCTTCTCTCTTGTTCTTCTCATTTATCAGTTCATCTTATCAGCCTTGCCTTATCCTTGTGTACAGAAGGCATCTCATTCTTTTTCATGGCTGGTCAGTTTTCCATTGTGTGTTTATGCTGTGACTTGTTTAATTTGTCCCCTGTTGGTTTCTAATCTTTTATAATTGCAAGCAATGCAGCAGTGGATATCTTTGTACAGTAAGAACAGTCACTGGAACGACTGAATTACAGAGCATATGCATTTTTAATGCTATAAGTTGTTTCATTTCCAGCACAGGGGTTGAGCCACTAAATCCCCAGTAGCAGTACATGAGAACACTTGTTTCTCAACATCCTTTCCAATGTATGTCTTAAATATTTTTATTTTTGCCAAACTTATAATGAAAGCAGGTGTGGTTTTAGTTTTAATTACATTCCTTTTATTATTAATGAGCTATCAATATCCATTGTAGTTCCTTGCTTGTGAGCTCTTTATTTATATATTTTGCCCAATTTATACTGAGTTTTTACCCTTTCCCTAATTGATTTAGAGTTCTTTGCAGATTAAGGAAATTAACGCCTTGCATTAAGAATTGAAAAAAATATATTCCTAGTTGCTTTTCTGGTGACTCCATTTGCAGCATTTTTTTTTTTCCCTTGAGGAAAAGGTTCACTTTAAAAAACATCTCGGCTAAAGTGTGTGAAGTGATACAGTGATCAGAAAAGCTCCTAAAGAGAAGTAGAGTCAGCTTGGCACACTGGGCTGTCTCCAGTTACTGAGCGCGTGTCACAAGTACTGCGTTACTAGTAAGAGAGTGGGCAAACCGTGGGAAACGTGAATGCCATTGTTTGAACATTCAAGGAGGTTAAGCTTCATAAATGCAGCGATTGGGCTTCCCAGGTGGCGCTAGTGGTAAGGAATCCATCTGCCAACTCAGGAGACATAAGAGGGGTGGGTTTGACCCCTGGGTCGGGAAGATCCCCTGGAGGAGGGCATTGAAACCCACTCCAGTGTTCTTGCCTGGAGAATCCCATGGACAGAGGAGCCTGGTGGGCTGTGGTCCATAGTGTCCCAAAGAGTCGTGCACAACTGAAGCGACTTAGCACGCGTGCGGTGATTGATTCTCAGGGTTGTGCTTCCCCTGGACCTGGGGTGACTTGATTGAGGGCAGAGTGGCATCCGGCCAGTCCACGAGCCTTGTGCTTCCAGACTTCGGAGTGTTTGGTGCAGGGAAATCACCCATTGTGTGGGCTTCTCCTGCGAAAGTTTGGGAACTCTTGGCTTGGCCTCAGGGGTGCTACAGGCACTGAGCGGGTCACTGGAAAGAGGCAGAAGCAAACAAGGCCTGCTTCCGTGAGCAGCTGGAGCTAATGAGTGTGGACTGCAGCCCAGGGCGGACCCTCGGGGCAGATGTCGGTAGAGAAAGGTTTCCTTGACCAGTGTGTATAAGAAGAGGCCTTGTGTTGGGAGCAGGATGGGGTCAGGATGGGGAGTGAGCTGGGCCTCTTCTCGAGAGTGGAAAGCCAGAGAAAGAACTTCCGTGTGTAGACAAGCCCATCACTTTCAGGAACTGCCTTCAGAAGCCAGTTGATTGAAAAATCAACCTTTCTTCCTTAAGTAGTTTTTCCTCAAATTCTGTCACACAAATTATTTACCTCCCCTGGGTGCACCAGACTTTGTTCTAAGTGGGTCTTAGACCCCAAAGGTTTCTGAATGCTTTTAGCATGTTTAGCCTGGCTCATAAAATAAGCACATGTCTCGCCTGGTGGCAGGATGGGCCACAAGCCCCACACTTATGCTGAAAGGCCAGAGACTCATTCCCTGCTTGCTTTTCCTCAGCACCAAAAACAGGCAAAGTCATGGCTCATCATGCTTTAGGAAATAAAAGGGTGGATTTTTCTAGAATGGGACTATGGTCCATAGAGAGGCTTTGTCAAACTTTTTTTTTTTTTTTAATTAAACTACAATATATACCCACATGTAAGGAGAAGCTCCTTCCCTTGTCCCCAGATCATCTTTTTGAAAGGAGGGAATTGCCCTCTACTCAAATCCTTACTAGTTCTCTTCTGTTACAGGGCAGCTTCTTGATTACTGTGTTCTGAGCAGTAAGCATGGTGTAAGAAAGACACAGTAGCTTTAACTGAGCTCAATCAGTTCTAGTTTGGGGTGCCTGTAGAAGTCACCAGAAAAAATTCATAAAAGAAATAGAGGGAGAGGGAAAGACTATTAGTGCAGGAGTAATAGCTATCCATAGGGAAAAAGCGTCACTCTTCCAAGTTTTGTTGATCATAAATTAGTTTTCAAAGGTCCTTTAAAAAGAGGTATTTTGCCAGATCACTGCAGGAGAACTGGGGGGAAACACTTCCCGATGTTGTGCCACTGGATACTTAAAGCTTGGGGTAGAGACTGGAGTAATCATATCATTTACAGACTTAGAAAATTTCATTTTCTTAACTCAGGAGGGAAGTTGATATTTCTGGAAAATGGTGTGTGATGACTCACAAGCAGTTTCTAGGGACGTTGAAGAAATGGATTTTGAAGCATGTGGCCAGTTTGAATAAAGTTATGTGATAGTTAGCAAAAAAAGCTATCAATTGAAAAATAATACCTTATTCTGTGGTGTGTGAGATTTAAATTATCTACGTACAGCTAAGTTATTTGACTTTGTAATCTGAACTATATATTGCAAGTTTATTTGCATCAGTTAAGAATGCTAAATTAAAATCACATTGGGAATATGAGGGTCCCCTTATATTCAGAAATTTACAGTGAAAGGAGATGGAACACTTCTTTTTCTTTTTCCCCAGTAACATTTACAGGTTCAATAGAGAGGAGTAGAATCAGAAGGGAAACCCAATTATGCTCTATATCTTCAGTCAGGGAAATGGAGGAAAAGTGCTTCATTCAGAGAGAGAAGCTTTGATGATGTTCCCAGAGCACATTGATTGTTCAGCACATGCTAGATACATTATAGCTGTTATCTTTGTTGTTTTATGTCAGGAGTTTTTAAGCTTGATAATATTTTTAATGATTATAAAAGTAATACTATTCATTCTCACTATTTGTGAATTCCATATTTGTGAATTCACCTACTCGCTAAAATTTAGTTCTAACCCAAATCAGTACTTGCCACATTGTCCAGGTCACTCATGGACATGAAATGTGGGACGTACACATTCCCAGCCAAGGTCAAACAAGGCTCTGTCTTCCTGTTTCGATTCTCACACTGTAAATAAGCTCCTTTTGAGATCTCTTTAGTCTCATTTTTGTGCTTTTTATTCAGCACTCAAGGACTGGTGTTCCTAAGCACAAAACGGCTATGATGCACCTTTTGGAGAAAATATGTGTTGGATGAGCTTCGATCAGGCAGCTATGGAACCACTGGTCATGAATTCAATGCTAATGAGTCAACTGCATATATTACATATGGTGTCTTTCAACAGAAACACACATAAAACAAGGTGGTATATTGATTGCTTGACAAAATGCTGCGACTAAAGGTTCACAGGAAACTGATCTTTTCATTTTCCCTTGGGCAATGGTTCAAGATGTGCTAATTCAGTGTCCATGGTCTGTTTAGAGAATGTGGATACCACAGATCATGAGATGTGATCTCATGATGGCACATTCTGTTTGGTGCCATGAAAGAAAGTGAAAGTTAGTCACAGAGTCATGTCCTACCCTTTGAGATCCTAAGGACTGTAACCCACCAGGCTCTTCTGTCTATGGGATTTCCCAGGCAAAAATACTGGAGTGGGTTACCATGTCCTCCCAACCCAGGGATCGAGCTCAGGTCTCCTGCATTGCAGGCAGATTCTTTACCAACGGAACCACTAGGGAAGCCCTTTATTGATATATCCATCCATATTTAACAATCAAGATTATTCTAAAACACAATTCTGGGGGTAATTTACCATCATAAAACTGGGATGAGTGGATTTTAATTTTTTACTTCAGGTCCAACAGGTAAGGAAATTAATGAGAAAATTCCGTCTGTGTGAGGGGAAAGGAGGGAAGCCAAGTAAGGTTTTCACATTTCCTCCAGATATTTTCCGGAATGCTGACAGCCAGCTCTAGTTGAGGTCATATTCATCTGGTCACTAAAACAACACCTTTCTTCCACCTATTTATGATGGGAAGGAAAGGGGGTGAAGAACTTAGGCAAAGTACAAAATCTACCCACACGGGCATTTCCAAAAGAGTATTCTGCCTGAGACAAGTTCCAGGAAGTGTTGGTAGATGTTAATCGTGGAGTGCAGTTCAAATTTGCCACCACTGTGAGACTCAAAGTGTAAGAAAGTCTTCTTACTCTCATTCCTCAAATCTAATCAAATGTGATGCACCTGTGAGGGAAGGCATTTAAGCACATTTATATTAGGGGTGTCCTTGCCACACTGCAGAAGTTTTCAGGGGACTCACGCATGTAGGAACACTTGGCAAAGGCTCTCAAAGGTTGCTGCACAGTAAACCCTGCTGCTGTGCTCCACTCCGAGCCAGTGTGGCCCCTGTGGTGGGGGGGATGGGGGGAGGCAAGGGCAGCTTCCTGTTGCAGTTGTTTCCTTCTTGCCTGAGGTTTGGCTGCAGAGGCAAAGGGCGCATCCCTGAACATCCACTGTGCCCTCCGCAGGACACAGACTCCAAACCACTGACTGTTTCTCTTTGGACAATCTCTTTTTCCCCAGGGTTAACTCCTCCTAACCCCAGAGACCCTTCCATTTCTTGGGTCAATTAATTTTTTTACTGCAAATATATTTGAACTTGACCTTAGGTCAAAGGAAAGTCCCAAATCTCCAACATAAAGGTCTAGGATGGGGGAGGGGGGCGGGCACAACCCCCTTTTATTTGTCCCTTTCATGGTCATGAAAACGTATCTCAATAAATTTTCTCTCGTTCCTCTGCAAAACAAGTGAGGAGACGCTCAAAAGAAATTTGCCATGGCAGTGGACTTACTTGTTTTGTAACTTCTCAGAGTGGTGGTTGTGCACTGGGAATCTCCAGGAGGGGCTGGAGCTGGGAGTGCATCTCAAATGTACTGAACTCTGCATCCCTTGATATGGAACATCTCTTGTGGTTGGTGCTTGGTGACGGAGTGGGTTCTGAAGGCCCTGAAGCTGGCTGATGATGGATTTCCTCCTCTGGAGTATATTTCCCCAGCAGACGATGAAATCATTTATCCCAGGTCCACTCAGCTGTGAAAGCACTCCTAGGGGAACCTATATCATCACTCGCATTCCGTGTGGTTCCAAATTTTCTGAATCTCTTGCAGCTCACAGGGCTTTGGTCTGACAGGTGTGCAGTTTCCTCTGTTTTGCCTCAAAGAGAGTCAACTCCCTTGCAGAACCTGATTCTTTCTGAAGTCCTCTTGGTGGCTGAGGGATGCTGAAAGCCTGGCTTGGGACTAAGACAGTCTGGGCCATGGCTGCCAGCCTTCCCTTTGTGAGTCAGAGAAGGAGTTCAAGATAAGCCATAATGGAAAATATTATTATAAGAATGGGTATGTGCGTGTGTGCATGGCTATCTATCTTTCTCTTTGAATCACTTTGCTGTACAGCAGACACTGACATAATATTGTAAATCAACTATTCAATTAAAAAGAAATCAGAGTTTCTTAAAGACAAGAACAAATGAGACTAAAAGAGTACGTAACAAATTGTAGACAAGAAATAAATGTTTATTGTATTGAGGGAACTAAGAAGTGCTCTAAAAGATAAACACACACACACACACACACACACACACACACACAATGAATCCACAAGTGATGTGATAGACTACCCTTTGTTTAGCTTTTACCTTCATGTCTAAGAGATGCTCATTCTCTCTCTCGCCCCCTTTATTTTGGTGGCATAATTTTCAGATACTTGGCCAGAAAGGGAGGCAAGGTGGGTCCTCTGGTGCCCACTGGACTCGCCTTGGAAGCAGCGGTGAGTGGTATGAGTGTATGGACACGCCTTGCTCCCCAGGTCACGTCTTCCTGGAAGAATTTGCCAAGTGAGTCTTCACACCTTATTGGCTATGAAACTTGAGAAAATTGCTCTTTGATCCTTGATGTCCCACATTGAAAATTTAGACAGCTGTATCTACCCAGTGTGGTGTGTTTATTTATTAGAATTAAGTCTGAGAACGTGTGTGCATAGAGTTGAAAGCCAGTTTTATAACCTCTTAAGTAAGGGCCTGGTTGACACAGTTCATGATCACCATCAGAGCCACAGGCAGTACACAGGGATGAGCCCCACCTTTCTGCATGATTCATGGGCCAGGAGAGCTAGGGTCTGAGAAGCAGACTTTGGGAAGGAAGTTGCTGGTAGTTTTCTGATCATCTAGCTTTCAGGCAAAGGATGGGTCCCAGGGTCCTGCTGTGGGGGAACCAGAGGGGAGAGACCTCTGAGGAACCTTAGGGTTCCAGAAAGGGCTTGAAAAAATGTTCTGCATCCTGAAGGAGGAGCCTTCTGCCCCTACAAAAATCAACAGACCACTGTTGTCATTAACTTTGGCAAAGTTATTATTCCTACATCCTCACTCCCTGTCTTCCTATTTCAATCTATAAAGAAAGGGAGGAATCCCAGGACCTGAAAACTGGTTTTGTAAACTAGGAAATCACATTACCTCTGATATCAGAAAGTGACATGAAAGAAGCAAACATGAGAAATTAAGTTGTAGGAATAGGTTTTGTTGGACTAAATCAGAGATGAGCAATGTCTGCATCTCACTTCAGGCCTGGGCTCAAAATAAGACACGCGTGTGGTTTCTTGTTGGCACACCCTGATGTGTGAGGTGCGGCAAGCCATGGGGTGAGCCTCAGAATACCAGTAATGATTATTTTTTATAGCAACGTCTTCTGCAACTTCAAAGAGAGGGGCCTCTCTTCTTGTAAGCTTTGATTTGGGAGTTGAGGAAAGGTAATTTTCACATGCAAATGCATCTGAGCTGAAATGAGCAGAGGCAATGAGCCAGCTGTTAAAGAGACACCAGCTGCCTTCTCTTCCCAGACCAGCGAGACAAGAGCTTGAGAGAAGCAGCAGTTTCTTGAAGGAGGAAATGTAGAAACCGAAGGTGTTTCTTTGCTCGCATCCCCTGAATGTATCTCTGCTTCCGTGGAGCTCTCCAAGAGGGATTTTATTCCCTGGCGGTCCAGTGGTTAAGAATTCACCTGCCAGGGCAGGGGACATGTGTTCTATCCCTGGTCCGAGAAGATTCCACACACCATGGAGCAACTAAGCTCCTTGGCCACAGCTGCTGAGCCCACACACCACAGCTGCTGAAGCCTGCATGCTCTAGACACTGCTTTGCAACAAGAGAAGCCATGGCAATGAGAAACCCACACACCACAACCAGAGAGGAGCCCCTGCTGGTCGCAACTAGAGAAAGCCCATACACAACAGTGAAGACCTAGTACAGCCGAAAATAAATAAATTTAAAAAAAAAAAAAAAGAGTCACCTGGCAGAAAAAAAAAGGGCTATCTACTGTGGTGAAGTGAGAGGTGTGGGTTTGGAGAACCACATGAGCCCTACTCTTCTGCCTCCTGGCTCTGTGACCTCATCACGGGATGCTGTCAGGATCAGTGGGAGTCACCGAGGTCCCCACTGAATCACAGCCCACAAACCCAGGGGCAGAGCAGCGGCCACCGCATTTTCCACAATAGCTGTTTCTAGGTGAATCCCTCACTCAAGCGTCCCTTTCAGTGGTCTCCCTTCCCAAGCCACACCAAGACCTTGACACCCAGGGAATCTCAGAGCTGGCCACCTCCCGGGTCTGTGGCTCAGAACCTCTGCCCCTGCACGCAGTGGATGGAGCAGTGGAGCTTTTCCTAGTTGCCTGGGCCCCGTGTGTCCAGATGAGCCCTCAGTCCCTCTTCCTCTTGCCCATGCCGTTCAGAGAACAGAAGGAGCTCTGCTCTTCCAAACCGAGCTGTTCCTGCAATGCCCCACACCCACTTTGTGGAGATTCTTCAATGGTTTTGGTTCTGGTCCATTCAGTTCAGTGGCCCAGTCGTGTCCGACTCTTTGTGACCCCATGAACTGCAGCACGCCAGGCTTCCTTGTCCATCACTGACTCCCGGAGCTTGCTCAAAATCATTCCCATCGAGTCAGTGATGCTGCTGTTTCTGAATCTCTCTAGGCGCCCTTGAAAAACAAACACCAATAGGCAAGTAGGAAGGCTCTGCCTTCACGCCCTGCCCACCTCTTCCCTTGGACCTGTGAGCACAGGCTGGTTTCCTGCAGGACCAGGGGAAGGGTGGGAAAATCAAGAGGAATTGAATGCCTCCTCATGATGCCGTCACCATAACCTCACTCACCTTCACGTAAGTGTGGAAGTCATGGCTCACAGAATAAAGGTAAGTGCCACTGCCTTTCCCGCAACCCTAGACTAGAAGTTAAGAGAACCCTCCCTGACCCTCTCAGCTCCATTATTCTCTGAGCCTGCGAAAGAGGAACAAGTGACTGATCATTGCATCCTGACTTTGGGTGAAGCCTCTACTTGGGTGCTGGCCGCTTTTCATTATCAAAAGGTTTGGCATTGTCCGTGCAGAAAGCACTAAAGGGCTTCAAGGGCACCTTCCAAGTGAATGTCCCAGTAATTTTAAGAAGGACTGGGTCAGGAAGATCCCCTGGAGAAGGAAAGGCAACCCACTCCAGTATTCTTGCCTGGAGAATTCCACGGACAGAGGAGCCTGGTGGGCTACAGTCCATGGGGTCGCAAAGAGTCAGACATGCCTAAGGGACTTTCACTTCACTTCACATTGAGAAATGCACCCCTGCAAAGTTTCTCACATCTTCTGCTTGTGGTTAGCCCAAATATTAGCCAAGAGGGTTTCACTAGATGGTTGAAAGTTCTGACCGCAACAGAAGGAAATAGAAATTGAATGAGAACATGTCTCGTATCTGGGCATGGCCAGGAAGCCCTCTCTGGTTTTCTACTTTTGCCCCCATGACCTCTGAGTGATCGCCAGTTTCCCGACCCTGATGGGCAAGGTGACACAGGGCAAGGTGAAGCTCATTTCCTCTTGTTCCAGAGAGAGATTAACAGCTGATTCATGATTATATGATTTTCTCTATATTTTCCCAACAAGGCCCTCCCAGTGATACCCAAGGCTCATGAAATAGACTAAGTACTTTGGAGCTTACACATAAAAGAAACACATGATAACCTTGAAAGGTGGAGAAAACACACCCCCTAAGGATCTGAGACCCAGTGGATGACGTGGCGGTGAGCTCCCTGGGTTTTTTCTGCTTCATACATCCTGCCCTTGGAGCTAAAGAAGCCAGTACCTTGGAAATGCCAATGAATGGGGAAAAAACAGCTGCTAGAAAAGCCTGCTCTATCTAGTAGGAGTACCAGGAAATAGGCAGCCTAGCAAGACAGAAAACTTCCAGACAAGAACACCCTGGTCTACCCAAACACCACAGGATTATGACAGCTCCACTCTTAACCATGGGCCTCCCCTGTGGCTCAGTGGGTAAGGAATCCACCTGCAGTGCATTAGACACAGGAGATATGGGTTCGATCTCTGAGTTGGGAAGCTCTCCTGGAGGAGGGCATGGCAGCCCACTCCAGTATTCTTACCTGAAGATTCCCACGGACAGAGGAGCCTGGCAGGCTACAGTCCATAGGGTCACAAAGAGTCAAACATAGCTGAAGCAAATGAGCACTCTTAACCACACCTGCAAAGGCTGCATGTGGAGCTCAGCCTTTGACGCTCACAGGCTGTAAAGAGGTGTCCCTCCAGCCCACACCCAAACAGGTGATGCAAGAGGCCAACCTGAGAGCCCAGAGGTCCATCTGAGATCTCCTGCTCCAGCACAGGGTCAGTGGAGACCACGTCGGGGCCAGAACTCCCGCTCTTCACTCAGCAGGAGTGCTGGGCCCTCCCCACCTGTGTGTCCGTGGAGGCCGAGTAGAGAAACTGAACTTGTACTCTCATCTGTCAGAAACAAAGTGGAACTAAGCCTGCTCTTGCCAGAGTGTGTGGAAGAAAGCCAGCAAAGATGACGGCTTCAAAGAAAACCTGCGCTCAGAACATGATAACAAATGCTCAGGTTTCAATGGAAAATCAAGAACCTGGAATATCTCAAATGGAATGAAAACAAACAAACAAAAAAGCAATCCATAGATGCCAACACTGGGATGAAAGACATGCTATTTGCAAAGATTTTTAAGGGGTCATGATTTCCAAGAGCAATTATGAACATACTTGGAAAAAAAAATAGAAAGCCTTACCAAAGAAATAAATTTCAGCAGAGAAATAGAAGACATAAAGAAGAAACAAATGGAAATTATAAGGCTGAAAACACCACACTTGAAACAAAAATCTCAATGGATGGATTTCCCAGCAGAATCAAGGGACAGAGAAACAAGTGAACTGCAAGATAAAACAACATAAATTAAAAATTGGAAAAAGAATATGAGACACAGTAATCAGTATTTAAAAACAAACAAACAAACAGTGAGTTCTGAGGTTGAGTTTAGCTTGACATAAAAATCCCTAAAGTTAGCACCATCGACGGCTCCACCTCTGCAGCCTCACCTGGCCCCTCACCCCCTCTCTCCTACCTGTCTCTCCACTGCAGTTGCACTGTGTGCTTTCTGTCCCTGTAATACCTTGCTTTCTTCTGCTAAGGGCCTTTGTGCATGATTCTTCCTGCTGCCTTCCCTCTCTCTTCATTTGCTCGGCTCCTACCCATCCTTTAGGGTTCCCTCATAGCTCAGCTGGTAAAGAATCTGCCTGCAATGCAGGAGACCCCGGTTTGATTCCTGGGTCAGGAGGATCCCCTGGAGAAGGGAAAGGCTACTCACTCCAGTATTCTGTACTACAGAATTCCATGGACTATACAGTCCATGGGGTCACAAAGAGTCAGAAACGACTGAGCGACTTTCACTCACTCACTGCTCACCCTTTTAGGTCACTTCCGTAAGATAGCTTCTATGAGCAGGTAACAGCGGCCTCCTGCGGCACCCTGGGTCTTTGCTACATAGGACTATGTCACGTCATGGTCATGCTATGTCATGCTGTGTCATGACCACGTCATGCTACCTACGAGTATGTCAATGCTTGTCATGTTGAATTTTGAGTTTAATTTACTTAAGGTCTTCTTTGCTCACTGGTCTGTTAACTCACAACCTGTGAGGACTAGGTCGGCTTTGACTCACCCATGTATCTCCAGCATCTAGAGTGGTGCCTGGCACGTAGCAGGCGCTTTCCAAGTGTTTGTGGAGGGAAATCTCAGGAGGATTAGCCTCCTTTGCCCTCTCAAACTATCAAGGTCTTCAAAACCCAGGCTAAATTATTCCTCCCTGCTCCCAGTGACCCACCATCCTAGAAAGAAGTCACTGTTGTATCCTTTGAGCATCCCACAAGCTTTGCTGACCCAGACCAGTTGGTGGAAGCACTCGGGTAATGTGAATCATCGAGGCATGGGCATATTATAATTCCAGAGGGAGGATGGGAGAGGCAAGAGAAGGTAAGCTCGGAGAAAGGCTGTGTGATGTGTCAACAAGCCAGCCTTCTCTGGGGAAGGGGGTCTTCCCCTCAAGAGGCTGCTTATCTCAGTGGCTCTCCAGTAGCTAGTAAGTGTGGAATGACTCACTATAGCTGTGTGTGTCTGTGCTGATTCTGGGTCTTGGGAGAAGGCAGCAACCTTCCTGAAAGACGGGGCTCAAGAGAGAGTAAAACATATACTCATTTGCTTATTCAGTGCCATTCTTCCAGCTCAGCCAACCACTCCTCTGTTCCCAAGTGGCTCAGTCCCCTGTGGGCAGAATCGCTGCTGGTGGAAAGATGGCAGGCTGACCACGTCTTCCCTGCGTGGGGAGTGTGGGGGGGGCCACGCCTTGTCACCACGGCCACAAGGCCGTCCTGCGCCACAGCCCTCACTGTGCTGTCTCCACACCTGCTGTCCATAGTCGAGATCAGCTCCCGGAAGAAAAGGAGGAGGCCTAGCTATCCTGTTCCCCACTGTTTCCTCTGCATCAGATTCCGCCCATAAGTGTTCCATAGGAGTTCCAAAAGAGAGATCAGCCCTCTGAAGAAAAGGAAGGGGCCTAGCTTTCCTGTTCCCCCCTGGATCCTCTGCATCAAATTATGCCCACCTCATAGTAAGAGTTCCATAAACATTGGTTATTTAAATGAATCAAATTTTTACCATTTCTTCATTGGACTTTTTTTCAGATTTTTTTGTCCTTTACCCTGAATCCTAAATATTCACTGCTTCACCCTCATTTTCGTCACCATTCCCGCCCACATATAACCCCTGTGACTATATCACGTTCCACTTTCAAGTTAAAAGAAGTCTAACCAGCCCAACCAGGGGGTGGAAATTATCCCATCAGTTTAGACCTTTGAAGCTTGGTCCTCCCAAATAGGCAAGGTTTTCCAGTTAGAGTTGAAAGAAGGTTTACTGTACCCGACAATGCTGTGGATATTATGTTTCATGGATCTTGTCTTGTCCCTCCGTATGAGAGAGGCATTTTTATTTCCATTATAGTTGGACCAAAAGAAAGCTGAACGCCAAAGAATTGATGCTTTTGAACTGTGGTGTTGGAGAAGACTCTTGAGAGTCCCTTGGACTGCAAGGAGATTCAACCAGTCCATCCTAAAGGAGATCAGTCCTGAATATTCTTTGGAAGGACTGATGCTGAAGCTGAAACTCCAATACTTTGGCCACCTGATGCGAAGAACTGACTCATTGGAAAAGACCCTGATGCTGGGAAAGACTAAAGGCGGGAGAAGGGGACAACAGAGGATGAGATGGTTGGATGGCATCACTGACTCAATGGACGTGAGTTTAAGCAAGCTCTGGGAGTTGGTGATGGACTGGAAAGCCTGGTGTGCTGCAGTGCGTGGTGTGCAAAGAGTCAGACAGGACTGAGAGACTGAACTAAGCTGAACAGAGAAGGGAACTTAGATTTACAAAGATATGCCTTTTCCCCCAGGCCAGGCAGAGAGAGAGCAAGCACCAAGGATTCAAATTCAGGTCTGCCTGGTTCCTAAGCCCCTTCCCACAAGGGCAGGAGTGTCTCTTGGACGTTTTCCCGCCAATAATTTTAGCTTTAGGAGAAAGACTAGGCACTGTTTTTTGACCTTTCCAATTATCTTACAAGCCCAGTGTTAATCAGCTGAGTCAGAATTGGTAACTTCAGACCTGCTTCTGCCCCAAACCATCTTCTAATGAAATGATGAAATTAGACCTCTAGGCTCATTAACAAGTGTAAAAACATTATATGAGTTCCAATGATGCCTTTGCTTCTGGTCCATCTACACCTTCCCCAAATAAGAAAGCAGCTAATTTGGAAAACCCTTGCTTCTGTGAAGCAGCTGTGAGAGTCACTGACATATATGATTAGCATAAAATTAATTCCTGTAGGGGAAGCATTATTACCACCCTTAATGAGGTTTAGAAAGTGCCTACCAGTGTATATGAAGGAAGATGGATACTGCGTACTGTTCTTTCAGCTCCAGATGAAATGTGTGTGGGATGCAATTTTCAACACCAAGATTTATGCTTAGGAATCAGGTGTTTACGGCAACTTGTGTGGGTAGGTATTTCTTAGTGATTTGAGACTTGGAACACTTTCTGACAATGTAAATGGGTCTCTTTGGTATATTTTTATGTTTTCCTTTCACAGGAAATTTCTGTGTGTGGAAGACAATTGTGACAACCTAAACCCCTTGAATTGTCCTTTAACTGAACTATAAATTTTATCACTTTTTCTATTTATAATTCAAAATGGAAAAAGACAAGTAAGTTACATAGGAAAACATTTGTTTCAGTCACAGAAAACTAGCCACCCATAACCCTTAAAGTTGTAGATAAAGAGTTAACTGAATTATATATTTCCTCTTAGGCTTTTTCTATGCATATAACTTTGTTATTTAGCTAAAATCACACAATATATCAAAAATTGCATCTTGTTTTCTCCATATACAATAACAATATACATGTTTTTCCTAACTAAAAATTCTTGATATGCATCATTTTAAGGTTTTCACAGTATTACACTTGTGGATTTGCCATAATTTACTAAACCATAGATTTTAGTATTGGATTTTATGTAATTTATAGCTTTTTCACTTTTGTGAATGATGATGAGGTTTATTTCTTTGTACCTCTTGCTTTATTTTCACTTTAACTTGTTCCCATTGATTTCTTAAAAGTAGAATTACTTGATCAAAGCAGGCATTTGATAAATTTTAGGCTCTAGATAAATACTGATGAATAGACTTTCTGAATATAACTGGAGCCTAGCATTCTATCCAAGGAAAACATTCTTTAAAAATGAAGAAAACACTAAGACATTTTTAGGAAAACCAAAACAATTTGTTGCCTTTAGGCTCACACTGAAAGAAGTGCTAAAGCGTTTCCTGAAGAGAAGGAAACACAGACATATAAGAATTAAAGATAAATGGGAAATGTAAATATGTAGGTAAGTCTAAATGAATATTGACTATACAGAATAATAATGATTTAAAACACCTGAGGAACAAATACATTAAAAAAAAAAGTGAAGTGATAGAATTGAAATTGGCAAAGTTCTAGAATTATCTGGGAAGTGATCCAAGTACTGATTTGTTTTAGACTCCGGCAAGTCAAGGATGTTTCCTGTAACCACTGTGTAACCATTAAAGGAAAACAAACCATATAACTACCAAGACAAGGGAGAAGGAACTGGAAAATAATTTTTAACTGTTTTTATCAGCTCAAAATGTTGCAAGAAAGGCATATAAAAGAATGTAGAACAGGCAGGACAAGAAATAAGAGCTGAAACCCTAAGTATTTCACCACTAAATGTCCCTCATAGCGCAGTTGGTAAAGAATCCACTTACAACACAGTAGACCCCAGTTCAATTCCTGGGTCAGGAAGATCTGCTGGAGAAGGGATAGGCTACCCACTCCAGAATTCTTGGGCTTCCCTTGTGGCTCAGCTGGTAAAGAAACTGCCTGCAGTGTGGGAGACCTGGGTTCAATTCCTGGGTCGGGGAGATCCCCTAGAGAAAGAAAGGCTACCCACTCCAGTATTCTGGCCTGGGGTCCGTGGGGTTAAGAGTCGGATATGACTGAGTGACTTTCAGTTTCACTATACTAAATGTAAATTAACTAAGTCAATTAAAAAACAAAACATCTCAAAATGAACAAATAAAACAAAGATGTACCTTGTGTAGAAGAACACAAAAGAACTAAAAGTACAGAAACTAATAAAAAGGAACATGGCCTAATTTTATAAGACAAAATAGACTTTGAGGCAAAAGGCATTCCTGAAGATAATGAGGGTCATTTCATAATAATAAAAATATCAATCAGCCAGAAAGATTCAATACTTCTTAAACTGCGTGCAGCCAATAATGTAGCTTCAAAATATATAAAACAAAAAATACAAATTAAAAAAAAGGAAAAACTCACAATCATATTGGCCAATTTTAACATGTTTTCTATAACTGATAGGTTGAGCAAACAAAACCAAATTACTAGTATATATAAAATCTGAGAAATTCTGAGTCACATTAATTTTAAAGGTACATAGCAAAACTAATGCTGGGCCATATGTTGGGCTATATGTCAAATATTAAAAAATTCCAGGTATTCAAATTATACAGTGAAATAAGGCAAGTAATCAATAATAATGGTACTGGAAAGCCACCAAATGGTTGGAAATAGTTCTAAATAATCTATGAACAAAGGTTAAATCATAATGAAAATATTTTTAAAATAGTTTTAATTAAAATGAAAATACAAATATGGCATACTAAAATGAGTCAAAAGTATGGTTGAAAGGAAAATCCATATATCAGAAAATAAGATATGCTGAGAATTAATCATATATTTATTTTCTTAATTGTACCCATCAATTCATTTCAGTTCAGTTGCTCAGTTGTGTCTGACTCTTTGTAGTCCCCATGGACTACACCATGCCAGGCCTCCCTGTCCATCACCAACTCCCGAAGTTTACTCAAACTTATGTCCATTGAGTCAGTGATGCCATCCGACCACCTCATCCTCTGTCATCCCCTTCTCCTCCCACCCTCAATCTTTCCCAGCATCAGGGTCTTTTCCAATGAGTCAGTTCTTTGCATCAAGTGGCCAAAGTATTGGAGTTTCAGCTTCAGCATCAGTCCTTCCAATGAATATTCAGGACTGATTTCCTTTAGGATGGACTGGTTGGATTGTACCCATTCCAGGAAGTTAAAAAGAGTATCAGATTAGTCACAAAGAATGAAGACAGGAGATAATAATCATGACAGCAGACATTTGTCAAATATAGAACAAATGAAAATAGAAAGATATTGCAAAACTCAAAATCAGTTCTTTGAGAAACTAAACCCTAAGCAAGAATGATTAAGAGAGCTAAGACACATAATACCAAATCAGGAATACAGAAGAAACTGCCACAAATCCAACAGACATTTAAATGAAATAAAGAGAGGATGTGGTGAGCAACTTTATTTCAATAAATTTTCATATGTAGTTGAAATGAGAATCTTCCTTGGAAACCATGACTTACTCAAATGGAAACAGGAAGAAAACTTCTAAAATCTAAACAGTTCTGTATTAAGTAAATTTAAACTGTAATTGCCAACATTCACACGAGGAAGTCTCTAGGCACAATTGACCTCACTGGTATTTTCTTCCAGATATTTAAAGAGGAAATAACACCAATTTGGAGGCTTCCCTGGTGGCTCAGATGGTAAGGAATGCACCTGCAATGCGGGAGACCTGGATTCGATCCCTGGGTTGGGAAGATCTCCTGGAAAAGGTAACGGCTACCCACTCCAGTATTCTTGCCTGAGAAATCCATGGACAGAAGAGCCTGGCGGGCTACCATCCATGAAGCCACACAGAGTTGGACACGACTGAGCAACTTTCATTCATTCATTTTTTCAACACCAATTTCAAACAAACATCTTCAGAAAATTAAAAAACAGAAATGGAGAACATGTGTGTCTTGTTTTATGAGGCAAGTATTTCCTTGAGACCAAAATATAAACATTTACATGAAAGAAGAGTTAAGAACCAATCTCAAGGACATATATACAAAAAAATTTAAATAAAATATTAGTCAAATGAATCTGACAATATCTTAAAATGACCCTTTTAATCTGTCCCTTTTAATTTGGGTCCATTACAGGAATGTAAGATTCATTTCACTTTGGAAAATCAATCAATGTATTTTATCACACAGACAAAATGAAGAAACAAAATGATATAATGGTCTCAATAGGTATAGAATCAACATTTAAAATCTATGATCTGTTTCTGATAAGGCTCAGCAAATAAGAAAGAGCAAATGACCTCCCTGAACTGACAGTTAATCAAAAATTATTTTTTTGAATTAAAAAATCCATAGCAAAAATTATACTTTATAATGCAATCCAGATGGCAATTCCCCAAAGCTTAGAAAGAATTATTTCTAATTATAATAATTTCCATTTGTTACTGTAGTAGTTGTTCTAACCAGTACAACAAGGCAAGAAAAATAAAAAGTACGAAGACAAAAATGGAAAAAATAAACTAACATTATTTCCAGACCACATCGATTTTGAAGTAGAAAATATAGAGAAATTTACAAATAAGCTGTTGCAATTAAGAAGTGAACTTAACAAGACCACTGGAAAAAAGATCAATGTACAAAAACTCAATAATATTTCAATATATCAATGACAAGTACATAGAAAAATAGCATATAAAATGATACTTGATTATGAGAATATCCCCAAGCATCAAATATGTGGGAATAAACCTAGCAAAAGACGTACATGGCTCCACGATAAAATGTTACTGTAAGCAAGAAAACGTGAGTAAAGAGAGGGATATTCCATTGCTATGGGCTGAACCATATCCCCTCTCTGACTCATATGTTGAAGTCCTAATCCCCAGTAACCTGACATATGCCCTTATTTGGAGATGGGACCTTTAAAGCATTGAGTAAGTTGACTCACTGGAAGAGCCTCTGATGCTGGGAATGACTGAGGGCAGGAGGAGAAGGGGGCAACAGAGGATGAGATGGTTGGATGGCATCATCAACTCAATGGACATGAGTTTGAGCAAACTCTGGGAGATAGGTCTGGGAAGCCTGGCATGCTGCAGTCCATAGGGTAGCAAAGAGCCGAACATGACTGAGTGACTGAACAACGGCAAAGTTAAAATGAGCTCCTTAGGGTTGGCCCTAATCCAGCGTCACTAGTGTCCCTATAAGATGAGTAAGTCTGGAAATAAATCTGTATAGAAGAAAGACTATGTGAAGACACAGAAGATATAAGCCAAGGACACAGACCTAAATCAACCCTGCCAACACGCTGATCCTGGACTTCTAGTTTCTGGACTAATAAGAAAATGAATTTATGTTGTTTAAGTTGCCTCGTTTGTGGTATTTTCTAATGGCAGCCTTAGCAAACCAACACATCCATATTTGTAGAACGGAAAACTCAATATTGTAAAGATGTCAATTATCTCCAATTTAATCTATGGATTCAATTAATCTGATATTGTTTCAATCTAAATATGTGCTGTGCTCAGATGCTCGGTTATGTCCAACTCTTTGCAACCCCATGGACTGTAGCCCCCCAGCCTCCTCTATTCATGGGATCTCCTGGCAAGAATACTGAAGTGGGGTGCCATTTCCTAATCCAGAGGATCTTTCCAACCCAGGCATTGAACCCAAGTCTCTTATGTCCCTTGAATTGGCAGGCAGATTCTTTGCAGGGCACACTACTCGAAAATCCCATGGACGGAGGAGCCCGGTAGGCTGCAGTCCATGGGGTCGCTGAGGGTCAGACACGACTGAGCGACTTCACTTTCACTTTTCCCTTTCATGCATTGGAGAAGGAAATGGCAACCCACTCCAGTGTTCTTGCCTGGAGAATCCCAGGGACGGGGGAGCGTGGTGGGCTGCCGTCTTTGGGGTCGCACAGAGCCGGACACAACTGAAGTGGCTTAGCAGCAGCAGCAGCACCTGGGAAGCCCTAAATACACATCTCTGCTGTTCTCTCCAAGCTCTCCTACTCTTTCCTATCCTGGTATTCTGCCAAATATCTCTCTATTTGATGTAGCAGAGGATACCACACAATGGGGGGTATAAACAACAGACATTTATTTTCCAGTCCTGGTGGCTGGATCAATGGGCCAGTCCAAGATCAAATCACTGGCCCATTGAGTTCCTGATGAGAGCTCTCTTCCTGGTTTGCAGATAGCTGCCTCCTCACTGTGTTTTCAGTTGTCGGAGAAAGAACTCTGCTAAACACTAATCTTATTAGAGTAGGGCTCTACCCTTATGGGTGGCTGTGTGGCCTAATGGATAAGGTGTCTGACCTTGGATCCGAAGGTTGCAGGTTTGAGTCCTGACCTGGCTGCAAAGGGGCAGTTACAATTTTGCTTGCCAGGCGGTGCAGTGGTAAAGAATCTGTCTCCACCCTTATGGCCCCATTTAACCTTAATTACTTCCATACTCCAAACACAGGCATGCTGGAGGGTAAGCTTCAACATAAGACTTAGGGAGGGACACAACTCAGCCCATAGCACTCCCTTTCTCCAATTCAACAGGGGCCTCTGACCTATAGCTTTGTAACAGGGTGCAGCTTTCCAGAAAGTCCATGTAGGTAGTTGAGGAAGCAACGTTAAGTTCCCTCAAATCATTCAACCTCATGTCTTTGCTTGAATTAGTTGTATGTAAGTCAAAACTAATATGAATATGATTCTGTAGGGATTGGACAGGTCTGGGGATGAAGAGCTAGCCCCTCAGGGATTAAATATGTGAGGAGCTAGAGGGCAAGGGCTTCTAGCGAAAGAGCCCATCACAAGGAAAGCAAGAGTGGAGACGCATAAGGCTGACGGACTCTCGGGACACAGTTTAGGGCAGATGCACAGGAAGAAGGAGGTTCGAGCTGGGGAGATTCCCTCAGCATCTGGGGAGTGGAGACTGTGAAGAGAGAGAGGAGGCTGAAGGAGGGGAAGTTCATGCAGTTTCTAGAACCCTAGGAGCAAGCTGGTGGTGCGTGTCCCCCAGAGAGAGCATGGCCAGTTCCTGACCTGGACTCAGCGTTAACCTGAGACTGGCTGCTTGGGTGCCTCCCTTGTCTGGAAGTGCGCGTGCAGGACCCGTCACAGCAAAGAGCCCGAGGAAGCCTGGGAGCCTGGCTCGCCTCTGCAGAGACTCCTGGGGATCCTCTGAGGAGGGATGAGGAAGTCGGTTCTCTAAGTCCTGCGATAGCAGCTGGGCCCGAGGCGGGAAAGCGCTCCAGGCTCGGTGATCCCATTCATGCCCTGTGTTGCCGTGGCCACTTGTGGGTGGGGACTGCAGGCACAAGCACACCATAGTCATTCTCTTTTCTGCACTGCTTTGGCCTAGAGAGAGAGCCCCTGTGACGGCAGCATTGCCATGGTGATGGTGTAAGGAGCAGCTGTCCCTGGAACATTTTCCCTTTAGCGGAGCTGGTGAGTTGAAGCCTGCTCACATAAGAGCGTCAATGAGTAAAAAGCCAGTGTGGGATTTGGGAGCCCCTCTGTAACATCTGCAGTGGTAGAGGACATGCTGTTGATGTAATTAGCATCATATGAGCATCATAGATTTTGCCTAAGCAAATACTTTCTTCTGCTTTCCCAGGGCTGCCAGCCAGGCACTCAGGGATGCCTGGATGGTAAAGGACAGATCCTGCCCCCTCCAGGGATTAAGGGGAGTCTCAACAATGGCATTGGTTCCTGGAGGTGTCTCTTTATTACTGAACTGAAGGGGAGGGGGCTGTGGTTTAAAGATAAAATCAGAAAATCATAGTGTTAAAGATGACTCAGGTGGAGGGCTGCAGTGAGAGTTGGTTGGCTCAAGGAGGACCTGGGAGGGTTCCTGAAGCAGGCACAGGTCCTGGGACATCATGGCCCAGTGACGCTGCAGACTCATGACCCATCCCTGCAGCACCTGCCTGCCCCCACCTTTGGGCATTGAGCTCTATTGCTCACTTTTGTATCCTTAGAGCCCAGAATGGTGCCTGGCACATGGGAGACATTTATCAAATATTTGTGGAATAAGTGAATAACAAAAATATAACTTTGTTTTCAGAGCTCACTGTGGTCCCCAAGATGGATAAATAAATGAATAACTAAATAGATACGTTCATTCTTCCCTTCACTTGTTCTTTTAATTATTTGAAAAAATGTTTAGGAGATAGATAACATTTGCATGTAACACAGCACCTTGCAGATGTAACACATTTGATGAAACCTTTTAAATTATATTGTAATTTTTTTTCTTTTTTCTTTCTTTATTTTGATTGGAGGCTAATTACCTTACAGCATTGTAGTGGGTTTTGCCATACATTCACATGAAGCAGCCATCAGTGTACACGTGTTCCCCATCCTGAACCCCCCTCCCACCTCCCTCCCCATCCCATCCCTCAGGGTCATCCCAATGCACCAGCCTTGAGCACCCTGTCTCATGTATCAAACCTGGACTGGCGATCTATTTCACATATGATAATATACGTTTCAATGCTATTCTCTCAAATCATTAAATTATATTGTAAATTTATTTTGATTGAAAAATCCAAATACATCCTGAAAGACAGTCTCCTTTCTACACTTATATATAGATATTCTTCCTGTTTCCCATCTATACACACACACTCCACACACACACACACACACACACACACACACACACACACTTTTTTGAATCATTCTTTTGAAATAGGGTAATATCTCCAGAAAAATCTTATTCAGAAAAAGCAAATTCAAATGTAGAAATTCAGCTTGATTAAAGGCCTTACCATGTGCTGATTTGTTCTGAGAATGGGGTGTAGCTAAAAAGGGAATTGGTGGACATCTTCTGCAAGTACACGCTCCGCAGAGACTGCATTTGATCCTATCGATGGTGCGGGGCGGGGTGGGGGAGGGTATGGTCCAGAGAAGGAGGTCAGCACCCGATAAGGACAGGAAGAGGGGCACATTCAGACCCCTGCCCTGCTTAAGGATGGCACAGAATTCTGAAAACCCAGGAGAGATGGTGGGGAAGACCGGATGCCGCGAAACCACAGAGAGCGGAAAGCTGGAGAGGACCTTGCCTGTGTTGTAATTTCTTGTTAAGCCCACGCTCTGGCTCATGGCAAAGGACCACCTCCCAGGAGTGGTCTGGGCGGGCAGGAGGAGGAGGTGAGCAAGCCAGCAGAGGGGGTGCTAAGACGCCAGAGACTGGTTATTTGTAAAGTTGAAGGAGACAGGGAGTCCAAAATCGAAGATAACCCTGGGCTTTCAGAGCTGTGTGCCCAGAAAGTCAGTGGCCCCTTCACAGAGGCAGAGAGGCCGGGAGGATGGAGGGAGGCGAGTTAGAGAGGAGGGGTGGCTGCTGTGGTGGGAACACCAGTTTGTGATGGTGTGGAGGGCGTGGAAGGAGGGTCATCACTGAGTTTGGACTGGGGATCTTCTCAGAGAGGTGAAAGCTGAAGCAGAGGAGTCCTGAGGTCCCTGAAGAACGAGGGTCAGAGCAGAAATGGCATTTGGAGGAACTGAGCGTATAAAGGCTAAGAACACGCTTGGGAGCCAGGCAGGCCTGAGGCTGACTGGGAACTTCCCTGGAGCTCCGTATTCTCAAGCTGGGGCTTCTCAATTTCCACACCTGCAAAATCAAAGAATGCAGGAAAATCGCTTAGCACAGTGCCTGGCACATAAAACGCATCCATGTTAGACGTAATTATTAAGGGACCGGATCCAAACCTGGGGCAAACGTGGACCAGACAAAGGCCCTTCATGCCACAACTGAGACCTGATACCACCTATTAAATTTAAAAAAATTTAAATATTTAAAAAAATGAAAACAGTTTCCCTCCTGAGAAAATAGAGGTGGTGGGCCCTTACTTTTCACTAGTAGTTAGCAGAAGAGAGGACAGACCAGTATTTTCAAGCAACATGTTCCCTTGAGGGACCTGGAGACCAAGCATCCCAGTGCACTTTGGAACTTTGGTTGATCCCACAGCCTCTTGGTGCCCACAGATCTCCAGGGCAGCTCAGGAGATGCCCTCTCTGTCTACTGCTCCGTTGCTGGGTCCACGTGGAGTGACTTCAGATGCCATACCAGTGCCTGGGCACAGCTACTAATTTAGGTATCTTATGTATGCTCATTATCACTTAATACATTATCAAAATTAGGAAGGGAAAAAAATTTCTTCAGAGCAGCCTTATACCCACTGGGTATTAGTTCTTCAATTTGCTCAGCTGTTAGGTTAAAATCTCCCAAATGTTTTGGCTCTGGTACTGAGGTCTATTTCAGGGCAACTGTGTGTTGTTCCATCAAGTTCTAGCCAAAGGAACCAATGGGAAATGAGCTGAACAACTCCTGGGACCCTTTCAAACCACATTATGGACAGTTTTTAGAGCTGGAGACTGGGGGAAAAAATCTGAAAGTATAGGAAGAATAAAATCAGATTTTAATTGAATTGCTGCAATGTACTAGTAAGGCTAGTTAAGCATATAATTAATTGTTGTAACTATAGCAACAGGATTAGCTGGAACTATTAGAGTGGCACCAGGGGTTCATGAGAGACTCTTAAAAAGACAAGTGGTGGAGACTGCAGAAAATAATTCATTCTCCTCCAGTAGCTCTCAAGAGGGCCTCACACTATTTAGCAAACCCCAAATAAATCTATTTAATAATATTTTGTTAGATTCATGCAGCTTTTCATATCCCAAAGGTCCCCAAGGTTCTTCATAAGCCATGAAAACAAATACAGATTTGGAATAATGTATCGGGCCAGATTTTCCCAGTGCTTAAACAACTCCCTGGTGGTTTGTTCTGCACCTCTGGAAGCCCCATTACCTTGAGGATACACAGCAGCAGTAATTTGCTAAGTGGCATCCCCACAGGACTGGGGCCTGAAGCACCAACAGAGTGTAAACTCAAGTGGGGGCAGAAAAGGCTCCAGAGATGGTACTTTTATTTATTTATACCCTACCTCATTCCAAAAACACCCCGAGAAGGCTTGCAAATTGCACAGGGTATACCAGGATAAAATAAAGACAGGAGGAAACCCAAAGCAGGGGCAAAAAATAGTAGAGAAGGAAAAATTAGATGTTTGGGAATGTTAGCACAAGAAGTGCACACAGCAGTCTCCAATCTCCTGGTCTGTGTGTGCTAAGTCACTTCAATCATGTCTGACTCTTAGAGACCCTGTGAACTCTGGCCCTGCAGCATGCTCTGTCCCTGGGATTCTCCAGGCAAGAATACTGGAGTGGGTTGCCATTCCCTCCTCCAGGGGATCTTCCTGACCCAGGAACTGAACCCACATCTTTTATCTCTCGTGCACTGGCAGGCAGGTTCTTTACCACTAGTGCCACCTGGGAAGCACAAACTCCTGCAGAAGCTGGAAAAATTTCCATTGTTCCTCCTACTAACTGGAACAGAGGAAAACAGAATCCACTTCTGGAAATAGATGGTTGGTGCTAAGACCTCACAGGGCGCTTCCCCGGTGGCTCAGCACGTAAAGAATCAGCCTGCAATGCAGGATACACAGGAGATGTGGGTTTGAACCCTGGGTCGGGAAGATCCCCTGGAGAAGGGCATGACAACCCACTCCAGTATTCTTGCCTGGAGAATCCAATGGACAGAGGAACCTGGTGGGCTACGGTCCATGGGATCACAAAGAGTCGGACATGACTGAAGTGATTCAGCATGCATACATGCAAGACCTCACAGAAATCTTCTCTTTGCCCTTAAGAATCTACTCTTTGGTGTAAATACTCTCCAGCCCCTCTGCTGGAAGGAGGTAAAAGGGGGTCCCTGTAAAGATGCACTTCCTCAGAGGAACTACTTTGGGCCATATTTGGGCGGATAACTATGGATTGTTCACCTAACCTCATCCCAGGCATCTACCCTTGTAGGGAAAAATATTCCAACTTTAAATGTTTTGTGGTATTCCAACTTGATCTACAGTTAAAATTTAGCCTTTAGAGCAGAAGTAGCAATTGATGGCCCACAAGGAAGGCGTAGCCCACAAACACATTTCATCCTGCTCAGTGGGGAGCTTCGCATTCAAGCCCAGATTTCCAGTTTCTCCTAAAAAGCTGGAAGACCTGTGATACTGGCCCACCATCTGACTGCTGCTGAGCAGAGCAGAGACTGACCTCCTTGGACAGGACGACATTCCCCAGTGCCCACAAGTCCCCACCATGTGCAATGTCATACAACTTGTGGCATGAGCTATTATAAAATCCTCTACCTCTTACACTACCTGCCTAGGTTCTCTTGAGGAAGATAAAAGAGGAGAGTGAAAAAGAAACTCAGCTCTCAAAAAACTAAGATAAAGGTATCCAGTCCCATAACTTCATGACAAATTAAATGGGGAAGCAAAGTGTTAGGTAGTTAGAATAGGAAAAAGGAGTCCAAAATGGCAGTGGCTAAAAGACAAAGAAAGGAAAAACTTGCAAAAATGGAACAAAAGAAAATCTGAGGACTGAAGTGAGAACCTCAGGTGAAACAAACAGCCCTCCTGGCTAGCCCAGTTTACACAGGACAGGCTCAGGGGGAGGAGAAAAAACTTATAAAAAGAGGAGCCAAAATTGAGCTTTTGAGTTGGCCTGCCCTCATGTCTCAAGAATGTATTTTCCATTGCTTGCCAAATAAAACTGAGCTATAACTGAGCTGTAACACTGGTCTGCCATTTAAATTAAGCTGCAACTGAACTATAACGCTGGTCTGCTGTTCAAATTTTTGCTGCGGCAAGACAAAACTGAGGAAATTACACACTCCCCAACATATCTGGCACCATGTCTCGGATTCAACCTGGGTGAAAAACCTCAGCTTGGGCCCCTGTAAGACGGAGGCCAAGACCGCAGAAGCCCAGCTTGGCAAAAGCTCGTATAGTGGAAGCTGAACATGAAGAAAACCCAGTGCAGTGGAGATGACAAGAAGCCCGGCGTGCTGGAAACCGGGACAGCCAAAACAAACTCGGCAGAAAGCTCATGCAGCTCAGTTTCAGATTCCAGAAGCCTCCAGTTAAGGTAGGAGGTCCTCACTCCTATGGCTGGAAGGACATACAGCTAAAAAAATCTTAATTCCTTTACAGTCTCTCATTTCTTGTTTCCTCGAACCCCCTGGGAATAGGTGAGCAGCAGGAGTGCAACTGAGGGACTCTGGCAGGGGCTACTCCCCGTGTATCCTGAAGGCTCTACTATCTGCTGTGCCTTAGTAGCTGTCATCCAAGCAAGTGAGGATTCTTCTGTCCTTAATCTTCATTGTGCAAAGGATTGGGGCAATGAAAACTGTGAGCACAGGTCAGGTATTTAGCAGATTTTCTAGCAGGTTATGAAGGGGATTCTTTGGCATATTTTTTTCTCATTGCCTTTTCCTCCCATCCTTCAGCTCCTCTCTCCATATATGCCACTGCTTACAAAGTATTGGGCTGGTCATCACGTTTCCATTGCTGAAAGTTGTATTTGAAATTGTTTACCTAAGATTGGGACTCAAACCCACGTGGCAGGGACTCTGCTATGCTAAGTCACTCAGTCATATCCTACTGGGACTTGAGCCCAGCCAAAATCCATGGTACCTAGTTTCAGGACCGAATTAAGCTCAGGTTCTTGATGTCTCATTGCAAAAATTCAGTGAGAGACACAGAAATAGGTAAGAGGTAGATTTGTTCAGATTCAGAGAGAAGCACGGTCCACAGATTGTATGCCATCACAGAGGGTATGCGGTGGCCATGAAATGTGGTGTGGTTAGTTTTTGTTAGCTGGGTAATTTCATATGCTAATGAGTGGGAGGATCATTCCAACAGTTGGGAAACCACCCATCCCTTGGTCTTTCAGTAGTGCCTTGGAAATGTCAGGGAGCCTCCGGGTGTGCATTTAGCTTGCAGACTGAGGATCAAGGTTTACTTGAGTTTGACTCGTCTGCCATCTTGGACCCATTTTAACTGGTTTATATTCTGCCCTTCGGCTATGTCATTCTGTCAAAAGTCGTGCCCTGCCCCCTTTGCTCCTGTTTCATGCTCTTTTCCTGAGCCCCATCTGGGCCTACAGTGTTGCCTCTACAATCTTCTGGGGGAAAACCAGAAAATAGATGGCCCTTGGGAGGGAAAGACTGTATAATGTCCAATCCCTCTAGATATTCAGGCCTTCATCTTCCATGTTTCCTAGAACACATGCAACAACAGCATCTCTCAGTGGACCCACTGGGGTGGGTGATGGGCACACAATGCCTGCTAGACATCCATCTGTTGGTGGCATCTCTTCAAGGGCAATTGGGCTTCCAGGGATAATGTTTTCCACTTTGGGAGTTAGCCCTGGAGGCTGTTTGAGCCCAAACCCTTACTACCCTTCTCCTAAAGTTACAAACATAACCCCAGATCAAATCTCCACTCAACTTTTATGGAACATCTGGTCTGTTTTCTCTTATCAATTTGTCCTTAAGCCACTTACTAACTCCTACAACCAGGACACTGCCCCTTTGTAGGCAATATCTCTCCACCCCGCTTATTAAAATACTCTTAATGCCCCTAACAGGACCAGATAACCCACTCCTTTGTCATTACTTCTGTTATTACCTAGAGTGGGTCCATGGCAGTGAAATGTCTACTGTTGGAGACACTCTCAGGTGCACTGAAGGAGGACTAGGGGAGGAAATCAATGACCTAGATTCCCTCAGAGGAATAAGAGGATAAGGCTATGGCTGTTTCGCCAGGCTCCCAGTCTCAGGCACAGGCTTGGGTTGCTCTACATCATGGTGTCTATTCTCATCCGTGGTGGACAAACCAGCGATGAGTTAAGATTAGAACCCCTTAATCCTACCCAGCACAGGTCACACTGGAGACGCAGCCCAACTCCAGCCGAGGGTCCCAGAAGGTTGACCTGCCTCGACCTGCCTAGGGATCTGGTTCTGGGGAGGTTGTCTCACCTCAACCTACTTGGGGATCCACCAGTCCAGGGGTCCCAGGAGGTCTACATGCCTTGATTTGCCCAGGGGCCCAATTCTCAGGAGGCCAACCTGCCTCAGCCTACCTGGAGATTTGATCTTCAGGAGGCTGTCATGCCTCCACCTGCCTGGGGATCTGCACCCTGACCCAGGGATGCCCAGCTCTCAGGCTGAAACAGTACTGGGTAGGATAAGCTTCAGGAAGACTCATCCCTAAGGAAGTCCACCCTTAGGAAGTCCACCCCTTAAGGAAGTCTATAAAAATAGAAGGAGGCCTATTTGTTTGTTCTTTTTCTCCATGTCATCACTGTCTTTCAGATGGGAAATAACTAATCCACTTCCCAACAGATGCCCTTGAGATGCATCCTTGATAACTAGAAGCTGTTGGATTCTCTTAACTCTAAGGAGAAGTAGCTTACAATTCTTTTGTGCCACTGAGAGCCACGGTGTCCTTTGGGGGATAAGAAACACTGGCCTGAGGATGGGAGTCTAAATTACAGTACCATCCTACAGCTGGACTTATTCTTCAAAATGCAAGGGAAATGGACAGAGATACCCTATGTCCAAATTTCCTTCCAACTAAGAGATGTGAAGAAACTCTGTCTTAAGTATGGGTTTGTTGTATGCCCTAAACATGAGCCTACTTGGCAGTTGGTGTTAGGCATAGACAACCAAGAAAAAGAAGCCCCCCATGAAGGCCCACTCCCATGGATCCCGAGTTGCCTGGTGCTCCTTCCTCATGGGCCAAACATGCCCCCATATCCAGGAGCACCCCCTCCACAAAATCCAACTCAAGTATGTCCCTTAGTTGAAACTGGAGGAGAATTTGGACCAACCTGGGTCCATAAGCCCTTTTCCCTCTTAGAACTAAGACAGATCAAACAAGACCTGGAAAGCTATACAGATGATCCAGGCAAATATATAGATAGAAACATTCCAACACATTACCTTGGCCTTTGACTTGACACAGAAGGACACCATGATCATATTTAGTCAAACTTTACCTGACCCTGAGTATGCTAGGGTCTTAAAAGAAGCCTGAAGGTATGCTATGGGGCTTCACACGTCAACTGATAAATACCTAGTGGGGGAAACTGCAGTGCCCTCCTCAGATCCTAATTCGAAATATAATAACCAAGAGCACATCTGGAAAAGGAATCATTTTCTGATCTGTGTAAAAGCAGGACTAAAAGCAGCCCAGCAAAAAATAATCAGCTATGCCTGGGTCTCAGCGATAACCCAGCAGCCCAATGAGAACCCCATTGCCTTTCTGGAAAGACTGAAAGAAACCCTCCAGAAGTTTACCAATCTGGACTTAGACTCTTATGAGGGACAGGTGATTTTAAAGGACAAATTCCTGTCCTAATGTGCATCAGACATAAAGTTACAATAGCTACAGAAGCAGGACCCTGCTGCCTCTTTAAATGAGATGGTCCAGACAGCCACCAATACATTTTATAACAGAGAACAGGAGAGAGAGGCCAAGGCCCAGGAAAGGGAGAAAGGAAAGAGATAAGGCATGCCCAGATGCTGGCTGCCATCCAGGGAAGCCCTAAGGCAAACCCTGAGTCCTTAAAGAACAAGGCATGAAGCAAATGCCTAATCTGTAGACAGGGGGGACACTTGGCCAAAGAGTGTCCAAATCTTGACAAGTCTCCTAAAACGGCTTGCTACAAATGCCATCAGTTGGGACACTGGGCGGCACTCTGCCCTTGGGACCCAAGAGTCTCAAGATCAAGTGCCAAGCCTTCCCTCATGATGGTTCAACAGGACTGAAGTGGCACACTTCAGCCAGCCTGCCTGGCACAGATAACCATCACGGGGCTGGAGCCAAGGGTACAGCTGGATGCTGCATGTAAGTCCAAGAATTTCTTAGTTGACACAGGGACAACTACTCTGTCCTGACCTCCTACTCAAGAGCCTTCTCCTTCCAAACCTGTATCATTTTGGGTGCCACAGGAAAAACAATTATAAAAAGATTCATCCAAGCACTTCTGTGTTTCTGGGATGGACAAATATTTTCCCACCAGTTTCGGATGGTCCCTGAGTGTCCAACTCCCTTATTGGGAAGAGATATTTCCTTGATTTTGAAAGCTTGCAGCTATTGCAGTTTTGAGAGAAGATGCTTTAAAACTCTGTCTTGGGGGGCAAACTAATTATTCTTATCAGCCACCAAGTGAAACAGCTACTGAATAGGACAGGGCATTTATGGATGTCTGATCAAAGGATCCTCAGATATCACGTAATGCTGATGGGAAATCCAGGCCTGACTATACCCTCTTGTGAGGTTCTTAACCCAGCTAACTTCCTGCTTACATCCGAGGGATCTCTCCCCTTTCACTCTTGCCTAGAAACCTTGGACCACTGGACAAAACTCCAAGAGGGATTGTCAGAAGATCCTCTTGCCAATCCTGAGGAAATCTGATACACTGATGGAAGCAGCTTTGTCTTGGATGGAAGAAGAGCAGTAGTCTCCAATTTTGAGATCATAAAGGCTAAACCTTTGCCACCAGGTACTTCAGCTCCATTAGCCGAGCTCATAGCCCTGACTCGAGCTTTAGAGCTGGGAAAAGGAAAAAGAGTAGCCGTTTACACGGACTCCAAATATGCCTTTCTGGTGCTACATGCACATGCTGCTATTTGGAAAGAAAGGGGCCACTTGACCACCCAAGGGTCCCCAATCAAATATGGTGATCAGATTCTTCGACTCTTGGAGGCAGTCCATCTGCCCACTGAGGTTTCAGTCTCCCATTATAAAGGACACTGAGAAGGGAGCGCAGAAGTGGCACGAGGGAACCAAGCAGCTGATCAGGCAGCTAGGAGAGCAGCATTACAGAACCATGACCCAATAGGGGTTGCCACCTTAGTCCCACAGACTAATTTGCCAGAAACTGCTTCATACGGAAGGTGAGACTCTAAAAGCTAAGGGTGAGGCCTTTCAAGAAGATCATATGGGGCTGTTCCAAAAGGAGGGACTCCTTTCTCTGCCTGGGAACCTCCAGTGGAAGTTGGTTAACTCCTTACATGCCACCACTCATTTAGGGGTGAAGGCCCTCCAAAGATTATTAGAAAGGTCCTTCAGAGGAAAAGGCCTCCAAACGACTATGAGGCAAGTGGTCTCCTCTTGTCCCATTTGACAATTAAGCAACCCCCAAGGAGCTTGAAGACCCTAGCTGGCCCAGCCTGTCCAACAGCGTGGGACTTACCCAGGAGAGGACTGGAAGATGGACTTCACCCAGATGCCAGTTTCTTAAGGGTATAAATACCTATTAGCCATGATAGATACATTCAGAGGATGGATTGAAGGCTTTCCCAACCAGGCTGAGAAGGCTGAGGAGGTGGTAAAAAAAAAAACAAAAAACAAAAAACAAACTGCTCCACGAAATCATTCTGAGATTTAGTCTGACCAGGTCATTACAAAGTGACAATGGGGCATCATTTACTTCTAAGGTCACCCAAGGGGTCTCTAAAGCTTTGGGCATTACTTATTATCTCCATTGTGCCTGGAGGCCTCAGTCTTCAGGAAAAGTAGAAAGAGCCAACCAATTCTTAAAAATCAGTGATAAAAAAGATAACCCAGGAGACCTCCCTGGGATGAAAGAAGGCTTTACCAATAAATAGCTCTCCTCTACATCCATATTGCCCCTAAGGAACAGATTGGTCTTAGTCCTAATGAGATGATATCTGGTGCCGGGAGCCAGTGTGAGGAACTCTGCCCGTGGCGAGGGTCATGAGGAAGGAGCCTCGGCATACGCAAAGGTGGGATCAAGCCTCAGGAGACCCCCTGTTCCTGAGCATCTACCCCCAAAAACCAGAGTCTGCCTGCTTTACTGTGTTATGCTTTCCACCTACTCTTCTGACATCAACAGGGGGCTGTCCCCCCACCACCTTTTTCTGGAAAAAGTTAATTTAGAGCTTTTAGATAATAAATCTCCTGGGCATAATACGAGTGTTTCAATCCAAAAACCCCTCTGATGGCTTTCTAGCCTGCCTACAGGACTCTTACAGCTGCGCATGTGATTGTTTGCGGCCTCTCGACTGCGAGAGGCACAGGAAGCTTAAAACATCCTAGGAATGTAGGGGCTTCCGAGGAGTCAAAATCATTAGAATAGGACTGATTATTTGCTGCCAAATTTTCATATCTTTTATTTGTAGATATAGTTGGTATATAGAAAAAACAGGTTGTAGCCCTGGTATTAGCAACATTAGATCTTTGAGTTAAGTACTTTCTTTGTTATAACCCACTGCACCTTTGTTCTACAGGAATGTAACTTTATTTAGTACTTTGAGGGTGATGCAGATTAAAGAAAAAACACTTCAAGGGAAAAAGAGTTTTCTGGTTGATAGAGATTTATCTAGGAAGAGACCCATAAAAATGTTAACGGGCCTCTTGGCCAGAAGATAATGTAAACCACCTGAGACCTTTTGTATATGGGAAGATATGCAAAAGGAAAGTCTGGTCTCAATAAGGGTCAGGACTGCTGCCCTGCATAACTCTGCATATTCCATTATTTCTTTATGTACAACTTGGGGTATATACGCTGCTTTTGAAAATAAAGTTGTTGGTCTGGCACTGATGCTTGGTTCCCCCATGTCGTTCCTTTCTCGTTTTTCTGGCTGAATTCCCATCTGAAGCGTGGAGGCTCACCAAGTATACTTATTTGCCCTGGCTTCTAAGACCCATGCGAGAGGGAGCCCAAGGCAGGGCACCCTCCACTATTCAAGCAGGAGCTGGTGGCCTATGTAGACGGTGCAAGTTTCTTGTCTCGGAACTTTATTGGTTTTCCATGTAAACCAAGTTATTCAGCCTCTCTTTCTCCACTAATTTTCCTGCTACACTATTCTTTCCTAATCTCTCTTTATATTTCTAAGTAAATAAGTTTTTCCTTGCCGACTCCATCCCCGCTTCGAATTCCCAGAATCCACCGGGGCTGGACCCTGGCAATCTGGGAGACCTTTTGTTTATGTCAATGACCTCTTCCTAGATTCAGAGGCTCAGACCCTCCAGTCTTATACCATGGCCACTGGGCAATTCCAACAGGATATATGCTTGTGGGGTGTCAACCAGGACCTAAAAGATTCTAAAGAGCTACTACTATATGCTCCAGGGACTCAAGTCCTAATTAAAGTCTGGAAAGATGGGTCCCCAAAGGCTCAACTCCAGCCCACA
Source organism: Capra hircus (assembly GCF_001704415.2). NCBI lineage: Eukaryota > Metazoa > Chordata > Mammalia > Artiodactyla > Bovidae > Capra > Capra hircus. Next base: position 7,912,631 of record NC_030828.1, read on the forward strand.
TGGAAGGGCCCCTACCCTGTAATATTTTCTACCCCCACAGCAGTCGAGGTATCAGGACATGACGCCTGGATTCACTACTCATGAGTCAAGCCATGGAATAAAAAGAAGAGGACACTCAATACACCTGTGAGCCCCTGGAGATCTCAGATACCCATTCAGGACTGCAAATGGGTGCCATTCTAATGAATGCCCCAAAATTAAGTTTCTGGGGATAAATTTTCTTAGGATAGTTCTAAAGAGCCAATGCAGCTTGGCAGGGGTTATACTCCAAAATAGGCAGGAGATAGATCTCCTGATTCCTGAACAAGGTTGGACTTGAGCCATCTTGAATGAGATGTGTTGTTTCCAGGTAAATACCTCCAGCTAAGTTAAAGAAAGTCTCACAGTCCTCAAGAAAAACATTCAGATCCTATGTGATCTCCAAGAATGAGCTGGAGAGTCCTCAGGGTGGCTACGGTCTCTCTTTGGGGGATCCTTCTCCTTGTGAGGGGGAATTTGGAGTTGGCTAATGCCCCTACTAATCCCTGTTATCACCATATTGATGCTGCTTATGATTGCTCCATGTATTATCAATTGTCTAATCCGTTTTGTTTCTGCCCAGGTCAACAAGTTACAACATGCAGTGCCAGTTCAATAAGGATATATGAAGCTACACCTGGCCATGGAAAATATCACTTACCCTTCGATGGACACTGCTGTAAGGACTCTGAGGCTCGAGACTAGCAAGAGGGGGAGGCCCAATGCCCCTTGCCATCCCAGCTCAGCAGAGAGTAGCCAAAGAGACCTCAATGCCCATATTCCCAAAGAATTGGGCCTCCCATCTTTTGAGGAAGGAATGTTAGGTAGTTAGAATAGGAAAAAGGAGTCCAAAATGGCAGTGGCTAAAACACAAAGGAAGGGAAAAGCCCATGAAAACAGAACAAAAGAAAATCCACAGACCTGAGTGAGAACCTCAGGTCAAAAAAAAAAAAAAAAAAACAAAACAGCCCTCCTGGCTAGCCCAGTTTACATAGGGCAGGCTCAGGGGGAGGAGAAAAAAACATAGCAAAAGAGGAACCAAACTTGAGCTGCTCACCTCTTTTGGGTCTGCCTCCCCCTCATTCTTCAAGACTGTATTTTTCTTTGCTTTCGAAGTAAAAATGAGCTGTAACCAAGCTGTAACACTGGTCCACTGCTTCAAGTTTTTGCTGCAGAGAGACAGAACAGAGGAAATTACACACTACCCTGACATATTGAAATAGTGACAGTGATTTCCTTGGGCTCCAAAATCACTGCAAATGGTGACTGCAGCCCTGAAATTAAAAGATGCTTGCTCCTCAGAAGGAAAGTTATGACAAACCTAGACAGCATATTAAAAAGCAGAGACATTACTTTGCCAACAAAGGTCCGCATAGCCAAAGCTATGGTTTTTCCAGTAGTCATGTACAGATGTGAGAGCTGGACCATAAGCAAGGCTAAGCACCAAAAATGATGTTTTTGAATGGTAGTGTTGGAGAAGACTCTTGAGAGTCCCTTGAACTCCAAGGCGATCAGACCAGTCCATCCTAAAGGAAATCAGTACTGAATATGCATTGGAAGGACTGATGCTGAAGCTGCAATTCCAATACTTTGGCCACCTGAGGCAAAGAGCCAACTCATTGGAAAAGACCCTGATGCTGGGGAAAATAGAAGGCTGGAGTAGAAGGGGATGACAGAGGACAAGAAGATGACTGGATAGCATCACCAACACAATGGACATGAGTTTGAATAAACTCCAGGACTCGGTGATGGACAGAGAAGCCTGGCATGCTGCAGTCCATGCTGTCACAAAGAGTCAGACACGACTGAGCAAATGGACAACATGAGTCTTCTCCACCAAATACTCACACTTTTTACCTCTGTGGAATCTTCAAGAAAAATCTTGCCTAGAGAATCCCAGAGATGGGGAAGCCTGGTGGGCTGCCGTCTATGGGGTCACACAGAGTCGGACACCACTGAAGTGACTTAGCAGCAGCAGTAGCAGAGTGTTTCAGTTCAGTTCAGTCACTCAGTCGTGTCCGACTCTTTGCGACCCCATGAACAGCAGCACGCCAGACTTCCTTGTCCATCACCATCTCCCGGAGTTCACTCAGACTCACGTCCATCAAGTCAGTGATGCCATCCAGCCATCTCATCCTGGGTCGTTCCCTTCTCCTCCTGCTCCCAATCCCTCCCAGCATCAGAGTCCTTTCCAATGAGTCAGCTGTTCGCATGAGGTGGCCAAAGTACTGGAGCTTCAGCTTTATCATCAATACTTCCAAAGAAATCCCAGGGCTGATCTCCTTCAGAATAGACTGGTTGGATCTCCTTGCAGTCCAAGGGACTCTCAAGAGTCTTCTCCAACACCACAGTTCAAAAGCATCAATTCTTTGGCGCTCAGCTTTCTTCACAGTCCAACTCTCATATCCATACATGACCACTGGAAACAGCAGAGTGTTTAGCCTTGGGCATTTCCAGGCCTCTGTTACTCAAGTGTCTTACAATCAGAGCTTTTGCTCCAGGTGTGCCTCTCAAGTCACGGGTCCTCCCAAGGCTTCTGTGCTCATCTTTATCACACCCACCCTCTAGGATCAGCTCAAGGGAACTCCCTGAAGCTTTTCCCAAGTCTTCTAGTTCATTGGTCCTCCCACAAGGATGGCCTCTGAACTTTTCAAGGGAGTGGAAATAGTTTTCTAAAGCCATTGGCCTTCATACTTGGGCTTCCTTCAAGGAGATTTTCCCCGTGAAATTGTCCGTCACATTGCCTCCTCTATTTTGCCTTCACAAGCACCTTCTCCTACTCCTCACCCACCTGGAATCCTGAAATCCTGCAGGGACTCAGGATCCAGAAAAGGTGCTCTAGATAATAACCAAGGGAAACTTTGAACTTTGGTGTTAAGAAAGCAAATGTCCAGGAAATACATCTTTTTGCAAGCAGGTGGATTCCAGTTTCTTACTTTCAGTAATATTGTAGAGGGATCTCCTGGAGTGGAGAGATGGTAGATTAGTAAAATAATTTCAGAAGGTTGATTACTATGTGATTTTTGGCATATATCTCAGATGGCATTCTTTAAAATAAGCAATATTAACAGCATTCCTTTCATTCTTATATTCTTGTTTGTGTAAAAATATTTATTCAGTATGTATATTTATCAAATAAAAATAGGAGTATAAATGATGTCATATTGTATCTCAGCCTAGCAATATGCAATAACTACCCGTGCATACATGATCAAGTTGAAAAAGACCTCATGCATCTCATTAAATGTACATCTCCAATGCAATCATATGAGATTTTGTTCAGTTGCTCAGTCGTGTCTGACTCAGCAACCCCATGGACTGCAGCTCCCAGAGTTTGTTCAAACTCATGTCCTTTGAGTCGTGATGCCACCCAACCATCTCGTCCTCTGTCATCCCCTTCTCCTCCTGCCTTCAATCTTTCCCAGCATGCGTCTTTTCTAATGAATCAGCTCTACATATCAGGTGGCCAAAGTACTGGAGTTTCAGCTTCAGCATCAGTCCTTCCAATGAATATTCAGGGTTGATTTCCTTTAGTAAATTGATTTCCTATAGTCAGAGTAATGAGAAGTAGTTACCTATCAGTATTAATAACTGGAATGTTAAACTTAGTGAGAAAAAATAAAATCTTGTCAGTTTCATTGACTAAAAATACTAGTTAAAGGAGAAAAAGGAAGGATATGAAATTTCTGGTAAAGAGGAACTTGTCTACATTTTTATAATGGATGTTGTTGTTGAGTTGCTAAGTCATGTCCAACTCGTTGCAACCCCATGGACTGCATCATGCCAGGTTTCCCTGTCCTTCATCATCTCTCAGAGTTTGTTCAAGTTCATATTCATTGAGAGGTATCCGAATACCATAGTACCTAGATTTCATTGGATACATTCAAAATGGAGAGCACTGTTTTTGAAAGTCACTATTTACATTATACAGAAAAATAGGTTCTTTGTAACTAGATTTATAATGATGCATTTTGGAAATCAAATTTTAAATGTGCCACTGAATATGTTTTCCAGTGTTTTGCAGAGAGTTGCTAAACAGAAAGATTTAAAGACATTGTCTTAGTATTTTTTTCACCTTGTAACTTGATATTTCATGACACTGTTACACACTCTGTCTTTAACTTACTACTATGTGACTTAATCTCTGGGCTCCAGTGTTAGTAAGAGCCTTTAAGTTTCATGAATTGTCACTAAACTAGGATTTATCAAGCAGCTGCTCTGCATTTAGAACAGCAGTTCATATGCAAATGTAGCACAATTTTTATAAAGAAATATAATATAAAACATAATATATTATATACTTAATATATAATATATTAATAATATTATATGTTATTAATATATAATATATTCAGTCTTCATATATATGTCTTTATATATTATATATTAATATTATATATAATATATATACTGACATAAGTTTGAGTGAACTCCGGGAGTTGGTGACGGACAGGGAGGCCTGGTGTGCTGCGATTCATGGGGTCACAAAGAGTTGGACACGACTGAGCAACTGAACTGATATATTATATAATATTAAATAATAATACATAATATATATTAGATACATATTATTATTATGTGTTATTATTATATATAATATATAATGTTATCTTATAAATTTATATAACACAAATATAATATATACTATATAATATAATGTTTAGTATAATATATAGTATATATATTAATTGTATATAATATCATATATATTGTTATATATTATATGATATTATATTTTATTTATATATCATATATTTATATGTATTAATGTTATAATATATTATTTATATTAGATATTCTTTATATATTGTGTGTATTATATTTATAAATATTATAGAATATACATATATTATATTTATATAATAATATACTATATATAATATATTCTATTATATAATATTTATAACAATATTATATATATTATTAATATATATTATATATATTCAGTCTTCACCTAAGTGAAGATGACAAATGTGAGTAAAATATTGGTAAAAACTGATATTTTATCCTGCACTTAATTGTATTTAAATATATAGCTGAATTCATTAGAAAAGACCCTTGTCCTGGGAAGGAGTGGAGGCAGGAGGAGAATGGGATGACAGAGGCCGAGATGGCTGGATGGCATCACCGACTCAATGGACATGAGTCTGAGCAAACTGCAGGAGATGGTGAAGGACAGGGAGGCCTGGCGTGCTGCAGTCCATGGGGTCAGAAAGAGACACGACTGGATGCACACCAACAAACTGTATTTAAAAGACAAGCAAACAGCTCATACTGGGAGGTTGTTTCTCTAATACATAAAGTAGTCAGAGCATAACCTTAAAAATTCTCACAAACAGTAAATAAATAAATTTCTGACCCGATCAGATTGGAAATATAGACAAAAACCCAAAGGGGTAATATAAAAAAAAAATTCAAGGCTTTACCCAGAGCTTATTTGCTCATATATTTAAAATAACAAGAATGAGCTGAGCATCTGTTGTCATAGTCACAATAAAATTGTGGAGGATTGTAGAGGAGATAAGACATTTGTGCTCTCTTTTGGAGGGAGAGTGCAGTGTTTTCCTACCAGTGGGAAAGGAGACTCGCTTAGGGAGAACGTGAAAAGCAAAGCATGTGGGACTAAGAGACGTAGCTACGTGCTACGTGAATATCACTTGGGGAAGAACAAAATAATTAGAATTAGCATCCGTTAAAATAGATTCACAAGATTTTGTTTGCTTTCTTTACCAAGGCAGAAAAGTATGAAATGATTTTAGGAAGCTTTCCCTCAAATCTTTTTATAATTTGAAAGTAAAATTGGAATGAACAATAGAAAGTAATTTCTAAATTTCTAACTGGAAATTTCCAGGAAAGGAACTCCTCATTCCCGCAGGATTACAAGGCTCATTTCCCCTATGATTTCCAGGTAAACAAGGGAGCTTAGTCTAAAGTTTCTCCCCGTTCTCCCCTACTCCGGCCCCGGCCTGAACTGCCACCAGAAAGTCTTGCAAGGTGACTGGAGGCATGTTTTGAAAGCACCTTGCTACCTGCTGCAGTGGCTGAATAAGCAAACTGGACTGTTCTTGGCAGGACATAGGCTCCAGAGGCTGTGTCTACATCAGGAGGCTCTTTTGCAAGTTCTGAACTCAGAGCTGAGCCTGCAGGGAGATTGTAGCTTGATTTCTGTGAGTGTCAATGAGGTCACTGGCCGTTAGCAATCACCTGAGGGAGACAAGTCATTAGCAGAAGGGATTTTCCAAAGAGACAAGGAAGTAGGGAGAGAGAGAGAAAGTGCTGTATCATATGAAAATACAAATAATATTAGTAAAAACATATTACAGAATTCTCAATGTTTTGATGTGTGGCCTCTACCAGTCTGTTTTTCTTTATACAGTATGTACATAATTATTTTGTGTATGTGCATGTGTGTGATGCATATTACAGTCTTATCTTTTTAACAACACATTTGGGACATTCTTCCATGTTATTAGATATTTTTCTATATCATGGTCTTGAATGGTTATGTAGCATGCCAGTGTAATCGTGTATCAGGGCTTACTTAACCAAGTTCCTCTTTTGAACACTTGGTTATTGTCTTTTTAAGGGTTTTAGTTTTATTGCTGTGACAAACAACTCAGTGGTAAAGGACTTGTACTAATGAGTAAGAGGGGGTTTTATTCTTGCTTCTGTTCCTTCGCAATGGGTGAACTGTCTTCAGTCATTCGTGGGTTGGAGTTTCCTATTCTGGTGATCCCTGAAGGATGGCCAATTCTGTCCCTTCTCTTCTATTAAGATCAAAGTTAAAGAAAACTTGAGATTTAGGAATGGAGATTGGAGAAAGCCCCAGCTCCCTCTAAGAATCGGAACCAACAGCGGCTCTGTGCAGGTTCAAAAGTCATGTCTTCTCAGAGGCCACAACCTTTAACAGGGTGGCTTGACAATCTCAAAGATAAACACTAAAGTAAAGAAATTAAGCAATTGGAAAGAAGAAATAAACCGGGGGCTGGGTTCTGAGCGGGTCTATTGACCTCTCACTCTATGCCACAAAAATATGCCCAAGATGTTTCCCATATCAATGCCCAAGGATGACGTCATGTCCTTGAGCTGCAACAGCCCAGGACTGTTGGCAAGTGTTGAGAGAGGAGGCTAAGGTAGGAAGGGAGCAGGGGTGGTTACTGTGGTCATGACATTGGTCACAGGAAGGCTGCCTTGATTTCCAATCGCCATAGATACTCCTCCAGGCATTGTGTTAACCAGTCTCAGAAGCAGGGCAGAGGGAGCTCTGTAATCGGCTCCTCCTGAATTTTCAGTGCTGTCATCAAATCTTTGCAGCTGATGCTCACAGTATGCTGCTATGCCTGGGAAGAGATTGTTCATTTCTAACCCCCGTTACTTGCATCCTGCAAGAATACGTCCAGCTCTCTGAAGGGAGAACTGTAGTAGATCCCCTGAGTGAGGAATCAGACTTTTGGGGAAAATTTGTGCTGCACATAATTCCAAGCAGTAGCATGCTGGTAAATGTTAAACAATAAGCTCCAAAACAAAAATACTGATAGGAAGCATTTGCCCATTTCCATGGTGTCAGTGCTCTCACTGTGGCTAATTTTCAAGCAATCATTTGTGGTGTCGTGGATATGGAGTTGAGAAGAGCTGCATACAGGTGGATGTTCATAGCTGGCCTGGAGTTTTCTCTAGTGCAACCAGATATGGGGTGGGTGGGGAGCAATGTACTGGAGAAATTCCCTCCTTTGGCCATAGCTACCTGAGGAAATCTCCCTGTCTCCACTTCAGCACCCCACCAGCCACACCTGATCATTCTTGGTGAAGATCTGCCGGGGTCCAGCCCCGGTGGATCCAGGGTGATTCGAAGGTGGAGACGGAGTCAGCGTCCTTGGAAAAATACATATTTAATTACAGATATATAGAGAGATTAGAAACGGATAGTGTAATAGGAAAATTAGTGGAGAAAAAGAGGCTGAATAACTTGGTTTACGTGGAATAGCATCCATGCTCCAGATGGGAATTCAGCCAGAAAAACGGGGAGCAAGAAAGAACGACATGGGGGTATCAGTCTTTCCAGAAACTGATCCCATTTCTTTATTTTTGGGTTTGCTTATATACCTTTTGTTACACATAGGGATGAACACAGAGTCACGCGGGGGTCAGCAGTCCTGACCTTTATCAAAATCAGGTGCTTCACATAAAAAGGTCTTAGGGATTTTACATCATCTTCTGGCCATGAGTGAGACCTGCTGACATTTTATGATCCTTTCTTTCTGATAACCAAAAAACTTATTTTTTCCAAGGGTGTTTTTTCTTAAACCAGGCACCACCCTCCAAATAAAGTTACATTCCTATAGGGTGAGGGTGTAGTGAGTTACAATCAAGAAAGGAATTTATTTTACCCAAGGTTAACATGATTAATCCTAAAGGTTAATACTTATTTCTCCTATACGCTTAAAGGTTAATACTTATTTCTTCTATATGTTAGCTATATTCGTTATAAGTGCAGGGAACATGGAGATTTAGCAGCAAACATCAACCCAACAAATGAAAATCCTTTCACCAATGTACCCCTTAAGATCTATTTAGTCTTAAGATAGTGATAAAGTTACATTTTTACATAGCGAGGACACAGTGATTTATAACAAAGTACAGTGATCTATTACAAAAGAGAAAATTCATTAACTCAAAAAGTCTAGTATTGCTAACCTTAAAAACTACTATATTTCCTTTTCTATATTTCAAATACATTGATTAATATATTCCCAGGTGCCTAAGGATATGGAGGCCTGGCGGCAATCATTGACTCAATGATTGAAAAAAAGCCCTATGCTAATTAAGACTCTCAAAATACTCCAAAACTCTCTGTGCTGTTTATGGTTGAGAGGTAGTAAACAATCATGTGCCTAGTGGCAGCAGTATGGATAATCCTGTCACACAAGCTAGTCTGTCAGCAGAGAGGTTTGACCTAAAACACCCTTGTCACACCCAGGGTAGGGAATTAGCAGCAATTATTGGCACAACAAATGAAAAAACTCTTCACCAATATAATTCCTAACCAACCCACTATACTAATAATTTCCAACTCCCCAAAAGAATTTGCCTTTAGTAATTCTAAAACATCTTGTGCTTCTCAGGTTGGGAGGCTGTAAACAATCATATGTGGCTGGATGAACCTATACAGGTGGGCTAGATAACCTTCAGAGGAGTCCGTAAGCTGAAACACTCTTGTCACGCCCAGGAATTATTATTGCCTTGGAGCTGCAAGTTAACTCCTTTTCTGAGAGAAATAGTTATGGGGGAGAGCATAAAACAGACTCTGGTTTTGGGGTAGATGCTCGGGAACAGGGGGTTTCCTGAGGCTTGATCACGCCTTTACGTATGCCAAGCCTCCTTCCTCATGACTTTTGCCATGGGCGGAGTTCCTCATGCTGGCCCCCGGCAAAGATCCTTTGTCAGGAATGTCCGCTGTAGAAGTCTCAGTTCTCAGGAAGCCCTGCCTTCAATTCCCCACCATCCCTTGGCCTGCACCACTCACACCTTCCTATTCTCTGGGAACTTGGCCAGAATAGAGGAGGGTGTTGTAACAGGCTCTGGCTGCTCCTCGTTCCACCCCCACTGCTTAAAGGGAAACTGAAACTTCCTCTCTCTCAGAGGAAGCAGAGGACAAATTGAGAAACCAGCAACAACATATATACACTATTGTGTGTAAAACAGTTAGCTGTGGCAAGCTGCTGCATAACAAAGGGAGCCCCGCCTGGTTCTCTGTGATGACCTAGAAGGGTGGGATGGTGTGTGGGGGGGGCTCAAGACCAAGGGGACATACACATAATTATGACTGATTTATGCTGATGTATGGCAGAGATCACCACAACATGAGAAAGCAATTATTCTCCAATAAAAAGATGAGTAAATAAAAATTTTAAAAAGAGGAAAAAAGAACACTTGCATCTCATTTCTGCAAGGCCAACTGAGCCCAGCTGCTTCCCAAGTTATTTCAAGATCATGCACTTATAGTCCCTTCCCTTTAAATACCTTTATTCTGTCTCCATGATTAATCATAAAACTGATTATTCTCCAAGAGCCAGCTGTCTTTTGGATATCTCCTCTGTCTGCCCCAGGATAGAATTAAAGCCTCCCCCATCTCCCATACTCCCATATAATTGTGGCGCTACCTCGTCTTTTGAATGTGTAGAATGGGATTTCAATTATTTGCTTATTACTTGTTTCCAGTCTCAGGCTATGCGCTTCTAGAAGACAGAGTCCAATCTTCTCTGTCTTCAGCCTTCAGCGCAGTGTCTGGCATGTGATCAGCCCTCCAAACATATTTGTCGAAGTCATACATGAATCAATAAGTGAACCAAAGTCTAGAGTCATCAGAAAACAGGATGCTTGTAAAAACACTTTTGGTCATAGTTTCCTGAATATATATTTCAAAATGGTTTAAATAATTAGGGGTAACAATTATTGACAAGAAAGTTCAGAGGTGGAGCAGTTCCAGAGGTGGGACCAGTCAGGGTCTCAGGAATGTCCTCAAGGAGTCCACTGTCCTCCTCTGCCTTTCTTGGCATATTGATTTTTGGGAAAAGATAGCATGAGAGCTGTATATGGCAGCAAGAAGGGTGCAGAGGCTCCAGGCATCACATCCATACATAAAACAAAGAAAGACTCTCTTATATCTTAAAGGAAATTTCCCAGAAATTCTTTTCCTCTTTTCCCCATAAGCAGATTTCCTCTTGTGTGGTAAGGGAACTGCAATGATTGATTTGAACTAAGGAAAAAGTTCTCTTAAAGTTCATGGCCAGCCAGGGTTCTAGAGGTGGGATGTGGATGATTATCTGGTGGACACCACCAGTTGCCACACATACAGTCAACTGAAGTGAAGTATTGAATTGTGATTCATATGGACAAACTTCATGCATTCCACATGTACAATGATGGCTGAACATTAGAAAATCTGATGTAATTTATGACACCAATTAAGAGAAAAAAAATGTTCATTTTTGACAGATTCAGAGGAAGCTTGGGATAAAATTCAATACCTACTCATGATTTTTAATAAGATTTAGTAAATTTGTTGAAAGAAACACATAAAACAGAGCAAAATGTTTAATGATTAAACTTATAGATATCAGAAAAATATGCTCAGAACTACTGTTTTATGCAAGAGTTTTCTATAGAGCATAGCCGAGTACAAGAGAAAGAAATAAACTGCATGAGTGTGAAAGAAGAAAAGGCTATTATTATTCACAGAGGACATGCTTATCTTCATAAAAACTTAGACTCTTCAGACAAGTTATTAGTATTAATGAAAGTTTGAAATATCACTGGAAAAGATAAATTTCTATAAAATCAGTCACAAAGGTACAGATTAGCAACAGTGAAAAAAAACGCTCTCCAAAGAGAAGTATTTACAGCGACAAAATATATAAGTTTCTTAGGAATAAATTTAATAAGAGCTAAGAATGATATTTTGGAGAAGGAAACGGCAACCCACTCCGGTATTCTTGCCTGGAGAATCCCAGGGACAGAGGAGCCTGGCGGGCTGCCGTCTATGGGGTCACACAGAGTCGGACACGACTGAAGCGACTTAGCAGCAGCAACATCAGCAAGAATGATATTTATGGAGAAAATAAAAATTATTATTCAAATATATTTTAATAGAGTCAAATCAATGAGGGAGATAGATTCTATTTGTGCATAGAGAAACCAAAACATCACAAAAAGTTTTACACTTCCCCAAATAATATAAAAATCCAATATAACTCCAAACAACATATCAGAAAATTTTATGAAAATTGACAAGGCCAACAAATAATTGTTCTTTTTCAAGACAGTTTTGAAGAGAACTAACTAGGGCAGAGAGGTGATATTTGACCAGAAATCGAGACTTATTCTGAAACTATGGTAATTTGACCAGTGTGCAATCGGCAAAAGTCAGATATACAGACCAGTGGAAGAAATACATGACCCCAGTAACTATCTAATGCTTAAACAGAAACTTAGTACATGAGAGGGTTGTATTGTAAATCAGTGTCAAAAGAACAGTCCATTCAACAAATCTTTTGGAGCAATTGGTTATCTATTAAGGAAAGAAATTAAATTTATCCTTACCTCACACCATATGTAAAAATCAACCTAATAACAATAAAGACATAAAATATTAGAATATTGATTTTTTAATAAAAATATTTAATAAAACATCTTTGTGATTGTGTGATAGGACAGGAATTTTTTAAAGATACAAAGAGGATAAACATAAAGATGTCTGATAAATTCAACTTGATTAAAATTATGGGAAGACTGTGTTTCAAGGCAGAAGGGAACAAAGGGTGGGGGGAGAAAACCATAGACAAGGATAAGGTGTAAAGATGTTTGCAATACATTGCAAGATACATACAACATATACAATACAACATATATAATACAACATATAAAGAACATTTAAAATTGGATGATAAGAAAACAAATAATCCTATTAGGGAAATGAGCAAATGATATAAATAGATAATTTGTAAAAAAATACCCAAATGAGCCATAAAGAAAAAATAATTAACCTCATCATAATTAGGAAATGCAAAGTTAAAGAAATACAAAGTTGGGCTTCCCTAGTGGCTCAGCAGTAAAGAATCCGCCTGCAATGTGGGAGACCTGGGTTCGATCCCCGGGTTGGAAAGATCCCCTGGAGAAGGGAATGGCTGCCCACTCCACTATTCTGGTCTGGAGAATTCCATGGACTGCATAGTCCATGGGGTCGCAAAGTCAGACATGACTGAGTGACTTTCACAAAGTTAAAAGACAGTCAGATTGACAAAGACTGGAAACTGAAAATACGAAGTGTTGATGAGAATGTGGAGAAAGAGGAAGTCATACTTTGCACGTACAGAAGTTGTATACAGCCGGTTTGTAGAGCAGTTTAGTCACATGAAATAAAGATGACAATGAACATACCCTGTGATCCAGCAATCCTATTTCTAGGACACATCCGAAAGAAGATTTCACATATGTGCCTGAGGAGACACATGGAAAATACAAAGTGCATGAAAATAGAAAATATATGAATGCATTCAGTGATAGAATGACAAGATGGGATGTAAGAACATGCATATCAGCTTCATACATGAAAGCAAAAAATTAGAAACTTCTTCAGTATTAACAAGAGGATGGTGCATTACCTAAAGTATGTTTGTGTACTGAAGTACTATCCAACAGTGACGATAAATGACCTGGAACTATACGCATCAACCTGGACGATTCTTTTTATTTTTCCTTTGAGGCTGAATTCATTTTAAAATTTTTAAATTAAGTTCTGTTCAGTTCAGTTGCTCAGTTGTGTCTGACTGCAGCACGCCAGGCCTCCCTGTCCATCACCAACTCCTGGAGTTTACTTAAACTCATGTCCACTGAATCGCTGATGCCATCCAACCATCTCATCCTCTGTCATCCCCTTCTGCTTCCACCTTCAGTCTTTCCCAGCATCAGGGTCTTTTCCAATGGTCAGCTCTTCGCATCAGGTGGCCAAAGTATTGGAGTTTCAGCTTCAGCATCGGTCCTTCCAATGAATATTCTGGACTGATTTCCTTTAGGATGAACTGGTTGGATCTCCTTGCAGTCCAAGGGACTCTCAAACCATCAATTCTTTGGCTCAGCTTTCTTTATAGTCCAAATCTCACATCTGAAAGAGTCATTTCCTAGGCAGGTTGATAAGAAGTCTAGGGGTCCCCAAGGAGAGAGGGGTCTGGAATTCGCAAGGAGGAAGAAAGGACAAACATTTTTTTCCTTCTCTACATTCTTTAGGAGTGTACATTATTATAGATTGTAATATATATATAATCCTAAAGAATGTAGAGAAGGAAAAAAATGTTTGTCCTTTTCATTATACATTATATTATATAATCCTAAAAAATGTAGAGAAGAAGAAAAAATTCCAGACCCCTCTCTCCTTGGGGACCCCTAGACTTTTCTTATCTTTAGGATTATATAACAATAATGTGGAGAAGGCAATGGCACCCCACTCCAGTACTCTTGCCTGGAAAATCCCATGGATGGAGGAGCCTGGTAGGCTGCAGTCCATGGGGTGGCTAAGAGTCGGGCACGACTTCACTTTCACTTTTCACTTTCATGCATTGGAGAAGGAAATGGCAACCCACTCCAATGTTCTTGCCTGGAGAATCCCAGGGACAGAGGAGCCTAGTGGGCTGCCGTCTATGGGGTCGCACAGAGTTGGACACAACTGAAGCGACTTAGCAGCAGCAGCAACAATAATGTATCCTGCTTGAAGATAGTCTCTGGATTAAACCTTCTGGCTAATTCTGTTATCTTACAATGTGAATTATGGAAGTAGGTCTGGTGAGGTCTTTACAACCTCCAGATATTCTTTGGATTCATTGGAGAGTATATAACTTCATTGCTAACACTAGCAAGGGGGTACTCTTTCTGCCCCCTTCTGATGCCTATGTCAGAAGCTTTCTCTATCTCTTTTATACTTTAATAAAACTTTATTAAACAAAAGCTCTGAGTGATCAAGCCTTGTCTCTGGCCCTGGATTGAATTCTCCTCCGGGGGCCAAGAATCCCAGTGTCTTCTTGTGATTCAACAACAACATTTCACATCCATACATGACTACTGGAAAAGTCATATCCTTGACTAGATGTACCTTTGTTGGCAAAGTAATGTCCCTGCTTTTTAATAAGCTGTCTAGCTTGGTCATAACTTTCCTTCCAAGGTGTAAGCGTTTTTTAATTTCATGGCTGCAGTCACCATCTCTAGGGATTTTGGAGCCCAAAAAGATAAAGTCTGTCACTGTTTCCATTGTTTCCCCATCTATTTGCCATCAAGTGATGGGACCAGATGCCATGATAGTAGTTTTCTGAATGTTGAGCTTTAAGCCAACTTTTTCACTCTCCTCTTTCACTTTCATCAAAGGGCTCTTTAGTTTTTCTTCGCTTTCTGCCATTAGTGTGGTGTTATCTGCATATCTGAAGTTATAAAGTTGAATTAAATTAAAATGAAACTTGTGGACAACGTCACGAATATACAATTTACATAGCGTGCAGTTGTGCAAAATGATACTCAGTATTGCTTATTTGCGCAGGGTTGTGGAGGCCCAGGTATGATGGGCATCCGCAGGAGGAATCAGATGGGGAACATAGACTGACTCAAGGTGTGTTAGTGCAGCTCTATTTCTTAAGGTGGAAGGCAGATACCCCTGCATTTATTATATTATTTTCTCCATAGTTTTATATGTCAGAAATATTTCACAATATTTTTCTCAAAGATCAAACAGTGAAAGTGAAAGTGAAGTCACTCAGTCGTGTCCGACTCTTTGCAACTCTATGGACTGTCGCCTACCAGGCTCCTCTGTCCATGGAGTTTTCCAGGCAAGAATATTGGAGTGGGCTGCCATTTCCTTCTCCAGGGGATTGAAGGAAAGACGCAGCTCTCTAGTAACCATAAAGAAACACTGGCGAGTTGATGAACACCCTTTGTTTCATGTGTATCACTGAAGCTCACAGGAAATGTCTTCCCATGACCTGAGAAGAAAGTGCCACTCTAACATCCTGCGCTGTATGGGGCATCTCCCACAGAAGTATTAATGTGAACAATGTGCTTTGGAGCACATTTTAAAAATTGCAAGTTAGTTAAATGCGTGTATAAAAATCTGAAATGCTTTCCAAGGAATATGATTCTTTCCCTACATTGTGAGTCACTCAGTTCTGCCTGGAAATATTAGGGAATGCAAGCCAAAGGCTGACTCAAATGCTTTTGTCAATTGTTACCCAGTACGTGCGGTTCCTCCCTTGAGTTCTCAAGTCTTCTGGATCATCTGATCACAGTTGATAGTGGAGCGTGGGTGTCTTGTTTCAACCTCACCTGGTTCTGCAATCCAACTCGCATTAGTGGACTTGGGAAACAAGAAACTTTTTACTAGGGAGAACCAAGGACTGCCTTTGAGAGGTCAGATGCCCCATTGTAGTTTTCTCAACCACCTGATGCTGTTTGTAGCTGGCAGTGAAGGGATGGCTTTGGGTCAGGTTGTGGTCAGTAAGAGCTAGACCAGTTCTTTCTTCCTGAGAAAGGCTGCTCAGCCAGACTCGGGGAAGACAGCCCCCAGTCCAACTCTGCCCTGTGCCATTTTTGAGACCTGGGCTGAGTCAATTATCTTCCTTGAGCCTCTGATTCTTCATCTGAAAAGTAGTATGTTTTTAACATTAAACTAAACAGTATCCGATAAATCTAGCCCACATGAAAGACGTTCACTGAGATCCCTGGCCCAGTGAAGACTCTTCCAGTCCCCCTGGAACACTTTCTGACTCTCCTCTGACTATGCGAAAATGATCCTTTTAAATTTAGTCCTTAAGGCATTAGTATAAATGAACTTGTAGGTTTGCTTAAACATCTCTGGAACAACAACAAAACCAGTCTATGAATGAGAGACTTCAAATTACAGCACTCTGTAAGTGTGGTACGCTCGTGGTTCATGAGGTTTTCAATGGTGTGCTTTTATATGCTGAAATTAATGGCATTGTTTGGTTTTCCTTGGACTCATCTTAAAGTTACCTCCTGGTGGAAAATGGATATGAAGCGTTCAGCCTGGCACACAGTAGGTCCTCAGTGGGTGGGGGTACTGTTATTAATGCTCTTTTCTCTAATCAGCATTGCTCCTTGTGGGAACAGTGACACACCAAAATGCTAGAGGTCTTCACTGGTGACCGTGGCATCGTGCTATTGGGTTGTGTGGGGGTGGGGGCAGACTGCAGGCAATGAGGCACTCAGTCCATCACTTCTCCCCACCGATTTTCCAAGAGCTGAGAAGAATAAGACCAATCACCTTCTCATGAAATAATGTATGTGGTAAAGTAATAAAGTCTGGATTGTGCATCTCCCATGGTGGAGATGGACTTCCTGCAGTGGCTCAGGCAAGCTGGTGGGATTCTTATCCTTGGATCTCCTAGAGGGATCTGTGAGGTCTCTAAGGTCCATTGCTGTGTCCTCAGAGCTTGCCCGTATGTCCCAAGCAACCTCACCCCCTGCATCACCCTTGCTTGTACTGCGTCATGTTAGTATCGTTGTCAGTCGCCTTCACATTGTCCAAAGGTTCACAGCCTCCTGATGGATGGTGTAATCACCATGTAATCCCTATACCCTGTATCCAGCCAGGGATGACTCAGAAAGAAACTTCACTTTGAACACATCCTTAGGTTTTGCTTCAGGCTTTCCCCCACAGAAGAGAACAATGCAGTCCTGGCTCCTAAGCGCTGCCATTCACCTGCTTCGTTTCCTATAATACAAGGCTGGGTCCTGTGAAATGGATGGGCGGGTGCTGTAACAGCTGTAGGACCAGGTTCTCAGCTGGGAGTCTGCGTAGTGCCTGCTAGTCAGAGGAAGGGAACTTGATTTAAATAACTCGTCCAATGAACTTTAATTCTTTTTCCTTGGAGGCAAATCTTGAAATCCAGAATCCCAGTGTGTATGCACTATCTTTTCTGACATAAGTAAGAGCTTGTATTTATGTTAAAATGTGGATTGTAGCTCCCCTTTTTTATATTTCACAATTTATATTCTGATATTCGAGAATATGAGCTACCTCGGTGGCTCAGTTGGTAAAGAATCTGCCTGCAATGCAGGAGACGCAGGTTTGATTCCTGGGTCGGGAAGATCCCTTGAAGGAGGGCATGGCAAGCCCCTTCAGTATTCTTGCCTGGAGAATACTATGGACAGAGGAGCCTGGTATCGCAAAGAGTCAGAAAAGAGAGAAGTGACTGACCACGCACATACAACAATATCTTTGGGTGGTGAGGTCAAGATCTTTATTATGTTGTAGGAAGACATCAAAGATGACTGAACTTTCTTCAGTCCTTCTTAAAGAGGTGTGTGCCCTAGTAGCTCAGCTGATAAAGAATCTGCCTGCAATGCAGGAGACCCTGGTTGATTCTTGGGTTGGGAAGATCCCCTGGAGAAAGAATAGGAAACACACTCTAGTATTCTTGGGTTCCCCTGGTGGCTAAGATGGTAAAGAATCCACCTTCAATAAAGAATCTACCTGCAATGTGGGAGACCTGGGTTTGATCCCAGGGTTGGGAAGATCCCCTGGAGGAGAGCATGGCAACCCAGAGAATCCCATGGACAGAGGAGCCTGGAGGGCTCAATGGAGTCCATGGGGTCACAGTCAGACATGACTGAGTGACTAAGCATAGCACAGCACAATGAGGGCTCATCAATCTTTTTCAGCGAAGGGTCTATTTTTTAAAAGATGTCTATTGACCAGAGAGAGATAGCCATATTGAAGAAAATTAGGAGCATAGGTATGTATTAGTGTTGTCTGGCTACTGGACAGATCCAGTTGCTCAACTATGCTGGCTTAAGAATGAGTCTGAAGCCAAAATTTTAAGCCTTCTTCTGTGGTCCAGCTTCTTAAGAATGAAGACCAAAATTTTATATGCGACCAATTCTCTTCTCTCAAGACTGCGTGGTTTTTATTTTGTCTCTAATTAGTTTTGCTGAAAGAACATCCCTTGAACATCTTAACTGAAACCATGTTTATTGGAAGGGAAGTCTTTTCTGGTTTAGCGAAGTTAGAGTGCTGATTGTGAAGGCTTTAAGGGTTCTCAGGGAATCCCCAGTCCATTGCTCTCTGTTTCCTTCATGGCTACCTCTGCCTGACCCCAGCCCTGGAGGGTAACCAGGACGGGAACTCAGCTCTGTGGCTGAGGACACATGTCAAGCTAGAACGCTTGACCCCAGAAACCTCTGTCATTTCTTTCTCTGGGTGAGTTGCTGAGATTCTGCAGAGCTAGAAGGCGACCATTCATAACGACCCTGAGGGGTATGTAAGTCTCCTATCCCAGAATGTTATAAAGCGACGAAGGGCATTAGAGTCCATTGTTGGCTGAACTTGAGGCAACAGGGAAAGTCAGTACATGGCCTCTACCAATGAAAGTTTGAGTTTGGTATCACAAATGATGGGGAGAGAAAAGAAAAGGATCAGTGGAATAGAGTAGCTTTATCATTTTACTTTTAAATGAGGCCTCTGCCATACTTACAATATCAATTGGACTTGTCATCACAAGCATTTAGAATGGCAGATTGTAACCTCTCAGTGTGTATGTGTGTGTGTGTGTGTGCACATGTTAAATGTCATCCTGATTTCTTATGATGGGGAAAACAATTTTTCAAAGTTAAATATAGAATTACCATATAACCCAGCAATTCAGTCTTTAGAAATTTCAAGAAGAACTGAAAGTAGGATTTTAAACTGATATTTCTACACCCTTGAAAAGGTACTGTGCACAGTAACGCTACTATTATTTATAGAAGCATTATTCACAATAGTCAAAAGGCCCATCAGGCAAATGCCCATCAGTGGATGAACAGATAAACAAATGTGGTGTATACAGAGAATGGGATATTAAGTCATAAAATGGAATGATGTACTGATAATGCATGCTACAAAGAATGAGCCTGAAAACATTATGATAAGAGAAAGATGTTAGACATAAAGGGCAATATATTATATGATTCCATTTATATGAAGTATCCAGAACAGACAAATCTACAACCACAGAAAGCGTATTAATGACTTCCAGGAGCTACATAAAGGGAATATGGGGGATGCTTATTTTTTTTAAGTCTATGAATATCAGAGATTTACTATTTTTTACACATACATAAATTTTTATATTCTTTATATACATTTCCATTATGGTTTATCTCAGGATATTGAACAGAGTTCCCTGTGTTACACAGGAGGATGTTGTTGCTCATCCAGTCTGTATGTAACAGTTTCCATCTGCTAACCCCAACCTCTCACTTCATCCCTCTGCCATCCCCCACCCACTTGGCAACCACAAATCTGTTCTCTATGTCTGTGAGTCTGTATCTGTTCCATAGGTAGGCTCATTTGTATCATATTGTACTAATAGATTCCATATATAAGTGATATCATAAGGTATTTGTCTTTCATACTTACTTGTATGGAATGTTTCAGGAATTTGCATGTCATCTTTGTGCAGGGGCCATGCTAACCTTCCCTGTATTGTTCCAATCTTAGCATATGTGCTGGCAAAGTGAACACGGGTATGACTACTTAATGGGCAGTTTCCCTTTGGGTTTTGAAACTAGATACAGATCATTGTTGTAGGACATTGGGAGTGTCCTGAATACCACTGAATTGTATACTTTAAAATAGTTACTTTTATGTTATCTGAATTTGACCTCAACTAAAAAAATAATCTATGGTGGAATTTCAAGAATCCAAGAGGGGAGCTTTAAAAGGAAGTCAGAATACATTTCTTACACACTATACACACACATATAGACACACACAGGTGTGGATACAGAAGTTCCAGTGCAAGAACTGTTAACATATATTGGCCAGGTATGATGGTTAATTTTGTGTCAACTTGACTGAGCCAGAGGTGCTCAGATATTTGGTTAAACATTGATATGGGTATTTCTGTGAGAGTGTTTTTCATGAAATTAATATTTAAAATCAGTAGGTTGTGTAAAGCAGATTTCCTCCCCAGTGGCGGTGGGCCTTGATCAATAGCCGAAGGTCTGAATAGAACAAAAAGAAGGGCTGACTGTCCTGAGTAAGACAATTTCTTCTGCCTGACTGCACTCAAGCTGGGACCTTGACCTTGGCTTGCCATCAGAAATGCTCCATCCACTCTCGTGAGTCTCCATCCTGCAGAATCACTCCGTAGGTCTTGGGACTTGTCATTCTCCATAAGTTCATAAGCTGATTCTATGTAATAACTCTCTTTACATTTGTATCTCTATCTATCTATCACCTACTTTCTTTTCTATCTCTCCTATGAGTTCTCTGGAATCAATGCAGAGAACCCTAACACACCAATTTACCTGGTTTCTAACTCAATTATTCCTCTTTTCATTTCCTTTCCTATACAATGTCCTATTGTCTCCTTGGCTTTACTTCAAGTAGCCTCACACTTAATGGTCAACAAAATTACATACCCAACTTGAAATTACAGTTTTTTCAGAAAATAAAGCTAACAAGTCTACTGCTCTTTTGACTGAAAGTTAATTTTACCAAGTGTGAAGATGTCACCAAATCATGCTTCTGTGTCTCTCTTTATAAGGGCAAAGGCGTTGTTTAATTATGCATTTTCTGACATGTTAGTTTTATAACGGCACATCCAGGTTCCCCTCCGATCACATTGCCATAGATATGTTATGAAACAGTTTATAAATCCCATTCACTTTGATGGTTATAACTAATTGAAGCTGTGAAATACATGTAGGGCCAGCCCTCTGGAGTGTTCCTAATTCAGTTTCCATAGACATTTCTGAGATGATCAGTATAGCTAAGTCAGAGTCCACAATACTATGACTTAAAATATTGTCTGAAAAGAAAAGTCTTTCCCTAAAGAAAATAATAAAAGGCCAGATGCTGATAGAAGTCCATATGGAGAGATCATTGTGGATTAGCACAGTGACATAGTGAATACAGTTTCAGAGAAGAGGTGGTGCTTCACCTGGGTGGGGCAGAGGGGAAGGAAAGGTAAGAGGCATCTATTGACTCCTTACAATAAGCTCTCATTAATTCTCATGAAAGCCTTGTAAAGAACACAACATCAACCCACTGTAGGGATGAGTAAGCCATGGTTTCATCCTGTAAACTCTGGGGGCAGAAAGCCGATGTCTCAGCTGTGAGAGCTGGAGCTGTGGATATATGAGAGCTCTAGGCATGTCCGGGTGGTGAGGGGTGTAGCATCCCCGGGTGCTGTCTGCTGGACAGTGGGCAAGAATCACAGAAGTGTGTGTCTGTGTCCCTTCCTCCAAGAAGGGACTGGCATCTTGCACTGGCATCTCATCACCTCATGCCTGATTCAAGGAAGACAGGGCTGGAAAAAGAAGTGAGAAAACACAGAGTCACTGAGCCCTCCAGAAGATATTCAGTGAGTAAGGAAGCATTCTCAGAAGGGGCAGCCATGTGGCACCCAGCGTTGAAGGTAGGGGATTGAGGAGTGCGTGCGGTGTGAAACTTCGCAGAAGCACCATCAGGCATTCCCTTGGGATGTTGAAGCAGAAGTAGGAAGTGTCAATTGTTAGGCAAAGTGTCTCTGGACCAGAGGCAAAATGTTTTCCAGAGATGCTGAGAATTCTGAGCAGAAGGCTCAGGAAAAGGGCACTCAAAAGGGCCTGCACTAGTGATGGGGGCTGAGTCAGATACCTGCTGCACCCAGTCCTGCCTCACTACAGTGGCCTGTAGGTACCATTCTTGGGGTCAGGCTCTCAGCTTCCTGAACGGGAAGCACCACTGGATTCTAAGAAATACGCTCAGAAAGAGTGGACAAGGAGACCAAAGCTACAGAATACAAGTCAGAAAGCAGTCGGTGAATGACTGCAACTTTAATGTATGCTGAAAGTGGACTTCCAAGCCAGCGTGTAATGAATGGTGCTGAAATAATTTGGGATCCAAATCAAATTAATCAAAATAGAGTAAAAGTAAAGCTAGTCCACTCTCTCATACCCTGAAAACAAAATTCTAGACAAATCAAACTCCTATACAACTAAAACTTCACAAAAGCTTTAGAAGAACAGTAGAATATATTTCTAACCTTGAGAGTGGGAAAGGGATTTTATAAGAAAATAACTGTAAAAGCAAATGACTCCACGTTACAATTATATCAGGGACACATATCAAACTCTCAGTGGCCCCACTGAAACCCTTTCCTTGGTTTGAGTGAACAAAGACATGTCAATTCTCTCTCTCCACAGATATGAGGTCCAACAACTTTCACTGAAAACCATCACTCACCACCTAATATTTTCAAAATCCTGCTATGCCCTAGACACGGTCCATGGATGATAACCATTGATGTCCTCCACATTGATCTCATATCTCACATTGGACTAGAGCATCTTGGGGCCACAGAAAAGCTAAGATTAAATAACTTTTTAAAAACATTTCTATGTGTGCATGAGTGTGCTCATGTGTGTGTATATGTGTGTGAGCTCGTGTGTACACACAGCCATATGTCTGATGACACTTCAAATTGATAGCAGTCGTAATCCCGGAGAGGGCAGTTGAGGAGAGTGGTGAGTGGGCAAGAGGGACTTCAACTTTATCTCTATTGTTTCCATTTTTATAGTGACAACATATTCATGGATTACTTGGGTAATTAAAAATAAATGAAATTAACTATTCTCTAGTCTGTGCTGATTGAGTTTCTGCAACTTAATTTCCATCTGCCAATGAAATAAACCTGAAACCTTTCATCTGGGTTAATAGCCTAACTGAATGTGCAGCTCTGTTGGAAGGAAACCAAATTGTGAGGGACTGTTCAGAGCTCTGTGCTCTGGATTGCTCATACGGTTCAGCATCTGTCTCTTGCTGCTCCCTCTTTCTAGATATGGACTCAGTGTGTAATATACATTTGCCCTGGTACTTTGACTTCCTGGCCCGGCTGACCTAAAGGCATAAGCAACAAAGCCAGCAACTTCCTCCCTTTCAAACAGGAGAGAATACACAGCCACCTGGTCCATTTCCAGCTGGAAGCAAAGCGCGGTAGGTAGGGTATTTATTCCTACTGCGAACTGAAAATGGGTCTCTATTTGGCTTTCCCCAAATAAGCTGAAAAACCACTTTTCTGGTGCTCAGACAGCATCCTGGGGATATTTTGGTAAAGTGGCAGTCATAAAATGAACAAGGAGATTAGTCTTCACATGCAATGTAACGCTGGCTGGAAGCACACAAGGCAAGGCATGGCAGTAAAGTCACAGGCCCCGAGCTTCTCCAGGTGTTTCCTCCGGGCAGTTTCCCACACTGCATTAATTAATAACCCCTTACGACACCTGCTTGGTGTTCTATAGACATTTCAAGGTGCTTCTATTCTGTCCTTGCCTCATTTTGTATCTGTCACAAGCCCACGATTGTCGGTTACAGGCTTTGGAGCAGAAACAGCCTTTTTTTTTTCTCCCACAGAAAGCTCAGAGTAGAGTTCAGGGAGGCAGATGCCTAAGCCAACGTTATAGCAGAGAAAATGCCCTGGGAGCAAGAAATACAGGAGCTGAGGGAGAGCAGAGCATTCAGGAGAGGTGGAAGAGAGCAGGGCTGCTTTAGGAAGAGGAAATGGTGCTTGCAAAGGCACCGAGGCATGGAATTGCATCTTGGGTTTTGAGGAACATAAGTTACTGGGACAGGACATGAGCAGAGTGGAAGCTATGGGCAAATCAGGGGGCCGGGCAGTCTTGACCTGGAGACAAGGAGACGATTCAGTGGATTCTAATCAAGGAGGGGACTTCAACATACCTGCCCTTCAGGATAAAGAAACGATTGGAAAGAAGCAAGAGTGGAGACCGGGAGAATATGTAAGAAGCTATCTGAGCAATCTGCGGGAGTGAGGCAAAAGGTCCTAGAAAAAAAAGGAAGATGCACCTGATGTGTCCTTTTCTGGCTCTCATAACAGAGATGCTGATGTGTGCCAAGTTGTTTCAGTCATGTCTGACTCTTTGTGACCCTGTGGACTGTGGCCTACCAGGCTCCTCTGTCCATGTGATTTCTCAGGCAAGAATACTGAAGTGGGTTGCCACTTCCTCCTCCAGGGGATCTTCCCAACCCAGGGATCCAACCCACATCTCCTACATTGGCAGGTGGGTTCTTTACCACTGAGCCACCAGGGAAGCCCCAGCATAGACAGGATAAAAAAAGACAGATTCATACTGAAGGAGTGATACGCTGGATCCTGCATACGTAAAACTAACTAGCAAGCTGAAAAGAGGAGGTGAGGTTGCCTAAGAACTATCGAATGGACAGGATGAGGAAGGGGCTGGCTAGAGAATGTCTTACACCATAAAATAAATGTATTGGGATGACTAAGGTGTTCCCCTGAAGATGAACAAAACATTGGATTCACACTTTGTACATTCAGTTCAGTTCAGTCGCTCAGTCGTGTCCAACTCTTTGCGACCCCATGAATCTCAGCACGCCAGGCCTCCCTGTCCATCACCAACTCCCGGAGTTCACTCAGACTCACGTCCATCGAGTCGGTGATGCCATCCAGCCATCTCATCCTCTGTCATCCCCTTCTCCTCCTGCCCCCAATCCCTCCCAGCATCAGAGTCTTTTCCAATGAGTCAACTCTTCGCATCAGGTGGCCAAAGTACTGGAGTTTCAGCTTTAGCATCATTCCCTCCAAAGAAATCCCAGGGTTGATCTCCTTCAGAATGGACTGGTTGGATCTCCTTGCAGTCCAAGGGACTCTCAAGAGTCTTCTCCAACACCACAGTTCAAAAGCATCAATTCTTTGGCGCTCAGCCTTCTTCGCAGTCCAGCTCTCACATCCATACATGACCACAGGAAAAACCATAGCCTTGACTAGACGGACCTTAGTCGGCAAAGTAGTGTCTCTGCTTTTGAATATGCTATCTAGGTTGATCATAGCTTTCCTTCCAAGGAGTAAGCGTCTTTTAATTTCATGGCTGCAGTCACCATCTGCAGTGACTTTGGAGCCCCCAAAAATAAAGTCTGACACTGTTTCCAATGTTTCCCCATTTATATCCCATGAAGGGATGGGACCGGATGCCATGATCTTCGTTTTCTTAATGTTGAGCTTTAAGCCAACTTTTTCACTCTCCTCTTTCACTTTCATCAAGAGGCTTTTGAGTTCCTCTTCACTTTCTGCCATAAGGGTGGTATCATCTGCATATCTGAGGTTATTGATATTTCTCCCGGCAATCTTGATTCCAGATTGTGCTTCTTCCAGTCCAGCATTTCTCATGATGTACTCTGCCTCGAAGTTAAATAAGCAGGGTGACAATATACAGCCTTGACATACTCCTTTTCCTATTTGGAACCAGTCTGTTGTTCCATGTCCAGTTGTAACTGTTGCTTCCTGACCTGCATACAGATTTCTCAAGAGGCAGGTCAGGTGGTCTGGGATTCCCATCTCTCTCAGAATTTTCCACAGTTTATTGTGATCCACACAGTCAAAGGCTTTGGCATAGTCAGTAAAGCAGAAATAGATGTTCTGGAACTCTCTTACTTTTTCCATGATCCAGCGGATGTTGGCAATTTGATCTCTGGTTCCTCTGCCTTTTCTAAAACCAGCTTGAACACCAGGAAGTTCACAGTTCACTTATTGCTGAAGCCTGGCTTGGAGAATTTTGAGCATTACTTTACTAGCATGTGAGATGAGTGCAACTGTGCGGTAGTTTGCCTTAAAGCAAATCCAAGATATATTAAAATGTTAAAAGCCAAAGAGTGAAATAACAAAAGTATTGTAAGAAACTGCAGAAGAAATTTTAAATGTAACCTTGGGATATGGAAGATCTTTTTGAGTATGCCTCAAAAATATGAATCCCCAAATTAAAATGGTGATAAAGTTAATAAGAAGATCTTCTTAAGTGAATAATGCAAAGAAATACAGGAAAACAATAGAATGGGAAAGACTAGAGATCTCTTCAGGAAAATTGGAAATATCAAGGGAACATTTCACACAAGGATGGGAATGATAAAGGACAGAAATGGTAAGGATCTAACAAAAGCAGAAGATATTAAGTAGAGGTGGCAAGAATACACTGAAGAACTGTACAAAAAAGGTCTTAATGACCCAGATAACCATGATGGTGTGGTAACTCATCTAGAGCCAGGCACTCTGGAGTGTGAAGTCAAGTGGGCCTTAGGAAGCATCACTACAAACAAATTGACTGGAGGTGACAGATTTCCAGCTAAGCTATTTCAAATCCTAAAAGATAATGCTGTTAAAGTATTGCACCCAATATGCCAGCAAATTTGGAAAACTCAGTTGTGGCCACAGGATTGGAAAAGGTCACTTTTTATTCCAATCTCAAAGAAGGGTAATGCCAAAGAATATTCAAACAACAGTATAATTGCAGTCATTTCACATGTTAGCAAGGTAATACTCAAAATTCTCAGGCTAGGCTTCAATAGCACATGAACCAAGAGCATCCATATGTATAAGTTGGGTTTAGAAAAGGCAGAAGAACCACAGATAAAATTGCCAATGTTCATTGGATCATAGGGAAAACAAGGAAATTCCAGAAAACCATCTACTTCTGCTTTATTGACTACACTAAAGCTTTTGACTGTGTGGATCACAACAAACTGTGGAAAATTCTTAAAGAGATGGAAACACCAGAACACCTTACCTATTTCTTGAGAAACATGTATGCGGATCAAGAAGCAACAGTTAGAACTGGACATGGAACAATGGACTGGTTCAAAATTGGAATAGGAGTTATGTCAAAGCTTATTGGTCACTTTCTTTCTAGCTTCTATGAAGAGTACATCACACAAATTGCCAGGCTGAATGAAACACCAGCTGGAATCAAGTTTGCTGGGAGGAATATCAACAACCTCAGATATGCAGATGATACCACTGTAACGGCAGAGAGTGAAGAAGAATGAAAGAGCCTCTTGATGAGGGTGTAAGTGGAGAGTGAAAAAGCTGGCTTGAAACTCAACATTGCCTCTGGTCCTATCGCTTAACGGCAAATAGAAGGGGAACAAGTGGAAATAGTGACAGATTTTCTTTTCTTGGGCTCCAAAGTCACTGCAGATGGTGATTGCAGCCATGAAATTAAAAGATGCTTGCTCCTTGGAAGAAAAGCTATAACAAATCTAGACAGCATATTAAAAAGCAGAGATATCACTTTGCTGATAAAGGTCTACATATCAAAGATATGGTTATTCCAGTAGTCATGTGCAGACATGAGAGCTGGACCATAAAGAAAGCTGAGCCCCAAAGAACTGATGTTTTTGAACTGTGGTGCTGGAGATGACTCTTGAGAGTCCTTCGGACTCCAAAGAGATCCAACCAGTCAGTCCAAAAGGAAATAAACTCTGAATATTCATTGGAAGGACTGAAGCTGAAGCTCCAATAATTTGGCCACTTGATGTGAAGAGCCAACTCATTGGAAAAGATCCTGATGGGAAAGATTGAAAGCAAAAGGAGAAGAGAGCAGCAGAGGATGAATTGGATTGAATCACTGACTCAATGGACATGAATCTGAGCAGACTCTGGGAGACGGTGAAGGACAGGGAAGCCTGGCATGTTACAGTCCATGTGGTCACAAGGAGTTGGACATGACTTAGGGGCTGAACAACAACAAAAACAAATTTAATCTTATACAAATATAAATATTCCATGTAGCTAAAAAATAGTCAAAATTTTAAAAATACAGAAGAAAATATTTGTAATTCATAGGACCAATTAGCAGCTAATTTCCAAAGTATATGATATCAGTGAAATAAAGACAAATGACCCAAATGGGAAAATTAGGAAAGATCATTGACAGACATTACATATCGATATAACTTGCATAAAAGGTGGCCTGGCAACAGCTTTCAAAAAAAAAAAAATCTAGACATTTTGTCCTGGAAATTCCATTATAGATAGTTTTTCCTACAAATCAAATTTTATGTATGAGGAATATTGACCATGGATATTTACAATGGGATTATTTTTAACAGAAAATATTGGAGGAAACCTAGAGATGGTTTATGACTGGTGGAGTAGTGTTATAAATTATGAAACAGTTATACTCTGGACTATTACATAGCCATTGTAAAGAACAGAGCGGCTTATACCCTTATATCTCCAAGATTCATTGTCAAATTAAAAAAAAATGACATCTAGAACAGTCATAGCTTGTGCCATAGAAAAAGGACAAATACTAAAAAGTGGTAATTTTGTTAAACCTCATTGGTAACCCAGAAAATGTAAATTAAAACATTAAGACACTAGCATTTTTAAAAAAATTACAAATTAAGTATATCCACCATTGGTAAAGGTGTGGGTAAATGGCTCTTTTGTAGGTTATTAGTAGCAGTATAAACTGGTAATTTGAAGTATCCAAAGATATTCAAAATGCATTTGCTGGTTGACCAAGCAATTCGGTTTCTAGAAATTTAAATTATATGAGTATTCATATATGTTCTGCAAAGTGTGTGGAAGATATTAATTGCTTTATTACTTGAGTAATAGTACTCATTTTAGAATAGAATAGAAGCAGATTAAATGTCCATCAATAAAGAATGGTTAAATAAATTATATTTTATGTACACCATGGGCAAGTCCAAAGTGCATGCTCTTAACATACGCTGTCTCTCATTGTACACTATCTTCACATATTCCTAATAACATTTTCTGAAATAAAACTCAATCTAGTAGTTAATCAATTAGCTCATCCATCCAATTATCCTTTCTTGCTTTATTTCACAATCACTCAATTAAACTAACTAGGAACCATGCCTTCTGCTACGTTCCCTAATGCTCAAGTGGTAAAGAATCTGCCTGCAGTGCAGGAAACGTGGGTTTGATCTCTGGGTTGGAAAGGCTCCCTGGAGAAGGAAATAAACCTACTCTAGTATTCTTGCCTACAGTCCATAGACTTGCAATTTGTCGGACATGACTAAGCATGCATGTACAACCTTCGAAGAAATACCTCCATCCTGCTTACTAAGATTAAATTTTTGGACTTCCTTGGTGGCTCAGCAGTAAAGAATCCACCTACAATGCAGGAGACATGGGTTCAGTTGCTGGTTCAGGAAGATCTCCTGGAGAAGGGCATGGCAAGCCACTCCAGTATTTTTGCCTGGAGAATCTCATGGACAGAGGTTCCTGGCGGGCTACAGTCCATGGGGTCATGAAGAGTCGGACATCACTGAAGCAACTGAGCAAGCATGCAGTGGATATTTGGATTTTTAAAGGATGTGGTCCTTGCCCTCAAAATAGCTTCAGGTGCATGTTTTATGAGCTTAATGTCGCATCATTTATTATGCGGCGGATGCTCCAGTGTTGCAACACTAGTCGTAAACAAGTTTCTGCTGGAAATATCTTTCCTAGACAATCAGTGTAAAGTAGTTGAATCTAAATACTATTTTTGACCCAAATTATCAGTGTGACCTTGCACCAGTTGGTAAAACTCACTGAACCTTGGGTTCTTTGCTGTGTAATGGAGTGATGATACCAATTTTGCAATATTTAGGGGACGACTAAGCAAGATATGAACATGGCACATAAAAGAGGCTAAACAAATGTTGGGTTGAGGGAACTCCCTGGTGGTCCACTGGTTGGAACTCCATGCTTTCACTGCAGAGGACCTGGATTCAATCACTGGTTGGGGAACTAAGACCCCACAAAACTAAATGGACAGCCAAAAAAAAAAAAAAAGTGTTTGTTTGAAGGGCTATCATCAAAGAACTTTCACTCTAGACAGTGAGAAGACAACTGACTAGATAACTGCAGAGCTGTGTAAAATATCCTGAGAGAGAGAAGCACAGGTTCAGGTTTAGCTTCTGGTTGGGCTTGGGTACCAGCCAATGGTGCACATCCATCGTGACCAGCAATGCTGATATGGGGCCCTGGATGCCCAGTGATGTCCAGACATCACTCCTTTCATGGTTGGATCCAGGGGAGCTGGTGAGGGATTGGGTGGGGGTTGGGGACAACCAGGCAGAGAGGCCAGGGCAGCCAGAGGTACGGGAAGGATTCGGAGGGTTGCTTAAGTGAGGCTAGTACAGTGGCTATTTTCTGTAGGAACAGAGTATTTCAGTGTTTTAACCATTAGATTAAAATATTACTAGTTAATGCTGGCTCTGTGGGAACACAGAGGAGAGACATTTATACTAAGTACAGTCAAAGAACATTTCCTGGAGGAGGAAATTTACCAGAAAAGAAAATGTCTGGAAGTAGTAAATGAATTGAAAATGCATGCCCAAATCTTCCTCCTCCATGTCTAATAAAAGGAACAACAAAAACAAAAAGTAAAAACAAAATCACAAAAATTTTACCAACAGTAGACAAATAAAGGACTTGAGCTAAAACCTCAACATCCAAAGCCTGGAGCCAAGGAAACAAATGGAAGACCCAGAGAGAGGAGACCTCACAAAGACTGTTTCTCACCCAGCCCTTGAAAATTCCCACTGTGTGCCCAGAACTTCAAAGAAGAGGGTCTCTTTAAAATTTCTTTATCTGAGAGAGACAAAGAAACAGCTGCTGGGGGGGGAAAAAAAACGGTGAAACAGGAAAAGTAGGACATGAGAGCTACACAAGAAATTGAGGCTAATCTCAAGGGAGTGGGACCGTCACTTTCCCCATTTCACCCCACCGAGACGACATGAGCTCTGCTAAAGAATATTCCACAAATATTGGATGGAGAGCAGAGCATGGGCACCCTTTAAAAGAGAAGACAGGAAAAGGAAAAGCAGCATCACCGGCACTGCTCCTTAAGGGGTTTTCAGGGCGGAGGAAAGCAGGTGGAGTGGAACAGGAGACACCCATTCATCTGTGAATTACAGCTCAGTGGGAAATCAGCCACCCACGCGCTGTTATGAGAGCAAACAAAAGCCTGATCAGAACTGGACAAACCAGAGTCATTTGGAAAAGACATTCTGGCAATCTAGTCCAGCTACTTCAGGTTATTCAGGTGAAAATGTACTTTGTGTAGGAGTGGGGTGGAGGTAGGCAAGAGGAACATGACATGGAAAATAAGAGGATGCCAAGCAGAGGAGAACATGGATGGCAATTCTTAGCAATTGCTTTATGCTACAGAACAACTTAGTAAAAGTAAAAATTTGGGTTAGTTCAAGAGGAATGGATAAAACAGCTAAATTAAAAAAAAAATGTAACTAACAGAGCTAAGGACATAAGCCCACAAAATCGTTGCTGAACTCAAATATAAACTAGATTTCAAATGTAAGAAGATACGCTACAGACTGGGGGACAACGCTTGCAAGTCACTTATCTAATAAAGGACTCGCACACAGACTATGTGAAGAATACTCAAAACTCAACAGTAAGAAAACAAACAATTCAAGTTTAAAATGAGCTAGAGATTTACCCAAGTAAAATGAAAGCCTATGCTCACATAAAAATATACATGTGAACATTGATAGCAGCTTTATTTGTAATGGCCAGAAACTGGAAAGCAACAGATGTCCCTTGCCTGAAGAACAGATAAACTACGGCACATCCATAAAATGCAATAGTCTCAGTAATAAAAATGAACAAGCAAAATGGGGGTGAATCTCATATGTATTATGCTATATGAAAGAAACCAAAGTCCACTCACTGTTTAATTCTATTTATGTAACATTCTGGAAAAGGCAAAACAACAGAGATGAAAAGTGGATGAGTAGCTGCCAGAGCCTATGGGTGTAGGGTAAGCTAACTACCAAGAGACATGGATACACTTCAGAGATGATGGGATGTTCTTCTTGCTTGTGGTGGTGGTTGTATTACTGTTTGTTAACTTGCAGAACTCTACACTAAAAAAGAGTAAATTTATGTTATATAAACTGTATTTTAATTAGAAAATGGAAAGAATTTTTAAAAATAAGGAAAAAAGTAGAGGAAGAAAAAAACAGTCTGAAAATGAAATTAGTGATCCAAAGAAAACACTTAGCAATCTCAGAGAATGTAGGTCATAAAGGCAAAAAGATTTAAATTTAGGAAACTTTCAATCTCCAGTTCCACATGCAAGGAGCTTGGAAGTCTCTCCTCAGTCCCAACGACAAGCAAAATGCTAAGCGAACTGAAAAGTCAATAACTCTTCTAAACTTTGTGTGAAAAGTGAGGTCACTGCCCGTGAAATTGGGGAGGCCAACAGGTGAGAGTCACTATTTATCAGAGCAAAAAGTCTTCAGCTGAAGCTTCTCGGGAATCAAAGGTGAGGCAGAAAATCCTGAACTAGGGTTGATGAATTGCTGGAGGGTCAGAGAAGGCAATGGCACCCCACTCCAGTACTCTTGCCTGGAAAATCCCAGGAGTGGAAGAGCCTGGTGGGCTGCAGTCCATGGGGTTGCGAAGAGTCAGACACGACTGAGCGACTTCACTTTCCCTTTCCACTTTCATGCATTGGAAAAGGAAATGGCAACCCACTCCAGTGTTCTTGCCTGGAGAATCAGCCTGGTGGGTTGCCATCTATGGGGTTGCACAGAGTTGGACACGACTGAAGGAGCTTAGCAGCAGCAGCAGCAGCAGTGTGGACAACTCGGAGAGTTAAAAACTCCAGGGGGGATCCCAGCTACAGGGCACCCCCTACACTTCTCTAGGTTTTAACCTCTGGGAACTTGACTATGATTTCATGATGAATATCAAAGAAAAATCTCCTCTTGTTTCTGGCAAGGGGAGGGCATGGGAGCCATTTGAAGTCTGTCAGACAGCTCTGTTCTAACAAGGCCAGGCCTTGAAAGAAACTATATAACCAGATCCTTATATTCTGGGGTTTCTCCAGAGCCTAAGTGAGGCAAGGGGAGGGAAATGCTCAACTCCAGCCTACCCTAGTCATCCTGTCCCTCTCAAGGGAGGAGGAGGTTCACTCTACAGAGGCATACGCTCACTGAGGGCCTGAGACCTCAGCCTAGGGTTATAGAGCTTCTCCCTCAAACCACACCACTCTGCAACATTAGTAAAGGCCTTGTTACAGCAGTTTCTTTTACCCAGTATACCATGTCTGTCTATCAGGAAAAATTACAAGGCATACTAATAGGCAAACAAGCAAACACAGTTTGAGGAAATACAGAAAACATCACAATCACACAGAATCCAATAACCAGAGTTACTGGAATTATCAGACTGAGAAAACAGCTGTGATCAGTATGTGAAGAGCTTAAATGGATAAAGGGGACTGCATGCAAGAACAGATGGGCAATGTAAGCAGAAAGATATAAAATTCTTACAAAAACCTAGAGATAATATCCTAGAGATTTAAAAACAAACAAACAAAAAAAAACCCACACTGTAACAGAATGCCTTTGATAGGCTTATTAATAGATTGGACACGGTTGAAGCAAGAATCAGTGAATTTGAGGGTATATCAATAGAAACCTCCAAAGCTGAAAAGCAAAGAGGACAAAGATGGAGAAAAAAGACGACTATGCAAGAAATGTAGGACAATTGGAAAAGGTATAGTGCTAGGTCATGAGAATACCAAAAGGAGATGAAACAAAGCAAGGACCAGTGGAAATATTTCAAACAAATTAATATGAAACTTCAAAGTACAGATGCAGAAAGCTCAGAGAGCACCAAGAAGATAAATGATAAAAATAAAACCATCCCGCTACATCTAGGCATGTCACATTCAAACTACAGAAAAATCAAAGATAAAGGAAACATCCAGAAAAATCCAGAGACAAAATATATCTTACCTCTAAAAGACTAAAGATAAGAATTATATCTGACTTCTCAGAAACCATGCAAGCAACAAGAGTATGACTTGCCATATGTAATGCATTGAAAGAAAAAACCCAACGAACACACAATTCTGTGCCCTGCAAAATTATTCTTCAAAAATGAAAGAGATATAAAAACTTTGTCAGACAGAAACTGAGAGAATTTGCTGCCAGTAGACATGCCTTGCAAGAAATGTTAAAAGAAATTCTTTTGAGGAAAGGGAAATATCTTGGCCAGAGTTTCAGATCTGTATAAAGTAAGAAAAACAAAAAACTGAAGAAGAAACAAGTGAAAATAAAATGAAAAAATATGCGTATGTCTGCATATATAAGGAAGGAGTTAGGTTTATTATAAGGCACTTACACTACCCATGAAATAGTATAGTGTTATTTGAAAGTGAACTTGGATTACTTATATTGTAAATATATAGTGCAAACTCTAGAGCAACTACTAACTTTTTTTGAGCATAACTGTTACTCTAAGAAAGGAGAGAAAATATAATCATATAAAATGATCAGCTAAAGCCACAAACACTAGAGAAGGAAAAGAAGACATCAATAGAAACAAAGAGCAGAATGGCAAGCAGAAAACAGTAACAAATATGGTAGCTGTTAATCCAACTATGTCGATAATTACTCTAAACCATAGTGGCCTGAATATGTCAATTAAAAAATAGAGATTTTTAAGAGTGGATCAAAAATACAAGAACCAACATTATGTTGTCTATAAGAAGTTCACTTTCAATATGAAGACACAAATGGGTTAAAAGTAAATGGATGGAGAAAGACATGCCATGCTTACACAAATTAAAAGAGAGCAGGGGTGGCAATCTCAATTTCAGAAAAAACAGATTTCAGAGCAAGGAAAGTTGTCATTATTCATGACAAAAAGGGACATTACATACTGATTGAGGGGTCAATTCTCCAAGAAGATATAATGATATTAACATGTATGTGCTTAACAACACAGCATCAAAATATGTGAGAGAAAAACTAATGGAAATGCCAGGAGAAATAGATGAATCCAACCTTACAGTTGGAGACTTCAACGTACCTGCGTCAGAAATGGACAGATCCAACAGGCAGAAAATCAGTAAGAACATAGTTGAACTTAGCACCATCATCAAAACTCTGAATATAACGAACATCTATAGACGAATCCAATAATAACAGAATACATATTCTTCTCAACATCCCATGAAACTTTCACCAAGATAGGTAATATTCCAGGGCATAAAATAATACACCTTAACTAGCGAAAAAAAAATATAAATCATACAATGATTGTTCTCAACCACAGTAGAATTAAGCTAGAAATCAATAACAGAATGATAACTGGAAAATCCTCAAATATATTGAGATGAAACAACATGCTACAAATAACACAAAAGTCAAAAGAAATCTCAAGAGAAATTATTTAATAAACCATTTTGAACTAAATGAAAATGAAAATATAATTTATCAAAATTTGTGGTTTGCAGTGAGAGCAGTGATTTTAGGGAAATTTATACCTTGAATGCGCATGTGTTAGAAAAGAAGAAAAGTCTAAAATCAATGATCTAAACTTCTACTTTTGGAAACTAAGAAAGGCAAATTTAATCTAAAATAAGCAGGAAAAAATAAAACAGATTAATTCCTTGAAAGACACAATTTGCCAAAACTCACACAAAAAGAAATAGACAATCTGAATAAGAGTGTGTCTATGAAGGAAACTGAGTCAACAGATAATACTCTTCCAAAACAGAGAGCATCAGACCAGATGGGTTCACTGGTTTACTCAACCAAACATTTAAAGAAGAAATAATATGTTACAGAGTATAGCAGCAGAGGGAACGCTTCCTAACTCATTCAATGAGGCCAGCATCACCCTAACATCAAGACAGAGAAGAGACATGGAAAAACTAGAGATTGATATCTCTACTGAGCATAGATACAAAAAGCTTTAACAACATATTAGTAAATCAAATGCAACAATAAACTTAAAAATCATATGCCTCAATGAAGTGGGATTTGTCCCAAATATGCAAGTCTGGTTTAACTTTCTCCAACACTCATTCAAGATAAAACTATAAGTAAGATAGGAACAGAGAAGAATTTCAAGTTGATAAAAAAAAAAAATCTACAAAAAAACCCCTACATTTAACATCATACTTAACGGTGAGATACTTGCGGCTTTCCTACTAAGATAAAATTCAAGGCAAAGATGTGCCTTCTCACCACTCATCTTCAACACCGTACTGGAAGTTCTATAGAGTTCTAGATCAGTTTACTGTATTCCTGAGGCTAGCGAGAGTCCCTTGGACTGCAAGGAGATCCAACCAGCCCATTCTGAAGGAGATCAGCCCTGGGATTTCTTTGGAAGGAATGATGCTAAAGCTGAAACTCCAGTAATTTGGCCACCTCATGTGAAGAGTTGACTCATTGGAAAAGACTCTGATGCTGGGAGGGATTGGGGGCAGCAGGAGAAGGGGACGACAGAGGTTGAGATGGCTGGATGGCATCACTGACTTGATGGACGTGAATCTGAGTGAACTCCGGGAGTTGATGATGGACAGGGAGGCCTGGCGTGCTGCGATTCATGGGGTCGCAAAAAGTCGGACACGACTGAGCAACTAAACTGAAACTGAAACTGAGGCTAAAACAGTATTGTAAACCAACTATACTTCAAATTTTTTTATACTTCAATTTTTAAAAAATGAAAAAAAATATGGATCTAAACATGAACTTTACATCCTTGATTAAGAATGGATCGAAGGAATTCCCTGGAGATCCAGTGGTTAAGATTCTGCGCTTTTACCTCCAAGGACCTGGGTTCAATCCCTGGTTGGGGAACTAAGATCCCACAAGAGACATGGTGGCCAATAAGTAAATAAATAAATAAATAAATAAATAAATGGATCATAAGCAGAAATGTAAAACATAAAAGTGTAAAACTCTTCTAGAATAATATAGTGGAAAATCTGCTAGATGACCTTGGATTTAGCAATAACTTTTTAGATATGATACCAAAAGCATGATCCACTGAAGAAAGAATTGGTAAACTATGCTTCAATAAAATTAAAAGTTTCTGTTCTGCAAAAAAACACTCTCAAGAGAGCAAAAAGACAAATTACTGACTGAGAGAAAACATTCACAAAACATACGTCTGACAAAACATGTCTTGGTTACACACATGGTGATCCAAAGTATGTAAAGAGGATGGTTATCCAAAACATATCAAAAGATCTTAAAACTCAAAATTAAGAAAATGATTACCCAATTTAAAAAATGGATCAAGGGCCTTAGCAAACACTTCACCAAAGAAGGTGGACCATGGCAAATGTACATATGTAAATGTGCTCCACAGCATGTGTCGTTAGGGAAATGCTAAGTAAAACAACAATGGGATGCCAGTACATGTCTATCAGAAGGGCCCAAGCCAAGACCTTGGTGGCACCAAATGCTGTGAAGACGCAGAGCAACAGAAACTTACTCATTGCTGGTGGGAATGCAAAAATGGTACAGCCACCTTGAAATATAGCTTGGTGGCTTCTTATAAAGCTAAACAGACTCTTACTACAAGATCCAGCAATCATTTGTAATTTGTCCAAAGGGATTGAAAATTTATGTCCTCACAAAAACCTACACAATAATGTATATAAAAACCATTCATAATTGCCAAAAATTTGGAAATAACCAAGATGTCCTTCAGTAGATAAATGAGTAAATAAACAGATACATCTAGACAATAGAATATTAATCAACACTAAAATTAGATGAGTTGTGAAGCCATGGAAAGACATAAAGAAAATGTAAATACATATTACAAAGTGAGGGAAACCAATTTGAAAGGGTTACATCCAGTACTTTGGCCACCTCATGCGAAGAGTTGACTCATTGGAAAAGACCCTGATGCTGGGAGGGATTGGGGGCAGGAGGAGAAGGGGACGACACAGGATGAGATGGCTGGATGGCATCACTGAGTCGATGGACGTGAGTCTGAGTGAACTCTGGGAGTTGGTGATGGACAGGGGGGCCTGGCATGCTGCGATTCATGGGGTCACAAAGAGTTGGACACGACTGAGCGACTGAAATGAACTGAACTGAACTGAACTGACATACTATATGATTCCAACTATTTGACCTTTTGGAAAAGGCAAAACTATTGTAGACAGTAAAGTCTGTGGTTACTCTGTATGGGCTGCTGCTGCTGCTGCTAAGTCGCTTCAGTCGTGTCTGACTCTGTGTGACCCCATAGATGGCAGCCCACCAAGCTCCTCCATCCCTGAGATTCTCCAGGCAAGAATGCTGGAGTGGATTGCCATTTCCTTCTCCAATGCATGCATACATGCTAAGTCCCTTCAGTGTGTCCGACTCTATGCAACCCTGTGGACAGCAGCCCACCAGGCTCCTCTGTCCATGGATTCTCTAGGCAAGAATACTGGAGTGAGTTGCCAGCATTAGTCTAAACCCATAGAATGTACCAGCCAAGAGTGAACTCTTATTTAAGTTATGGGCTGTGGGTGAGGACAGTGTGTCAATGTAGGCTCATAAATTGTAACAAATGTACCCTCTGACGGGGCTTGTTGATAATGGGGGAGGCTATTCCTGTATGTGATAGGGGGCAGAAGGTGAATGGGAAATCTCTGGACCTTCTTTAGTTTGCTGTGAACCTGAAACTGTTCTAAAAAAATCACTTAAGAAAATTAATTTAAAAATATTAGGAGAGAAACTAGTACATTATATGGAAATTATTCAACTAAGGTTAATGCAAGCCTCTGAAACAAAAAACCCCAAAATAGATATATTAAGATGGAAAAATGGATATAATTAACACAAGATAACATATATTATGAGAAATTTTTTTCTGAAATAATGAATAACTTACCATGTATGTTTTTTTAATAGAGACCTACCCCATATGAACTTCATAAACAGATTTTTATTTCCTTTTTCATAATCCAGGCAGAAAAGTAAAACTCTTTTCTACAAAGGAAAAAAAAAAGTGAACTATCCTCAGAGTTTTCTACAATATCAGAAAAATGTGGAGAGTTAGGCAAAAGGATCATTCCAAACTGTTATACATGGTCAAGTTGCCATTAAAACCTAAAGGTAATAAACAGACACTGTCAAACATTAAAGAATACAGAGAATATCTTATGAACCATTTCAGAAAAGTAAAAGCAAAACAAAGACAACAAA
Source organism: Capra hircus (assembly GCF_001704415.2). Taxonomy (NCBI): domain Eukaryota; kingdom Metazoa; phylum Chordata; class Mammalia; order Artiodactyla; family Bovidae; genus Capra; species Capra hircus. The sequence continues at coordinate 7,951,977 of NC_030828.1, forward strand.
ATCTCTGTATAACTAATGTCTAACTGAGAGGTTTAAAAAAAAAAGGAAAGAAATCAGGATAAAATGACTTGTATTGAACACTAAATCCATTTAAATATAAAGCTCATTATTAATAATCGTAAGAATCATAGATACAGATGATATTGCCAACATTATCAACTTGAAAATCATTTCAAAATTCTAAAATAACAAAAACTTGTCAGTGGCAGCAGTGACATTACCAACAAAAATCTTGCGGTAGTGTTCTATAGCCCCAGTCTAAAACTGAAGCATAACACTTTATAAAAATGACTTTTACCTTTATTTTTTTCCCCTTAATCCCCACTTTTGACTTTAGAGAGATCTTTTTAAAAATTACACTACTTGTGATAAAGAAGCATTTAATTCAAAGTGAAGCTCCCTTCTGTTAGTCCTTTCATTTCCAAAAGGGAGCTTTCCAGGTGGCTCAGTGGAAAAGAATCCGCCTGCAGGAGACATAGGATACGTGGGTTTGCTCCCTGGGTTAGGAAGATCCCCTGGAGAAGCAAATGGCACCCCACTCCAGTATTCTTGCCTGGGAAATCCCCATGGATGGAGGAGCTTGGTGACCTACAGTTGATGGCATCACAAAAGAGTTGTATACAACCTAGAGACTAAACACACACATAATAAAATACAGTAATTTTAATACAGTCTATAAAATGATCCAATGTTTCTGATCAGCTAGCTACTTTCCAGCTTTGCATATGCATAAAAAGATGCTTGTTGGGACCTTCTCTGGTTCCCCAGTGGTTAGCACTCCACACTTCCAGTGTCAGGGGTTTGAGTTTAATCCCTGACTGGGGAACTAAGATCTCATAGGCCTTGCAGTCTGGCAAGAAAAAAAAAAAAGCCTGTAGTAATAATAACAATAGTGTGTGCTAAGTCACTTCAGTCATATCCGACTCTGTGCAACCTATGGACTGCAGCCCGCCATCCTCCTCTGTCCATGGGATTCTCCAGGCAAGTGTATGGGAGCGGGTTGCCATGACCTCCTCCAGGGGATCTTCCTAACCCAGGGATTGAACCCTTGTCTCACTGCTAGCACCACCTGGGAAGCCTAATAACATAATACTAAGAGCAATAATATTTATTATTTAGTGTATGTCAAGCAAAATTCCAGGTGTTTTATGTGGCTTAGCTCATGTGTATCAATCCTTCAGTGAAGGTACTATCGTTATTATCATCGCCACTTACAAATGAGGAGACTGAGACACAGTTGTGTCCATGGACAAACATGAACGGACCAGGAAGCATCTGAAAGCCCCAAACTGAGCGGCCTCCCTATGATTAGTGGTAGCCAATTCTAGAAGGATTTTTTTTTTCCTAGTTATATCTTTGAGCATACTTTTTCAAATATTAGTTGAATTCTTTCAGTGCAATGTATTAGTTTAAACAAAACAAATAATTTTTCTTTAAAACTTTCATAAAGAGTTTCATAAAGGAAAAGAGGTAAACTAGGAGGTAGAAATGTTTTGCTTCTTTGAATTATCTGTATTTTAACTTTTTTTTTAATATTGAAGAAAAATCAGTGTTTGAATCAAAGATAGATTGACTCTCTTTTAGGCAGACAAGCCAAACATCTATTTTTCTGTGAGTTGAACATATCTTTTAATTTTTATATTTATGGCACTTTGATCTCTGGAGTTCAGCCCTGGGTGTTCTTTAGAAGGAATGACGCTAAAGCTGAAACTCCAATACTTTGGCCACCTCATGTGAAGAGGGAAATACTCTGATGCTGGGAGGAATTGGGGGCAGGAGGAGAAGGGGACAGAGGATGAGATGGCTGGATGGCATCACCAACTCAATGGTCGTGAGTTTGAGTGAACTCCGGGAGATGGTGATGGACAGGGAGGCCTGGAGTGCTGCAATTCATGGGGTCGCAAAGAGTCAGACATGACTGAGCGACTGAACTGAACTGAACTGATCTCTTGACTATTAATTTCTCCCAAAGTCATTGCTTGGAAATACACTCATTACTGACTTTTCTTAAAGTGCTTTGGGATTGAGCAACAAAGGGAGTGCTGCATTTAAAGAATGAATATAGATCATTACAGTGAAATAAAATTGGAAGGAAAATGTACCTATGGGGGAAAAGATATTATTTATAAATAACTATATTTGTAAGAACTAATATAGGGTCTTTATAAACTTCATTATGGGATGCTTATACAAAGCTTGTCACCAAGCTGTCTGTTCCTCTCAACTAATCCTACCAAGAAAATTTACAAGATACTCAGACTAGAGATAATGGCCCCAAATACAAATTATTTGATTGTTTAAAAGTAATATTCTATGATTTTTTAGGCTTGGGGGCCCTTAATTAGCATGATTTCATGTCTCAGACTGTGAATGCAATATATTACTTTCAAATCTGTTATATTTTGGGTTTACAGGGTCCCTTGATATCCCACAGGGTACTAGTTCCAAGACCCTGCACAGATACCAAACTTTGAGATTCTCAAGTCCCTTATGTTAAAATGAAAGTCACTCAGTCGTATCTGACTCTTTGTGACCCCATGGATTGCAGTCTGCCAGGCTCCTCTGTCCATGGAATTCTCCAGGCAAGAAGAGTGGGTAGCCATTGCCTTCTCCAGGGGATCTTCCCAACCCAGGGATTGAACCCAGGTCTCCTGCACTGTAGGCAGATTCTTTACCATCTGAGCTGCCAGGGAAGCCTCAGAATACTGGATTGGGTAGCCTATCCCTTCTCCAGGGGATCTTCCAAAACCAGGGATTGAACTGGGGTCTCCTGCACTGCAGGCGGATTCTTTACCAGGTGAGCTACCGGGGAAGCCCATGACATCACTTATGTAAATGAATGGTATTTGCACAGAACTTATACACACCTTTTCATGTACTTTGAATCATTTCTAGATTACTATTACTGCTTATTACAACTTAAAAAATGCAATGTAAGTAGTTTCTGGGTGTGGTGAATTTTAAGTTGTGCTTTGTGGAACTTTCTGGACTTGTTTTTACTGAATATTTTCCATCTGTGATTGGTTGAATCCTCAGAGTGGAGTCCTTGGTTAAGGAGGGCTGACTCTTTACAAAGTAGTATATGAGCTCTTCAATTAGCTCAGTATGAAATGGGAGGCAGAAGTATGCAGTGACCAAGAGCTTAGGCCCTGGAGCTAGACCGTTGTGGGTGAAAGGTTCAGCCTCCCCACTAATAAAGCTTTATAAGCTAGCTTTTAGTATCCCTGTCTGTAGAGTGGAACACTGTAGAGTGGTATGCTGTGGCTGTACCAACGAGTTGTTGAAAGGGTTAAACAATTTTGTGTGTGCAGAACACATAGAACTGTAGTACTCGCCACACAGAGTGCCTTCAGTAAATCTGCACTATTGCAGTCACTTCCACTTGACAGATGAGGACTCTGGGGATCAGATTCCCTAAGGCCTTAGGCCAAGTCTTGGGGTCTCAGCAGGATAACCTGGTTGAAAACTATCACTTAATATGTCCTGTACATGCCTCTTGATTTGAAAACATCAGTGACTTTCATCAGAAAGATCTGTGATATGTGTTTACTAGCCTTATACATATTCACACAAACAGTAAACATATCAATGAAATACTTTCATCATATGAAAGTGGCTGGATGGATTATCAAGAAATTTGGGAGTATACATTTACTCAAAATACAGGCTATCTAGTGAGCAGGAAGTGATATTTATGGGGGGGGGGTTGAACTCATTTCAGAGCAGCTGAGACAGAAGAAAGTTTATCAAATTTGTGCTTTGAGTTTTGAAACAACTTAAAATATAGCCTCTGGAATAGAAAAAAATTCTTTCAGTTTTTTGTTTGTTTGTTTGTTTGTTTTAAAGGAACTCCTCCAAAGGACTGGTTTGTCCTCTAGGTAGGCTGACACTAGGGCTTCCCTTGTCGCTCAGTTGGTAAAGAATCTGCCTGCAATGTAGGAGACCCAGGTTCGATCCCTGGGTCGGGAAGTTCCCCTGGAGAAGGAAATGGCAACTCACTCCAGGATTCTTGCCTGGAGAATCCCATGGACAGAAGAGCCTGGTGGGCTACAGTCCAAGGGATGGTAAAATTGACGTTGGGAGAAGAAGGGGACAACAGAGAATGAGATGGTTGGACGGCATCACTGACTCGATGGACGTGAGTTTGAGTAAGCTCTGAGAGTTGGTGATGGGCAGGGAGGCCTGGTGTGCTGCAGTCCATGGGGTCACAAAGAGTCAGGCACGACTGAGCGACTGAAGTGAACCTAACCAAGGGATAGTAAGAGGGCTGCTGTGACTGCTGACTGACCTACCTTGTCCTTGCACAGAGGAAAAGAACCATGGTTTCACATACAAGCCTAGGTGGGAAGTCACAAGGGCAGACCCCACAGAGAGCAGGTGTTGGTCTTGGCCTGGCAGGGATTTAGCTGGTTAATGATGGAACTGGGCACCTTGGGGAGGCTGGCTGGAAACAATAATAGTGACAGCTCATACATTGAGGGGTCAACCTCGGGGTTCCTGTCCCTATTCCACACATGCATAGACCCCTCCCATCCTGACAGCTGGCCAATGAAGTAAGTATAATTATCTAGCTATCCTGGTGAGAAAACAGAGGCTTTAAGCAATGGATCACTTTTCCCAAGGTGACATCTGTAAAAGAAGAGGCAGCAGACAGCCCGAAATCTGCCCGAAGATGTCCTCTGTGCTCTCAGCCATAAAATTTTAAGTCCCTGCTCCACCAGTGTCTAAATGTGCAATCTTAGCAATGGCCTTGACTTTTCCATCAATCAGTTTCTCTGTGCCTAAAATGGGCAACATAACAGTGTCACCTTGGCAGGGTGTATAGTAAGTGTGAAGGCCTGTGTGCATCCATGCCTGGTCGTGTCTGACTCTTTGAAACCCCGTGGAATACATAGCTTGTCAGGCTCCTGTGTCCATGAAATTTTCCAGGCAACGATTGTGGAGTGGGTTGCTTTTTCCTTATCCATGGAATCTTCCCAACTGAGGGACTGAACCCATGTCTCCTGCATTGGCAGGTGGATTCTGTACCACTGAGCCATCTGGGAAGCCCAATAAATGTTACATGAGTTAATAAATATAACGCCCTAGATGATGCACTGCACAAGCCCCCAAAATGCCAGCTATAGTTATTGTGATTATAATTGTGTTATGCTGTCTTTCTTTTATACTCCACAGAACAGCTAGAAGACAGTGGATGATCAAAAAAAAGAGAAAATTTAATTGAGTTTTCAAATTAAATACTGGCTTTGAAAATTACACAAGGCCCTTAATTCAAGATTTCATAACCAGAAAAACGTCCTATGAGTCTCTGATTCCCACATCCAAATGATGAATGGCAAAGCTCAGATTAAGGATGTGGCTTGCAAGCAGGAAATGGCAACTTGTCTGCAAAGAAAGGAGACTCCTAGAGGATCTCTAATGGCAGCCTGCTTGGTGACTACGTTGGTCCCTCCCCACTCCTCTGCTGGGCTATTTATCTTCTATTGAAGGTCACTAAGGAATTATGACAAACAGGAACATTCTCATTAAGCAGGGAGGTGCAGGCCCTGTGCATATGACACCTCTTGATTGAGCTAAACTGATGACTCAGGCAGTGTTTTGGTTCAGGTAGACAACTTCTCTGATGGTTGTTTTTGTTGTTGTTTTCATGAATAAACCAGGAGTGTTTTAGGTAAAGTGCCTTATACTCCCTCCTTGTGTTGATGTCCCCACTTCTTTACCTGACCAAATGCTGGAAGTTTTCCTGTGTCTCACTGACCTGTTTGATATAACCATAAATACTAATCCCTTGTTACATGCTCATTTTCTACAGAAATCAACTTTGGGGAAGAAAACTGATCTCCTTTTGACTAAGTGGTAAGAATGGAAGCTGAAAAATGAAGTCAATATTCCTAAGCCAAAAATTATAAGGGGTTTGTGAAATAATAGAAACTATCTATATCGGCCTCTGCCCCTCAGTTCCTCGTATGGAGTGCCTAAACCCCTTGGGTGATGTCATTGTTTCTAAGGACCATTTTTCTCGGTGGACTCCTGGATGGCCACAAGATGATCACCATAAAGATCGAGCCACGATTAAAAGCTTGGAACTTTCAGCCCTTCCTGCTCTCTTCTGGGAAGGGAAAGGGCTGGAACTTGGGTATCTGTAAGGATACCAAAAGTACGACTTTGGAAAATTTCAAGGCTGACGGACATGTTGCAGGAAGGCGAACCCCTTCCAGGGCCGGAAACTGGGCTCTTGTCTAACACTCGGAAATGAATTGTCCAAGGAGACACATGTGCTGACAAAGCAAGAGATTTTACTGGGAAAGGGCACCCGGGGGGAGAGCAGTAGGGTAAGGGAACCCAGGAGAACCGCTCTGCTGCGTGGCTCACAGTCTCGGGTTTTATGGTGATGGGATTAGTTTCTAGTTGGTCTTTGGCCAATCATTCTATTTTTTTTTTTTTAAACTTTAATTCTTACATGCGTTCCCAAACATGAACCCCTCTCCCACCTCCCTCCCCATAACATCTCTCTGGGTCATCCCCATGCACCAGCCCCAAGCGTGCTGTATCCTGCGTCAGACATTGACTGGCGATTCAATTCTTACATGATAGTATACCTGTTAGAATGCCAATCTCCCAAATCATCCCACCCTCTCCCTTCCCTCTGAGTCCAAAAGTCCGTTATACACATCTGTGTCTTTTTTGCTGTCTTGCATACAGGGTCATCACTGCCATCTTTCTAAATTCCATATATATGTGTTAGTATACTGTATTGGTGTTTTTCTTTCTGGCTTACTTCACTCTGTATAATCGGCTCCAGTTTCATCCATCTCATCAGAACTGATTCAAATCAATTCTTTTTAACGTGGCCAATCATTCTAATTCAGAGTCTTTCCTGGCGGTGCACGCATCGCTCAGCCAAGATGGATGCTAGCGAGAGGGATTCTGGGAAGTGGACGACACGCGGTATCTCCTTTCAACATTTCCCGGACTCTTCCGGTTGGTGGTGGCTTATTAGTTCCATATTCCTTATCAGGATCTCCTGTCATAAAACAACTCATGCAAATGGTTACTATGGTGCCTGGCCAGGGTGGGCGGTTTCAATCAGTGTGCTCCTCTAACAGACATGCCAGGAGAGTGGTGGATTCCTACTTCCTGGGACAGAGCTTCTGTGCTTGGGACCCTTCCAGATCTTGCCCTATGTATCCCTTCATCTTGGTACTAAACCCACCTTGAGTATGCTCATCTGATCAGCAGCGAAGCCCATCTACTGCCAGAACCATCTACCATCAGGTTGTGGTAAAGGAGAGATTACAGCATTTATTGCAAGGCACCAAGCAAAGAGTATGGGCAACTGATGCTCTAAAGTCCAAAATTCCCTAAGGCTTTCAGTTCAGTTCAGTTCAGTTCAGTTCAGTCGCTCAGTCGTGTCCGACTCTTTGCAACCCCATGAATCACAGCACGCCATGCCTCCCTGTCCATCACCAACTCCCAGAGTTCACTCAGACTCACGTCCATCGAGTCGGTGATGCCATCCAGCCATCTCATCCTCGGTCGTCCCCTTCTCCTCCTGCCCCCAATCCCTCCCAGCATCAGAGTCTTTTCCAATGAGTCAACTCTTCGCATGAGGTGGCCCAAGTACTGGAGTTTCAGCTTTAGCATCAATCTATCTGAAGAATACCCAGGACTGATCTCCTTTAGGATGGACTGGTTGGATCTCCTTGCAGTCCAAAGAGTCTTCACCAACACCACAGTTTAAAAGCATCAATTCTTTGGCACTCAGCCTTCTTCACAGTCCAACTCTCACATCCATACATGACCACAGGAAAAACCATAACCTTGACTAGACGGACCTTATTTGGCAAAGTAATGTCTCTGCTTTTGATCAGGGTAGGATTTTTAAAGCCAAGGTGAAGGAGAGGGTAATGCAGTATGTGATCAGTTCATGGTGATCTTTCTGACTGACTGGTGGTGATGTAATAGGATGGTGTTTTGGGAATCTCAATTATCAATTTTCTGGTTCAGTTCAGTCTGGGATCCATGTTCTTGTGGTCAGCATGCTGTCAACTTTCTGTCTGGTGGGAGTTTAGTATCTGCCAAAACACTCAAAGGTATGGTTCAAGACATTATCTATAGCCTTTGAGGAGGAACTAGAAGTCCTTGACTTTGTTTTAAGGTGTAACTATTATTATTTTGTCATGTTTGACCCTTTTTCATTGTTTCTGTTTTCGATCAATTTTCCAATGAAATGTGTTCTTTGGAACTTGAGGAAGACCTGAGAAGCTAAAGACTTCCTACGAACAAGAGGCAGGTGAGGGACGGGGGTGGGGTCAGTCTATCCCTGGGAAGGCCTCACAGGAGGGTTCTGCTCAGTTTCAACCTGGAAGTTCATTTGTTTCTTTTATTACATCCTTTACAATAAACCAGTAAATGTGTTCCTCTGAGTTCTGTGAGCCATTCTAGCAAATTATTGAACTCAAGAAGAGGGTCTTGGGAGCACTAATCTGTAGCCATTTGGTCTTGAGTACAGGTGGCAGCTTGGGATTGGCAAATGCCATTTGAAGTAGAGGTAGTATTGTGGGGCTGGGTCCTCAGCCTGGGGGATCTGATACTATTTATAGGTTGTTGTTCAGCTGTTAAGTCGTGTCTGACTCTTCGGGACCCTATGAACTGGAGTACGCCAGGCTTCCCCGTCCTTCACTATCTCCTGGAGTTTGCTCAAACTCATATCCAGTGAGTCAGTGAGACCATCCTGTCCCCCTCTTCTCCTCCTGCCTTCAATCTTTCCCAGCATCAGGGTCTTTTCCAATGAATCAGCTCTTTACATCAGGTGGCCAAAGTATTAGAGCTTCAGCATCAGTCCTTCCAGTAAATATTCAGGGTTGATTTCCTTTAGGATTGACTGGTTTGATCTCTTTGCAGTCCAAGGGACTCTTAAGAGTCTTCTCCAGCGTTTAAAGGCAGCAAAACTGAACTGAATTGTAGGACACCCAGCTGGTGTTGCTGAAAGTGTGAAAAAACCAATGTACACTAGGTGACATGTTCTAAGCATGATAGTAGCATGAAAATAAAGGAGAAACACACAGGCAAGTTTTCCAATACAGGGTTTCAGAGTAGTTTCATGAGTGTAAAAGAAAACCAATGATAAAGAAGAGTTCAGAGCAATAGTATCAAATTGGCTCAATGACAAGCCTTATCACTATCACTCTGAGCATCAGGGCTAATACTCAGACATCTAAAATGGAGAGGAAGGTGAGTAGATGGAGAAAGAAGGAAGGAAACTTCATAGTTTAATTTTTCCCAAAGGAAGGCTCAGGTCATGGAAAATCAGCAAATCAAAGAGTTTTTTAAGTCCTCACTTTGTGGAAATATCATTATGTTTGTGAAACTCAATTACTTCTCTGCCTGTGTCAGCCTTTCTTCTGGATCTAAAGTGGACTCTTCTGGTTTATCCTGAAGGTGGACGATGCCTGTGTAGCAACAGGCCTGATGAGCAGGCCATCCTCGCCCACACACTAGCCTACACACTAGTTGAACCAGCCTTTTTGGATGAGTAATGGAGGTGGCTGGATTCTGCACAATTACAGGTTACTGAGTGCAGTGCGTTATGCCACTTGGGAGTTTCTTTCCCATGACAGCGGGCACACCCACTCACTTGATCCTTTGCTTTAGAAACAGCCAAATGTATGAATCAGTTTCTGCAGCCTAGAGCCCCGTGGACAATGGTTGGTATCCAGGTGAACTTGAGGCGACTGGCCACCTTCGTCACCTAGAATGTCCCCTTAGTGTCCTGTCCAGGTTTCTTTCCCTTTTGCCTCTGCTGAAACTATTAATACCTGCTGCAGTCCAGTCTCCACAGAACTCTAAATTCAAATGTGGCCTTGCCTCCTTCTGCTCTGACCTGTCTGTACCTTTCCAGGCCAGTATTTCTCCGCCTCAGGCGCTGTGCTCCTGCAGGCTGCCTGCAGTTCTCATGTTCATCGCTTTATTTACAATCCTGCCTCTTCCTGGAATGCTTCCCTCATTCATCACCATCAGGCCAGGTCGCACTCATCTTTCAGGTATGTACTCAGGCATGACACTCTCCAGGAAGCCTTCCTTAAACACCTGGATTCCTCCCCTGACACGTGGGCATGGGTCTCTGTCAGCACCAATCTCAAGATTATGTGCCCATCTCCTGGAGGTGAAGTCCCTTCGGGCAGGGCCCTGGTCTTATCTGATTCTGTGCAGATCTGACTCAGCATGTGCTCATAGACATTCAGTGAATGTCTGTCGAACTGACCTGGTTCCCAACTCGCGTGGCTCTGCTCAGATGTTAGGATCAGATTCTCATCAATATGTCTCTCTCTTTGTCACAGAAACCAGTACTCGAGAAACGAAGCACCACACTTGGAGAGTTGGAAAACTCAGGTTTATTACACCAGCCAGCCCAGAGGAGTTAACACTCCAAGCTCTAAGCCCGGAACAAAGGGGTTACAGAGTTTTTATAGACAGACTGTAGTGGGCAACACTAGCTGCTAACAGGCTGGTTTAAACTAAGGGGTTTCGCACATGCGGGAACAGCAGTCACGATGGGGAGGGGGTTGCCTGACCTTTACACGGACAGGCATGATTAAGCAGGATTGCAGGGGCTGGGCAATTGCAAAGAGCAGGACAAGGGTGAGTGAGATAAACTCCAGTTCCTAGTATTCCAAGTCCCCACTTTCTAAGACTATGTGACCTACGTGATCTAGACTTTGCAAGGGGCAAGCTGAGTTACAGAGGCAGAATGAGCAGGAGGTTATGTAAAATTTTAACTTTTTCTCTTCATCTTCAGCTTACACAGCCCTTGATCTTACAACGAGGTCAAGTGGAACGGGGCCTGGAGTCTAAGTTTAAGATGATAAATAACTTCTTTCTGGAACATAGTGCCTGTCTTGAGCACACCAAAGGGAGACCAATCTTCTGGTCTTTTGAGAGCATGAGCAAAACATCTGCACTGCGTTTCCTCTAGCTGTCTGGCCGTTGGCGGGCGGCTTTCTGTTCCTCGGTCCATGTGCTCTGGGTCTGCTGTGCCTCCTGGCCACGTGGGGCGACTGATGTGCACCCACTGCGCTCATGCAGCACGCACCACCCAGATGTGCTTTTGGAGGCTCCCAGGACGTGGGCAGGGGTCTTTCCGAGACTGTGCCTGAGTGATGGAGGTGGAAATAGACATCCTTGGTCTCTGATTGTTACCACTTTCCCCTTTTGCCTCCTGGCAGATGGCAAGTGACGGAGCTGCCCAGAGCAGCTCCTTAGGAAGGGGACATGGATAGTTTGCGGGTGTGAGTAGCAGCCCCCTGCTGAGCACCCCCAAAGGACGCCCCAGAAAGCAGCAAGGAAAGCACACCTGTGGTCTCAAGACCCTCATGCACAAATGCACAGGAACACATGTGCACACACACATACACACGCATTTTTCACTCTTTGGTAACCTCACTCCCAAGCAAGGTGTCCTTAGAGACAAATGATGGGATGACCCCTTTTCGTGGCAACCCCCTTAGACAAATACGAGAATTATTTTCATCTTTGTCGGCTCCAGTGCTGTAAGAAGGAGGCGAAAACTGAGTCAGGGAGAACTGGGCGCGAGACTGATTTCCAAAGTGGCTCTTAGGCCAGGAGGTTCCTGCAGCTCTGACACATCTTGAAGTGTCTTATCTCTTTGAAAAAAAGATGATAATCTTGGAAAGGAGGGGCAGGTGGGAGGGAGGACATGATGAACATTGTCAGCAAAAGTGAAGCCTCTTAGTGATTTTACCACTTTGTGAAGTTCCAGAGAGTCCACTTAATTTTTTTATGCTGGACAACAGGGGAATCGGTTAGAATAAACCACTACATTATTGGTTTGGATCATTTGTTCTCAGCAGTTCTTCATGCTCACGCTGGATATTCCGAGGGAAAGCTGAAGCACTGCTTTGCTTCTCTTCCATCCCGGTGGAGGACTGGGCCCCTACGGATTTTAAAATCCACAACCCCAGGCATGAAAGAGTCCTTGGAATGCAGCCCAGCAGTGCCAATACACTCCCCTCCATGGGGTCTCACTCTGTTTATCTCCGTTCACGTTTTGCCTGTGCACCACTACATTCTCTTGAAAACGAGGGGGCGAATTGGGCTCCATCAGGCACAGACCATTGGTGGGTTTCATTCACTGGAGCCTCCTTTGTGGAAGAAAGGACTTCTCGATTCTTATCACCCAAACATACCATTTAGAGTAGCCAATGCTGAATTTTTTTCCTTTCCCATCATTTTGCTAAAGACTTTGTTTTCCTCAAAAACAAAGGAGATTTAAATCAGGGAGGGTCCTCTGTCATAACAAAATACTAAGAAGCTACTTCCTGTTAGAGTCATTCTTTCCTAGGGAACTTCCCAGACGCCTCCCTTGGGTTTTTATTAAGAGCCAGAAGTCTGTGTGTCTACCTTTTCCCAGTGCAGCCCTGGGCAAAACGTAATGGTGCTGTCGATTTAGCCCAAAACGAAGAACAATCGCCCTTTTAACTATGTTGTCCTTCAAAAAGAGAACAGGCTCCGTGGAAATCAGTAGGAATTGTTGGGGGTGGGGTGGTCGAATTGGTTTTAAGTTACAGGGAAATTGTACGTGTTGCGGGGCCAAGGCGACCAACAATCTTTCCAATCTATTCCAGACCCATGGACCTGGCCTCCTTCCCAGCACATTGCTGGGAAAGTTCCCATTCATCCTCAGTCCCCACTCCGAGCATCTGGGAAATTCCCAGAAAGTTTTGAAGCAGAATGACTTGTGTGACTGCAGATTCTTCAACTTTAGCTCTGAGAAACACCAGCCCTTGTGCAGAGCCAAACTGGGTGAAGAGTGAGGGGCCTCACGGAGGCACACTGGGCAGCTGGGAAAGACGTGCTGCTGAGAGGGCCAGCACAGATTTGATGATCTGGCTCTGAAGACGATTCAGAAAGAGAGGTTGCAAAACCATGTGTGAGCAATGTGAGTGGGCCTGCAGCAACTCTGAAGGTCACAGCCTTCACTGTATTTATGCAGTGTTCATTTTTCGAAAAAATCAGCTTTAATTCTTTTTCCTTTTAATCAATAAAGAGCAACAAAACTTTTATTACATTTTTACTGAAGTATGGTTGATTTTCGGGCTTCCCTGGTGGCTCAGCAGTGAAGAATCCGCTGCAATGCAGGAGTGGCAGGAGATTCAGGTTCGAGCAGGACCTTGTTGTTTACCCATCCGATACACAAGAGTTTGCATCTACCAATCCCGAGCTCCCAGTCTCTCCCTCCCCTAGCCCCCTCCCCTTTGGCAACCACAAGGCTGTCTCTATGCTTGTGAGTCTTGTTCTGTTTCACAGACAGGTTCATTTGCGTCATATTTTAGATTCTACATATAGGTGATGTTATGTGGTATCTGTCTTTGTATTTCTGATTTACTTAGCCTTGCATGATCATCTCTAGGTCCATTCACGTTGCTGCAAATGGCAGTATTTTATTTTATATTTTATGTCTGAGTAATATTCCATTATATATATATACACCGCATATTCTTTATCCACTCATCTGTCGATGGACATCTAGGTTTTTTTCATGTCCTGGCTATTGTAAATAGTGCTCTTATTAACATTCATGTGCATGCATCTTTTCAAGTTAGAGTCTTGTCTGGGTATATGCCCGAGAGTGGGATTGCTGGATCATATGGTAACGCTATGCTTAGTTTTCTGAAGAGCCGCCATACTGTTTGTTCTCCACAGTGGCTGCATCAGTTTACATTCCCGCCAAGCGTAGGAGGGTTCCCTTTTCTCCAGTCTCCCTCCAGCATTTATTATTTGTAGGCTTTTTAATGATGACCATTCTGACCTCTGAGAGGTGAAACCTTATTGTAGTTTCAGTTTACATTTTTCTAATAATTAGTGATGATGAGCATCTTTTCGCGTGCTTTTTGGCCATAACAACAGACCTTTTCTGAGTACCTGCTCTGAGCCTAGAAATGGGGTAAGCACTGGAAAAGTAAAGAAGAATTCAGCAGTCACCGTCTCAAGCAGCAGACACAAGAACGCACCCGTGTGTACACAGTGCGGTCAACACTGTACCCGAGGAGTGTCCTCTTTGGGGATGGGAGAGGGGGCAAGGGAGTCATAGTTCAGCTTCTTCCTCTAGAGAGGAGAGCAGTGCAGAAGTGGATGGGAATAAAGATCACTACTCCACCAGCCTGGAGAAGGCAATGGCAACCCACTCCAGTACTCTTGCCTGGAAAATTCCATGGATGGAGGAGCCTGGTAGGCTACAGTCCATGGGGTCGCGAAGAGTTGGACACGACTGAGTGACTTCACTTTCTTTCTTTCTATACTTCCTTCTAGAGAAGGAAATGGCAACCCACTCCAGTACTCTTGCCTGGAAAATTCCATGGGTGGAGGGGCCTGGTGGGCTACAGTCTGTAGGGTTGCAAAGAGTCAGACACGACTGAGTGACTAACACACACACCCTCCACCAGCCCAACTGTTGACCTGATAATGATAATAGCCTTTCTATATATATATTTTATTTTTTTAGCTCTTATGAGACTCCATGCCCTTAGAACAAGGGTTGAGTGCATTCAGGTGAAAGCTAAGTGTCCAGACTGTCCAGCCTGAGAAGAGATAGGTCAGTTGCAGAGTCCAATCTGGGAGGAAGGAGACCTCAGTCTCAGCACCCAACTCCACTGTGAAGACCCTGAACGAGCCAGTCTTACCCCAGACCCTTTTATCTACCCTCTGGCCCTTTGTCCTGCCAGGAGTCTGAGAATCCCAGTGCCAGTCAGGACATGGTCCTGAGCTCTGTCTCAGAGAAGGAAAGGCAAACAGCTGAGTGCCCAGTGAAGGCAGCTCTCAGGGGGAGGCATCAGAGCCAAAAGGGGCCTGGGGCTTGGTGAAGCTTAGATAACACTTGTATCTGCTCTGTTCCATACCTTCCCGCTATGGTCATAAGGTGAAGTGAAAGAAGCTAAGAGTGTACGGTAGGAAAACTGGAAACAGTTTGAATGCCCAACAGTAGCATACTGGCTAAGTTAATTACTGGACACTCTAAGTCTGGACTATTATTTCAGCATAGTGACTGAAAAGGCAGGTTTTACAATTGAGTTCCCAATGGGATCTCAATTACATCTAAACTCATAATTTAAATGAACCAAATACAAAGGTATTAATTTATCTGAATGTGGGATTTATTGACTTTGTTTTACTGTCTCTGTACGATCTGAGTTGACATAGACAATAGAAGTTATTCAGTTTTTTGAAGATTAACAAATCCTCCAAACCAAGTACCAAAGAATGCTCTGATCTTGCAGATGACCTCTGGAGATTAGATTTCCCAAAAATTTGTGTCTTCCCTCCTTCCCCTGACTACGTTCTCATCACTTCCTGGCTAGATCATGAATCAGAAAAAGATCCACAAGCCTCAAACCAAACCAACTGGATATGAACCCACATCAACCATCTGGTGTCCTTCAGGTATCTCTTCCCAGCTCCTTCATAGAGGGCCTGGGCCCTTTAAGAACACTCAGCCCACAAATATTTGTTGAGCAAGTGCTACATTCCAGACACGGCTCTGAGCATGGACTATATACTTGCCCTAATTTTCACCTTTTTCTCCCTCTACTGAATAGCATCTATCTCCTCTTTGAGGTTCATTTTCCTGTAGTCTACGTGGTTGGGGAGGGAGGAGGGAGGAGATAAAACTAATACCAGCTGAGCATCCACTATTATCTCATTTAGTCCTCTTAATAACCACGTGAGGATTTTATAGAAGGGGAAACAAGCTCAGAGAGGCTAAGCAATTTGTAAAAGTCACACAGCAATTGAGGGGACCAGCGTGGCCACACTCTTGCTTTTCTTAAGGCATTATCCTGACACTTTGAAGAAGTGTAAAACAGTTCCAGTTCCTTTATTCCAGACCCAGGTTTGTATTCCATTAACTTCAGTAAGATATCCAGACATGGGAACTCTCCTGAATTTTGGGTCATCAGATTTAAAGAGGATTGTTACCATTCTTGATTCAAACAGTTTTTAATTCTCATAGACAACAAAATAGAACTAAGAAATTCCTATACTTTATTTTTTTAATTTCCTCTTTCATTAGACCTCACCAGCCAGTCACATTCCATAAAATGCTGGAGATTATTTTCCCTCAGAAATTCCATAAGCTGATCTGACTTACAGGGACACGGGGTCCTACTTACATCCGGGGGCACAGCCAGCTCTTCAGCGGCCTTCCTGCTTCTCTCCAGGCTCCTCTCCTTGACTTCCGCTCTCTGGGACTTGCCAAGCGCCTCCACAGCTTGAACTCTGCACCGGCTCCTCAGGTCAGGAGCGCTCTCCCGGCTGGCCGCCAGGGGCTGACTTCTCATCATCACTCCCATGTTGCTCCCACACTATTCTTTCCCCAAGGCCTTCCCTCTGGAAGCCCTCGGGAATGCCTCCGAACTGGACTCTGGAGGCTGGCGGGAACGACTGTGTCAGGACACACCGCCTCCAGGGAGAGAAAGTGGGCTGAGAGCAGCCACGTGAGAGACAAGGAAGCCAGAAAACACGTCATAAAGCTGCGCCACAAATACTGAGCCCGCGTGCAGGAACCGCTGAAGGCCACGTGCCTAGAGCCGGCTCCGCAGCAAGATGAAGCCCTGAGCCTTAATGAAGAGTGACTCCTGCTTATGGCAACTGGAGAAAGTCTGTGGGCGGCAGCGAAGGCCCAGAATGAAGCAGCCAGAAATAAACAAATAAATAAATCTGAAAAAAAAAAAAAAAAAAGTTGGGAAACTCGGTCATCTTTTAAATATCTAGATATTCCCCTTCATTTCTTCCATATCTTTTCTTCCTTCCCACCTGAGATCTGACTATGAGAGGCTTCTCTCAGCCACTTTGACCAGAGGATTATTTTTATTTTCCTCTGAACACAATGGCATCAATAGATTTTTTTATATTGGAATTCATTTCTCATGTTAAAATTGTTCTACTGCCTGCCATTGAATCCTATTTCTTTGTTTTCCTCATTAAAGACTTAACCTCTTCCCCAGGATCAGATCTCTGGGAAGGCTTCTCAGGCTTCCTGAGGGCACCAGTCTCATCCACTGCCAAAGTCAAGCGGATCACCTCAGATAACGACACAAGAAGTGATATAAGTCAGAAGGTGACCCAATTACCCGATTGTTTGTTCTGTGTCCCATGGAGAAAACCAAAGCTGAAATTCAGTAACTGATGACAGGAAGATCTGGGGATAGCAACTGACCTGAATTCTGAAAAGGAAGTCTGAGTAACAAGCTGGCGTTTCTCCAAAACCTGTTCATCGTGTGAATTCCTGGAAGATGGCGTGGATCCAGAGCTGGGCAGGAGTTGCACACCTAAACGATTGCTGTCCAGAGATCTGCAAAGGACGGGGAGGCAAACTCTGCGGCTTGGTGAGCAGAGGATGGAGTCGAGTCTCGGCACACTAAGGTTTTTTATTGGTTCTGTTGTTACTCTTGTCCGTGTTAACTTTATGAGGTCAGCTCTATGGAGAGATCAAAATTAATACCTTCTATTCTAAAACTCACCTGTAAGCAACAGGATCAGCCCCAAGTATTTTTGGCCAGCCACCATCTGATAGACACTGCTCTAGGCTGTGGAAGTGCAGCAGTAGGAGCCAGACCTCGTTCTGCCTTCATGGAGACACCACCTCCATACGAGCACAGAGGACCTCCAATCCTGAGGCCTGTAAACTGAGGACAGTGGTGCTGCTGATTACACTGCAACGTGAGAAAAGAGAGCCTACCTGCTGAAAGTGCTAGTGCACACGTGAACCTCAGTAGAGGACCGATCTCTGCAGAGGACTTTCATTCCCCACCCTCTCACTACCCTCCCTCTGCCTCCGCTGCCATAATGTCTTCAAGTCATGACGCTCTTTGGTCTAAAAATATTGGATTACAATCCCAGGAAGCGGAACCTCCCTGGTGGTCCAGTGGTTAAGAATACACCTTGCAATGCAGGAGATGTGGGTTCGAGCCCTAGCGGGGGAACTAAGACCTCACAAGCCTGCAGCAACTGAGCCTGACTCACGCAACTCCTGAGAGCCACAAGTGGAGAGTTCATGCCCGCCAATGAAAATCTCATATGCCACAGCTAAGACCTGACGCGCCAGATGAATGAATCAACTAATACTCGAAAAGAATCCGGAAACAAGATCTCTCAGTAGACTTATAAGACATGGGAACATTCTCTAGCTGCTAACCTTCCTGAAACTGCCTCTCTCTTATGATTTCTTGGGCTTCCCTGGTGGCTGAGATAGTAAAGTAAAAATCCACCTGTAATGCACAAGACCCGGGTTGATTCCCTGGAAAATCCCCTGGAGAAGGGAATGGCTGCCCACTCGAGTATTCTTGCCTGGGGGAATCCCATGGACAGAGGAGCCTGGCAGGCTACAATCCATGGGGGGGAGGGGCAAAGAGTAGGACACGACTGAGCAACTAACACACACACACGTGACTCATCTACTTGACATTTAAGCTGGGCTTTTAAAGAGTTTTATGACTTAGGTTATAAGTGTAAGAGATTTTTGAAATGCAAAGACTGAAGAACCATAGAAATAGTTCTTTGGCAGTTTCCTTTGTTAGCAAAAACATTTTTAGGCTCCAGAGAGAGATTTATTGGAATACTGAAGACTGTGACTGTGAGAGGAGAAAACGCAGCAGAGCCAGCACAGATGAGACAAGAGAAAGCCTGAGCTCTGACATGAATCTGGATGGCCCACCTCTCCCAGCCTCTGCCTAGTCTAGAGTGAGATGTATTATCTGGGAGTCCTCTGAGATCACCAGGTTCTGTGAGTCCCTGAAGGACAAAAATGTCCATCACACACTATTTGATGTTGTCTAGGACCTAAAGGAAATCAACCTTGAAAATTCACTGGATGGACTGATACTGAAGCTGAAGCTCCAATTCTTCAGCCGTCTGATGCAAAGAGACAACTCATTGAAAAAGACCCTGATTCTGGGAATGACTGAGGACAGGAGGAGAAGCGGGCAACAGAGGATAAAACAGTTGGATGGGATCACTGACTCAGTGGACAAGAGTCTGAGCAAGCTCAGGGAGATAGCGAAGGCCAGGGAAGCGTGGCATGCTGCAGCCCACGGAGTCACAAAGAGTTGGACATGACTTAGTGACTGAACCACGAGAACAAGGTGATGAGTAGCAGATATTTGCCAGACAATTCATTTGATTAAAAAAAAATGGTTGTAAGAGTGAAAAAATAATGCACTAATAATAACTGATATTTGTCAAAAGTTTAAAATGTGCCAGACACTAGGCTTTAAGTCTTTCCATATTGAGCCTTTCTTTAAATTTCATGACAACCCAGTGGCAAAAGTAGCATTATGGTTTATTTTCCCACATCCATGGAAACTGAGTCTGAGAAAAGTGATACCACCAGTCAGAAGTGCTAAAGCTGGAAATTGGTGGAAATAAGGCTCAATCCCAGGTCCTGGGCTGCAGCTGCTGAGTCCTAAGGAGGGAGCCTCCGAGGAGCAGTTACCTGCCCCAGGAACGGTGTCTGAGCGCTGTGTGTGTGGGGGTCTAAGGCCATGGCTCTCTCTCCAGTAAAGAAGCGACCTCATAAATCCATCCCCCAGAATGGGGCTCCCACAGGCAAGCTGAGGCCTAACCTTATGGCTGATGGTCAGTTATACAGACCCACCACTCACCCAGGGTTTGATGCTCTGACAAAGATGCTCATCACCCTGTATGGCCCAGGACTCATCTAATTGTCTACCAGTCAATGCCCTAGTCTTTGGACATTCTTAGCTGTCTGTTCATGTCTCAGGGACACGTCTCTGAGATGCAGTGTAAGGTGTTTTGAGGGATTAGGTGGTGTTGAAGTGGGCAGCATTTGAGGAAGGGTTCACTGAATCCCAGCCCTGATGGCAAATGACTAGATGGGAGACAAACCCCAAGAATGGGTTCTCTAGAAGAATAAAGTTTTAAAACAGGGGGATGGCTTAAAACAAAACGGATCTCCTTTAGAAATCTGCAAGGGCTGCAATCACGAAAAGTTCAAACATAAGCTAAATTATTCATTCAGTCATCAAACAGTTTCTGGGTTTTGTGTGGGGCTCTAGGGAGGCAGAGATGAGTAGGAGAAACTGCCTAGATTCATGATCTAGTTGGGAGATACTGCTTACCAGAACACTCCCCTAATTTTCCTGGGAAATACAAATGATATTGCACGGTGAATGTAGCTCTTTCTTTGAAATCAAGATATCAAACCTGGGTTCAAATCAGAGCTTCATCTCCCACTCTAGTTACATAACCACTCTGAACCTCAGTTTTCTCTTCTGTGAATTGAGAATAATCGTCCCTACCTCATTGTATCATCCAGAGGATTAAGTAAATTCTTTATGGGAAAGTCGGTTGCAGGTGATTGAATGTAAAGGACAAGGAATAAAGTGGGCATGTTTTTGAGCTTGATGAACAGTTTTTCCTCTGCCTTTCATGTTCCAAAATTTTACTTAGCACCCTTATAGACAACGGGTGCATTTTTTAAAAAATGTTGGTTAATTGAAACTATCTGCCACTTCTGATCCTAAAATGATACAAACTCCAGTTTTTATTAATTTCTCAGGGTTGCCAAGCTTAGGAATTCTTACGTGAGTTACAGCTCTTGGTTGATAAGCACTTAGCGTTACTATAATCTAAAAGTGCATTTCGGGGCCAAGACAATGGGGAATTTTGGTAACTTCATTCTTGCAAGAAGAGAGCAGGAAGCAATGGAGCTTCAGGATTAGGCACCAAACCTTTCAACCAATTTCCTCACTCCTGTCAAACCAGGAACAGGCTCGAGAGCCACAGAGCTGCTTAGGTTCGCTATAAGGCACTGAATGCCTCCCCCACCCAGGAACCATCAAGGGCTGACTCAGTTCCCAGTGCGGCCAGCAGTAGGCATTAAGCAAATCCTTCTGTTTATGAGCGGTCTTCCCTGGTGGCTCAGACGGTAAAGAGTCTGGCCACAATGCCTACCAGTGGGAGACCCGGGTTCAATCCCTGGGTCAGGAAGATCTCCTGGAGAAGGAAATGGCAACTCACTCCAGTATTCTTGCCTGGAAAATCCCACGGACCAAGGAGCCTGGTGGGCTATAGTCCATGGGGTCGCAGAGTTGGACACGACTGAACGACTTCACTTCACTTCTGTTTATGAGCAGCTCAGACTGAGGTGGGCTTGGTCTAACTGGCTTACTTTGTGCAATCATATCGTTGGCCAAGCTGAGCCACTTATCCACAGAGCTGTCAACCTCTTGACCTTCCTTCACCCTGGGTCCTCGTCTGAGCACCCCTTTCCCCATCCGCCTCCTGATCCTCCGTGCCCGTCTCTTACCTGCCTCACCTGTAGTAGCCACCTCAGCTAGCCCCCTGACTGATGGATTTTGAACACCTTTTACTGTTCCAGCTTCCAAATATTCTTCAAAACCACAAAGCCCAAATGCCCTGTCCAGAGTTCTTTTTTCTGCTTTCTAAAGTGGCAGAGGTAGTTGAC
This sequence comes from Capra hircus, assembly GCF_001704415.2. Classification (NCBI taxonomy): domain Eukaryota; kingdom Metazoa; phylum Chordata; class Mammalia; order Artiodactyla; family Bovidae; genus Capra; species Capra hircus. The sequence goes on from NC_030828.1 coordinate 7,973,476, forward strand.
AGCAGAGTTTTCCAAATTTCTGGACTTGTATAAGGAAAGGTGTGGAGGAGATTCCCTGCCTTGGCAGGTCTAAATGATACGATGCGTGACTTCCAGAAATCTGCACTTCAACATGTTCTTTAGGAAAGTCGTGGTCAAGCAAGTTTGAGACACAGCTTGACTTCTTATTGGAATGATAAGAGTTGATAATACGTTGACTTCTTCCAGTATATCTTTGTTTTATCCTAACAGCACCTGTATTGCTGAATGACTGGCTATATAAATGATCTGACCAGCATGGGTGGCTCTAGTGGAGCAATAAGCAACTTTCTGTGCACAGAAAGTTGGGAAAAGGGCCTGCATGCTGATATATCCCAGCCTCAACTAATTCTTATGAAGCATTTTTTGGTGTTGGAAATAACGAACATGCGTTTTCATGGGTGGCAATTTAGTTATGGAAGGTAGAATGGCAGAGGTGTATGTTCAACAGTTTTGTCCCTTTTTCACATAAAATAATACACATCAAAATAATTAGCTTTATGAGCGAGGAGACAACTACATGCTTCCTATGGTGTCTGGCACACAAGAAGCTCTCAATAAAACAACAACTGGATCAGTGAGTGAATGAGTGAACCCATGAATGCACTCTATGAATGTGTCTGTGGCCGAGCTCCTTTCTTCCTTCTAAATATCTTTGTCTTCCCCTCTGTGTGATACTGGGAGGATCTTAGCCGGACTCACAAGAGTCGAAAGAAAACTTTGGCTCCTAGTCCATCATCTGTAGGGCAGACATTCACTATCTGTGGGCTTCCTGAGCTTTATAGATAAAGAGGAGGACTGTCTTCAGGATTCTGGGTGGGGGCCAGTGGAGACAATGGACTCAAAGGGCTTTGTCACCACCCATGTGAAGGAGTATCATGTGTTTCCTCTGCTCAAATACTTCCAGTTCTCTGCTCTTTGTGACACCATCATCCCTTAGTTTCATCTTCCACAGGAGGATCTTTGGAAAGAGTCAGTGCCCAAGATCTGGGAGACACTGGTATATATTTGCTTCTTTTTCTCAGCATATGAACAGTCCGTATATCTCAAGTCTATGAAACTAAAGATAAACTCCAGTATTAGCAGTAGAGGGTGGCCAGAGAGGAGGATGTGCCCTGTAACAAATTCTCTTTGGGCCTTAGTACCCTCCCATAGAGACTGAGTAGCTGTTTCTGCCATCTATGTGGTCCCTGCTGTGTCGGTGGGGAAGCCTCCTGCCAGGAGCTGAAGGGTAGTTCCGTGCTCCGAGGATACATGTGAAGAGGCTAATATATGTAATAATAATAGAAGGAAAATGAAGGTTACGTCCCCTTCACCCCTTTCCACAGTGCAAATACGGAAAGGTAAGTATTCCTGAGACAGAAATGCACGTTTTGAAAGAAAACAGCAGTGGCCTGATCTGTTTCTCCTCTGTGCTGAAGTGCCCTTCCTCGGGCTGCTTCCCCAGGTTGTGTGCGCATTTTTATTCTTGCCCTCCTGCGTTTATGTGCTGTGTGCTTAGTCGCTCAGTTGTGTCCATCTGTTTGCAACCCTATGGATTGTAGCCCACCGGGCTCCTCTGTCCATGAGATTCTCCAGCGAGAATCCTGGAGTGGGTTGCCATGCCCTCCTCCAGGGGATCTTCCCAACCCAGGTCTCCCACATTGCAGGCAGATTCTTTACCAGCTGAGCCACCAGGGAAGCCTTTAGTTTATACACTCTTTGTTTATACACTCATTCAGAAGACATTGGTTGAGAGAGTAGAATTTTATTGGCTCTCTTATCTGTGCAATCATGGACCCAAGCTTTGTGTTTCCTTGCTGCTAAGTTCTCATTTTCTCTGGTGAAAGAGCCAGTGTTCTGGTTTCTCTGCTTGGCGTCTCACAAGGACTGACTGTGACACTCTCTCAGGCGATACGGCCCTGCCCAGCCTTTGTTCTCCAGGAGGCTGAGGAATAGCTCCTTGGAGGCCATCAGTCCATGTGTCTGGGGTGGTGGGAGCCCTTTGCTATCTGATCTACTCCCCCTGGCTAGTGCCCAGGCAGCAAGTGACTGGACTCTACAAGCTGGCTTGCTGCCCCTTGAGTGTAGCTGGGTGGCAAGAGTGAAGGCTGTGAAGTCAAGGAAACCTGAGTTTTGCATGAAATTCCAAAATGTCTGGTTTTGAGGACTTTGCCAAATTTCCTCCCCAAGCTCTCTGAAACTCAGGCTTCTCATACATGAAAAGACAACAATCATAACTACTTTACAGAATTGCCTTAAAGCTAAAATGAGCTAAGATACAAAAGTTGTTCAAAGAATGGATTGATATTCACTCATGAAATCTCTTCCAGCTCCATGTCCTGAACCCTGTCCTTGCACGGTTAATTTCTGCCCAACTTTCAAAGTCAAATTCTTTTGCCAGTTTTACTGTGAAATATCCAGAAGTACCTTTGCTTTCAGCTGGGTTCTCTTATGGCCCAAATTACATCTTACCATGTATTTTAGGTATTTGTGTTGTTACCATATCCCCAAATAGAAAATAAACATCTTATTTGTCCTTATTCTGCCCCAAAGCTGGCACAGTTGATTGCCCATGAGATATAGTACTCAAAAACATTTGTAAAATGAACTAATGAGTGAACATGCAATGAATTATTACCTGAATAGGTAGGAAGAGAAATTTTTACCTGTAAGAGCCCAGAGGGTTTTGAAAATGATCTTTCAGTAAGATGTTTGAGCCCATATAACTGATAAGTTTAGGATATAAAATACATGAGGAATTCTATGATTCAGTAAGAAAGAAGAACTAATTATAAAAATGGGTAAAGAATAGGAACAGCAAATGTCAGAGAAGATAAAACACCGGATGGGCAGTAGATATATGAAATGTTGTTGGACCTTATGAGTAATTATAAAAATGAAAATTAAAATAATGAGGGGCCATTTCATAAAGTGGAAACTTTGGGAATACTATTAATGAAGCTGAGGAAACAGCTCAAAAAATGCACATTTTATCTCAATGTTCATAGCAGCACTATTTATAACAGCCAAGACACAGATGCTACCTAAATGTCCATCAACAGGTTATATATATATATACACATAATATATATACATATACATATAGATTATATATATATGCTAAGTTACCTCAGTCAAGCCTAACTCTTCGCAAGCCCAGGCTCCTCTGTCCATGCGATTCTCCAGGCAAGAATACTAGAGTGGGTTGCCGTGTCCCCCTGCATGGGATGTTCTCGACTCAGGGATTGAATCCAGGTCTCTTGCATCTCCTGCATTGGCAGGCAGGTTCTTTACCACTAGTGCCACCTGGGAAGCTCACACACACACACACACACACACACACACACACTTGTATTAGCCACACACAAAACATGAAATAATGCTATTTGTAGCAACATGCTGCTGCTGCTGCTGCTGCTAAGTCGCTTCAGTCGTGCCCAACTCTGTGCGACCCCAGAGACGGCAGCCCACCAGCCTCCCCCGTCCCTGGGATTCTCCAGGCAAGAACACTGGAGTGGGCTGCCATTCCCTTCTCCAGCAACATGGGATGGACCTAAAGATTATCATAATAAGTGAAGTAAGTCAGACAAAGACAAATATCATATGATGTCACTTATATATGGAATCTGAAATGAGTAATATAAATGAACTCATTTACAAAACAAAAATAGACTTTCAGACAGAAAACAAGCTTATGGTTATCAAAGGGGAAAGATTGGAGAGAGGGATAAATTAGGAGTTTGGGATTAAAATGTATACTCTACTATATATAAAATAAATAACCAACAAGGATCTACTGTATAACACGGGGAACTATACTCAATATCTTGCAATAACCTATAATGGAAAAGATTCCTTAAAAGAATGTGTATGTACATTGAGTATAATGGAATTGCTTTGCTGTGCACCTTAAACTAACACAACACTATAAATCAAATCTATTGCAATAATTTTTTTAAAAAAATGCACATTTCAACTTGATCATGCATATTCCTACAGTGAAATACAGAAAACAGTGAGCCTGGTCCTCATGTGTCATCAAGCACAGATACTGAAAACAGAACAGACAATGATGGAGAGCGACAAAGGCCACTTGCAGAGGTCTGGAATAGTATGACCACAGTTATGTATAAGGTCCACACACATACACACATACACAGAGATTCCCTGTGTTATTTTTGGAGGGGGAGACTTAATGAGATTATGAAAATACAGGCAAGATAGTCACACAATACTGGTGGCCTGGTTGACTCTAGGATGGAGGGAGGGAGGAAGTCATCAGGAGATCTACACCGGGATCTTTATAAGCAAAATAAGGTTGGAGAAAAACTCGGTGTTGACTAGGAGCGATTTTATTTTAGTCTTGTTTTCTCAACTAGAAAGTCCTAATAGTTGAAAATATGAAATATACTGTATAACTTTGGGTGACACAATGGGTCACTCAGTGAAATTCAGGTTTACCACGCACTAACCTGTCTCAAGGACTGGCTGACTCCCAAATGTTTATTTCCAGAATGTTCCAGCAATAAGCTCAAAAGAAATGATCAGGGGTTTTATCGTATCTAACATGATTCTGAAAATCCAGATACATTATTAAAAACATTATTTAGGCTCAGCTCTCCCTTGCGCTGGCCTGCTGTCTCCCACTCTAATAAACTTCAATCTCTTCTCATCCTGCCTCCTGTCTGGAAATTCTTTTCCAACTCACACACAGACTGCGACATTTTGGTGGTGCATAAGGGGATTCTCAGGGGTTTTCTCCTCCCTAATTCTCTCATTTATTTTTCCTCAAACCCCCTGCGAACAGTGAATAGCTGTGGAAGCAACTGAGGAACTCCGGCCAGGGTTACTCTCTAGCGTGTTCCAAAGGCCACACCGCCTACTGTGCCCCAGTAGCTGCCACCCAAACAGGTGAGGGCTCTCCTTTCCCCTTTCTTCCTTAGGCTGAGGACCAGGCCATTTACAATCATGTGACACTTAAAATCCACTAGGACACCTGCCACTTGAAGACCCTTCTGGCAGGATAAGGGGATGATGGAACGGACCAGACAGTTAGGGTCTGCCCCAACAACAACAAAAATGATATGCAAAAAGCTTCAATTTTTGCTGCAGAAATAGCTTCGCCTAGAAGATGACCGTTGTGTTATTTTTTTTTTTTTTCTTCTTTCTAACCAGGGCTGATAGCATGGCAACTACTGATAATTCAGTGCTGAATGCTGAGTTTGATATAGACATTTCAGTTCAGTTCAGTTGCTCAGTCGTGTGTGACTCTTTGTAACCCCATGGACTGCAGCACACCAGGCTTCCCTGTCCATTACCAACTCCCAGAGTTTACTCAAACTCATGTCCATTGAGTCAGTGATGCCATCCAACCATCTCATCTCTGTCATCCCCTTCTTCTCCCACCTTCAATCTTTCCCAGCATCAGGATATTTCCCAATGAATCAGTTCTTCACATCAGGTGGCCAAAGTATTGGAGTTTCAGCTTCAGCATCAGTCCTTCCAATGAATATTCAGGATTGATTTCCTTTAGGATGGACTGGTTGGATCTCCTTGCTGTCCAAGGGACTCTCAAGAGTCTTCTCCAACACCACAGTTCAGAAGCATCAGTTCTTCAGTGCTCAGCTTTATTTATAGTTCAACTCTCACATCCATACATGACTACTGGAAAACCCATAGGTTTGACTAGATAGACCTTTGTTGGCAAAGTAATGTCTTGCTTTTTAATATGCTGTCTAGGTTGGTCATAGCTTTTCTTCCAAGGAGCAAGCCTCTTTTAATTTCATGGCTGCACTCACCATCTGCAGTGACTTTGGAGCTCCCGCAAAAATAGTCTGTCACTGTTTCCACTGTTTCCCCATCTATTTGTCATGAAGAGATGGGACTAGATTCCATGATCTTAGTTTTCTGAATGTGGAGTTTTAAGCCAACTTTTTCATTCTCCTCTTTCACTTTCATCAAGAGGCTCTTTAGTTCTTTGCTTTCTGCCATAAGGGTGGTGTCATCTGCATATCTGAGGTTATTGATATCCTCCCAGCAATCTTGGTTCCAGCTTGTGCTTCATCCAGCCTAGCATTTCTCATGGTGTAGTCTGCGTATAAGTTAAATAAGCAGGGTGACAATATACAGACTTGATGTACTCCTTTCCCCATTTGGAACCAGTCTGCTGTTCCATGTCCAGTTCTAACTGTTGCTTCTTGACCTGCATACAGATTTCTCAGGAGGCAGGTAAGGTGATCTGGTATTCCCATCTCTTGAAGATTTTTCCACAGTTTGTTGTGATCCACACAGTCAAAGTCTTTGGCGTAGTCAATAAAGCAGAAGTAGGAGAAGGCAACGGCACCCTACTCCAGTACTCTTGCCTGGAAAATCCCATGGATGGAGGAGCATGGTGGGCTACAGTCCATGGGGTCACTAAGAGCCGGACATGACTGAGTGACTTCACTTTCACTTTTCACTTTTATGCATTGGAGAAGGAAATGGCAACCCACTTCAGTGTTCTTGCCTGGAGAACCCCAGGGACAGCAGAGCTTGCTGGGCTGCTGTCTATGGGGTCGCAGAGAGTCAGACATGACTGAAGTGACTTAGCAGCAGCAGCAGCAGCAGCAGATGTTTTTTAGGAACTCTCTTGATTTTTTATGATCTAACATAGGTTGGCTATTAGATCTCTGGTTCCTCTGCCTTTTCTAAATCCAGCTTGAACATCTGGAAGTTCACAGTTCACGTACTGTTGAAGCCTGGCTTGAAAAATTTTGAGCATTACTTTGCTAGGGTGTGAGATGAGTACAATAGTGTGGTAGTTTGAACACTCTTTGGCATTGCTTCTTTTGGGGGATTGGAAAGAAAACTAACCTTTTTCAGTCCTGTGGCTCCTGCTGAGTTTTCAAAATTTGCTGGCATATTAGGCACAGCACTTTCACAGCATCATCTTTCAGGACTTGAAATAGCTCCACTGGAATTTTATCACCTCCACTAGCTTATTCTTAGTGATGCTTCCTAAGGCCCACTTGAGTTTGCGTTCCAGGATGTCTGGCTCTAGGTGAGTGATCACACCATCATGGTTATCTGGGTCATTAAGATCTTTTTTGTACAGTTCTTCTGTGTATTCTTGCCACCTCTTCTTAATATCTTCTGCTTCTGTTAGGTCCATACCATTTCTGTCCTTTGTTGTACCCATCTTTGCATGAAATGTTCCTTTGGTGTCTCTCATTTTCTTGAAGAGATCCTTAGTCTTTTCCATCCTATTGTTTTCCTCTCTTTCTTTGCATTGATCACTGAGGAAGGCTTTCTTGTCTCTCCTTTCTATTCTTTGGAAATCTGCATTCAAATGAGTATATCTTTCCTTTTCTCCTTTGCCTTTCACGTCTTTTTTAAAGATGGGTATCAAAAAAAAAAAATCTTCCCAAGGTCCCATCACCACCTTCTTCTGCCTGAATGGCACAGCCAAGGGGGCTTGGTAGAAGTTGACCACCAGAGTCCTAAGTGGTGGCTACATTGCCCACCCCAGAACTGCTGTAGGAGAGGGGAGGAGGGTTTGTTTTAGAATTATAAGGTAGGGGGTACAGTTCAGGGAGGGGCAGAGGAGGAGCCTAGATGTTCAGCCTCCTTGGAATCAAATTTAACTCATCTCACCATTGAACCTGGATTCAATCCCTGGGTTGGCAAGATCCCCTGGAGGAGGGCATGGCAACCCACTCCAGTATTCTTGCCTGGAGAATCCCATGGACAAGAGGAGCCTGGTGGGCCACAGTCCACGGGGTTGCAGAGAGTCAGACACGACTGCGTGACAGAGCACATCACTGAAGTGAATGAAAAATGTTAACGTTTCTGGATTCATGGCCCATTTCTTTAACATCCATTTTGACTTCATATTTGATGGAATCTATGCTCTGCAGATGTTACCCTGTTATTTCTCTAAATGACCACTGAGGTTGTACTATGATTTCCTTGTCTTCAGATGAGGAGACTGAGGCCCACAGAAACTGAGTGACTTGCCTGAGGGTGCACGCTTATGGAGCCAGAAGTTGAAGCCCGAGCCCTCTCTTAGATAACCCTCTGACTTGACCCATTTCACTCTCTTGTCTGTTTCCCTCTCTGAAAGCATGACCTCTTATCTCTACCAGGACATGTTCTTCAGCCACCTGTAAACACACATTTCAAGAATAGCATCTCACTTTTTCCTGCAGTATCCCATTTGATAACCTCCCTGGACACAAACATAGAGAGAATCTCTTTTGTTAACTTCGCAAACCTTTGTAACCTACCCTAAGTCAGAGTTGAGGTTGATGTTACCCTCAGTTCAGTTCAGTTCAGTTCAATTCAGTCGCTCAGTCCTGTCCGACTCTTTGCGACCCCCTGAAGTGCAGCACGCCAGGCCTCCCTGTCCATCACCAACACCCGGAGTTCACTCAAACTCACGTCCATTGAGTTGCTGATGCCATCCAGCCATCTCATCCTGTGTCGTCCCCTCTTCCTTCTGCCCCCAATCCCTCCCAGCATCACAGTCTTTTCCAATGAGTCAACTCTTTGCATGAGGTGGCCAAAGTACTGGAGTTTCAGCTTTAGCATCATTCCTTCCAAAGAACACCCAGGACTGATCTCCTTTAGAATGGAACCCTCAGTGAGTGTTTATTCAAGGGCTACCTAATGCGAAGAGATGACTCATTGGAAAAGACTCTAATGCTGGGAGAGATTAGGGGCAGGAGGAAGAGGGGACGACAGAGGATGAGATGGCTGGATGGCATCAGCAACTCGATGGACATGAGTCTGATTGAACTCCAGGAGATGGTGATGGACAGGGAGGCCTGGCGTGCTGTGATTCATGGGGTTGCAAAGAGTTGGACACGACTGAGCAACTGAAATGAACTGAACAGAACAGAAGAGAGCCTTTAGAAGATAACTTTAAAGGAGAATAACAAGTTTATCTTTCTTTAAAGTGTGTGGCAACTTGTGATGGCTTGCAAAATGGATTGTGATCTTTCCCCAGGGTCTCAGAAAAAATACTTCTTTTTAATGTTTTCTTTCACTATCTGTTCATTTATAGCTGAGTAGCTTCTTCTCCAAGTCTTGTCTCTTGAAGGCATTAGTCATCAGAGTTGAGACAAGCTACGTCCAGTCACAGAGTCCTGTGTCTTCTGGGGTTGGACCCACAGGAGGCAAGTTGAGGGTTTCTTGTTTCTGACATTGTTAAAGAGGTTCATGGGGTTTTATGGGAGTTTATGGAATTGGGGTTCCAAGTTTTTGGAAACTACCTGAAATTCCTCCAGTAGCCCTCTTTACATGTTTTAGGGATGAGAAGTTCCTGCCCAATCGTGCTTTCAAAGGAGAGAACCAGGGATGACGTGAGGGAGTCATGAGGCTGGGTAGCTTTGAAGGTATTTCTCGGTGTGGACTTCAGCATCGCGGCTCTAGTTCAGCGTCTACCCACCCCCACCAGATCTGGTGTCTCATTGCCTCTCGTGCTGTAAAACCCAAATGAGAGGCTTTTAAATTATTTCTGTTGCCTAGAAAAGAGAAATATTATCCCTGGTGACAAAATCATCAAATTTTATTATGTGCAAACCAGTGCTATATATTTCAGAGTTTTGCTTTAAAGGATATCATTTAGAAAAATGGCATGGCTTTTCATGGGCTTGGAAGTTTCTATTGTCAAAACATATTACCAGGGAAGTACAATACATTGTAAAATTACAAAGAATCGCAATTCAGTCCTGTTTTGACTTTATTTATAAAAAACAGATTAATAGCAAATGAATAAAACTTTTAAACCATTCTCAGGGTAATAATACTAAACAAAACAACTAATAAAACAGCCGCATTCAAACAGCTGTTTAAGAAACCCCGATGATATTTCATCCATTGTCAAACTTGGCATTTGGGCAGAATAAAGACCAAAGTAAATATTTATTGATTCATGGGAGAACACTGAAAATCCCTCCTTTATAAGTAGAATAAGCAAATAAACCATGATTTATAAAAACCCTGGCTAACTAAATCAGCTAATGGGTCTATTCAAAAAATTCTTATCATGTAAACTGTGAATTGACAATTATAATTGAAAATTACCAGTTTCTCTATGAATTTAATATACATATAGTTAACCACCTGCTTAACTGTTATACAGAGCCATTTAAACGTGCAAATGGAAGTACAAATGTTTGAAGGCTTTTGAACCAAACACATTAATTGCCAGTGTGTGTTAATGGAAGCAGGCAGAATGGATGCTTACTTCTCTCTGTAATAAACATGAAATTTCCCTGGGCTTCTGAGCCTGTGCTGGGCACAAATGGAGGCCTTTTATAAGAGACACTCGTCGGGGAAATTGAGGCCTGCAACCCCAACAAAACAGGTGAAAAGGAGACAGGGTGGAGGCTGCAGCAGCAAGATTCACTACAAGTGCCACACTCCTCTCACAGCTCTGTCCAAGCGGGGGATCGGGGGGCTCCCTGTGAGCCCAGAGCACTGAGGAATCGGCAGTGAGGACTGGGATGAAGAGTGAAGCAGGCCCGGGGCCCATCCGTGCCTGGCTCACTCCTGCCGACCACCTGTCAGCACGTGGCCCTGTGCTCTCCCTCAGCGGCCCTGTTTCCAGCTGGACCTGCCCTCACTGGGGTAGGTGAAGCATGAGTAAGGTACCACATTTGAACATTTTTTCAGAGCCAGCTGGTCAACACCCAGGAGGGCACCCTGCTGACTGCTGTCCCCCACCTCTGCTCTGGCCAGTTTAATCAGTGCCCCCTGAGTCCATCACTCAGCTTTACACTCCAGGCTAGTTTCTGGATGGTCTTTCAGTTCAGTTCAGTCGCTCAGTTGTGTTCAACTCTTTGTGACCCCATGACAGTCTCAAATATAAATTCCAGTCTCAGAAGATAAAGACTTTTCATCAGGGAGATGTTGAGAAGACTGTGCCATAGGCTCTAGGGGGCAAGTTGCAGAGAAGAAGGCATCCTGTGGGCACAGCAATGCCACAGCACTTAATGATGGGTCCTCCTATGCAACAGCTTCCCAGCTCACCCCAGTCATTACCCAGCATGTTGGCTACTCAGTGAGAAGGGCCAGCTTACCCTGGACCCAGGTCTCTGTTGGGATTGCTGCAAGAGGAAGAAAGGGACCCCAAAGCTCTTGGGAAATCAGGCTCTCCTTTCTTAGAAAAGAGAGAGACAGAAAAGGAGAAGTCAGCCTGAAGAGCACCACTGGCCTCTGACCATATGCGTCTATGCACAAAGCTCACAGCCTGGGAGGAAGTGGCTTGCAGAGACGTGACCCAAGGTCCAGACCCTGGTCCCGGGGAGCCCAGAGCCGGCCTTGGGCGGGCTGGGGCCTCTGCAGCAGAGGGAAGAGGAGATGGGGGAGGTGGAGTCTGGACCAGCTGTTGGGCTGGCCTCCAGGGGTGGGGTTCCCAGTCCCAAACCCAAAGGCTTAAGGGTCCTGAGCTGCTTCGCCCTGTCTGCAGAGGACCCTCTGCCGCAGGGAGCCGTTGGGTGACAGTTGGAGGGGTTTGGGGCTGGAGGCGCACAGGCAGTGACTGAGGAGAGGGTGCTGTGGTGCGTCCAGGAGCGCGGGGCTCGCCCCCCGGTAGCCAGGCCAGGCTAGGTGACCCACTGGGCCCTTGTGTCTGCGATCGAAGGGGTCCTGGCGTGCGGGGAAAGTCCCGGGCCAACAGGACAAGTTGGTTTCCCTGGACAAGGATGAGCAACCACAGGGCAGGGCACTGAGGCTCTGGCACGCAGGAGGGGCGGCATCTGAGATATAACCTTCTCTCACCAAATTCAGGGACAGATCTCATACCCCAAACCAAAACCACCGCCCAAAGGGACAACTTCCTGTCAGCGAACTTATCTGATACAGGGAGCCCTCAATTCTGCTGATGGCAACCACTTCTGATTTATCCCTGGATTGAAGGAATTTCTTGTACCTTCCTCTCCCTGGTGTTGGGATTGAGGTTCTGGGTCTCAGCTCTGCAGGCCGGGGAAGCCCTGCCTCCCAGCACAAATCCAGTTCTTAATGTGAGCCACACGGTCAGCAAGAGGCGATTGAAGAGCCAGGGGATAAACCAGGCTCAAGGCAAACTTTGGGCTGCGAGAGACATTCCACCCCAGTATCTGCCTCGGAGCCTGCCGAGGGACAGTTTATCTTGGAACCAGCCAGGCAAGGCTGAGAGGTCAAAGGCCTGGTATCTATGACTGGGTGAGACTGCAGAAGAAGGTTAACATGTAGATTGCCCAGCTACCACCAGCTCAGTTTTCCCCGAGACCTCTGTATTGTAATCTGAAACAAATCTGAGACCATCAGAAATCCCTCTGATCAATGCAGATATCATTTAAAACATCTTCCTGTTGGCAGCAGGGGTCATTTTTATTTCTGGGAGGACAATTCTGAAGGTGGTTGTTTTAAGATGGTTTCAAGTACAACGCAACTAATTTTCTTAAAAATATCACATTTATCGGATGCGATCCTACAACTCTCTTAGAGGAACAGTTGTTGGGTTTGCATCCCTCTGTGTTTGACATAAGCTATCTTTTGACAGCATTACTGAGGTTTTTTTGTTATGTCAGATAAGATAAAAGTAGGTGTTTGTTGCTAGAGTTTCCCTTAGTACCTAGAATTCTGCATTTATTAAAATCTAAATGTTCCATATGTTGATTTGAGGATGGAATAACAAACATTGTGATTTGCTTTTAAAGACACAATTGTAGAAGTAGGCTCTCTTAAGGGATTTACAGGGAATCTTGGAGTTCATCCTTTCCTAAAGAAGATAAACTAGATTTTTGCTCAGTATTGTATTCCTGCTGTATTGGCCTTTTGGCTAAGATCAAGTGGTGGCTCAGACGGAAAGCGTCTGTCTACAATGTGGGAGACCTGGGTTCGATCCCTGGGTCGGGAAGTTCCGTGGAAAAGCAAACGGCAACCCACTCCAGTACTCTTGCCTAGAAAATCCCATGGACGGAGGAGCCTGGTATCCACGGGGTCGCAAAGAGTTGGACACGACTGAGCGACTTCTCTTTTCACTTACACTTACATGTACTTGTGTTTTAATTTAGGAAGGAGAAACAATTGTAAAAGAACTTAGTTCCTAAGCTGTTTTTTCATGATCTCAGGTCTCTCGAAACTATTTAAACGAATCTGCATAAGGCTCTGATAGTGAAAACTTGGTGTACAGTTTCTTACGTGTTCTCACGTGAGCTCCTGGATCCTTCTGAATTATGCCAGAGATTATTACGGTTCAGTACTAGCGTTTTGCTTTCAACTTTCCGAACTGCAGTGACACGGGCTGTGTGTGAAATATGGAAGTGTTTCGTCGAAAGCTTCCTTCACTCTTATCTGTTTACTGCCCACCAGTGTATCAGCTACCAAAAATAAGGCTAACCCTTTGTCTTCTAGTAGAGGGATGCTTGGTGATGGTAATGTGTCCTTTCTTGGCTTCCCAGATACATAAACAATATAATTCTTGATAGCTATCTTGCCTGCAGAGGGAAGTTTCCAGGTAAGAAATTGTGTGTGCACACGTGCACACACACACCCAATATATTTTGAAGTAAGCTAACTATACACCATAAACCTTTACACTTTATATACATGGGCATCCCTGGTGGCTCAGAAGGTGAAGAATCTGCCTGCAGTGCAGGAGACCTGGGTTCGATCTCTGCGTTGGGAGATCCCCTGGAGGAGGGCATGGAAAGCCACTCCAGTATTCTTGCCTGGAGAAGCCCATGGACAGAGGAGCCGGGCGGGCTACAGTCCATGGGGTCACAGAGTCGGACATGGCTGAGAGACTAAGCGCAGCAACTATAGACCATAAACCTTTATACTTTATGTGTATTAACTCAATAAACCAGTCAAGACTGAATATTTGCAGTAAAAGATACTACAAATAAGGTATCATATACCAAATGCTTATCAAGTGGACTCAGATGGATTCTGGTATCTAAACGACCAAATTAAAAAACAACGGACATTTTTATGTTATGATAAGGAGTGTCTATATGTAAAGTTAGCATTTTTAGAACAGTTTATATCCTTTAGTCATCAAATAGGTATGGGGCTGGGGTCCCAGTGGGGAAATGGCTGAAGTATCAGGAAGTAAATTTTTAAAGAAGTCTTCCCCTAGATAGTACAAGACTAGTAGAGAGGTATTTGTTGTTGTTCAGTTGCTAAGTTGTGTCTGACCCTGTAGCCCACCAGGATCCTCTGTCCATGGGATTTCCCAGGCATGGATACTAGAGTGGGTTGCCATTTCCTTCTCCAGGGGATCTTCCCGACCCAGGGATCGAACCTGTGTCTCCTGCATTGGCAGGTGGATTCTTGACCATTAATCCATCAGGGAAGCCCCAAGAGAGGTGTTGTGTGCTCAGATGTGTCTGACTCTTTGCGGACCCATGAGCTGTGTAACCTGCTGAGCTCCTCTGTCCACAGCATTTTCTGGACAAGAACTTTGGAGCGGGTCGCTGTTTCCTCTTCAGGCCTCTTCCCGACCCAGGGATTGAACCTACACCTCTTGAGCCTCCTGCATTGGCAGGCAGGTTTTTTATCACTAGTGCCTCCTGGAAAGCGCCAAGAGCAGACTGGGGAAATATTGTTAAATGAATAAATTCAGGGCAGTTGATGCCCTTTTTTTTGTATTTATGTTCACAGACTTCATGGATTTTGGCAAGCTGAGTACCAAAGGTTGTGGAAAGCTGCACTTCTGTATTTTCAGCATAAAAGGTAGTTTTCAAATGTTAAACCACAATATTTACAAAGGTAGCCTGTGCACATATGTGTTACATATTTTCTTCGAAAATTGCAAGATGACATTTTAAGTAATAGCCAGTTTCTTTCGAAATTTTGTAGGTAGCTGAAACACAAAGGGAAAAACTCTCCATGTGAGTATGTACAACTTGTATGGATCTTCAGGGTGTTATGCTGAGTGGAAAAGGCAGTTGCAAAAGGTATCTAAGCTAAGCATTCTCAAAATGGGAAGATTACAGAGATGAACAGTCAGGGATTAGGGAAGCAGAGGGTGTGAGTGCCTTAGGGCAGCCCAAGGGAGTTTCCTTGCGGTGATGTAGTTATCTTGATTTGTAATGGTAATATAAACCCCAACATAGAATTATATACAAAACCAAGAATATATATGCATACATACATGCATGAGAACAATGAGTACATTCAAAAACTGGTAAAATCTGAAAAAGGCCTGAACACTAATTAATCAATTACTGTCAATGTCAATTTCCTGATAGGGTTATAGCTATGGGTGGGAGAGCCTGGGTGATGGGCACACAGGATCTCTCTATAGTGGTAATGCAACTTTTTGTTAAACTCAAATGCCTCTGCTGAAGAAAGGATTCCAGCTACCAATCAAAAGTACTTCAGAAGCAATTCAGTCAAAGACTGGTATCCTTTCAGGACAAAGGTTTTTAGATATAAATGCTGTGACTCCTCATTTAGGATATGCTTATGAATACCCGGGTCTGTAAGTCTTAAACTGTGTAATTTAAAGCAATTGCTGTTTACGTAACTTCTATTAAATTGATAGAATCAGGAACTTTTAGAGTGAGCAGCAATCTTACAGAGAATGTAGGCCAAATTTTCAGGTTACACCTCTGGGTTTTGGTATCCCCATTTTTAATCTGAAGGTTATGTCCTAGATTGCAATGCCCTGCCTAGTTCTAAATGTTATAACCCACAACTTTACAAAATAAACGACAGAAACTTTAATGGTGATCTTATAAATTTTTCCTCGCTATTTAGTGCATGAGACAAACTTCTTAATTTATGGCTGACTGCAAATGTGGATGCAGAAGAGACTCATTTAACATCATCTCACACATCACAGGGCTTCCCTGGTGGCTCAGACAGTAAAGCGTCTGTCTGCAATGCAGGAGACCCGGGTGCGATCCCTGGGTTGGGAAGATCCCCTGGGGAAGGAAATGGCAACCCACTCCAGTATTCTTGCCTGGAGAATCCCATGGGCGGAGGAGCCTTGTGGGCTACAGTCCACAGGGTCGCAGAGTCGGACACGACTGAGCAACTTCACTTTTACACATTATAGACACTTGGAGAGTAAATTATCTGGGTTTATGTTTACCACTTAGCTAAGGTTTATAATTTTCCAGGACAGAGGGTCAAGGCAGTTTTCTGAGATGACATATTGTTACATATTTCCTGTACAAAATGTATGACTTTGTCCATTTGAGTATGTATCTGGAGAGAGGAGGCTACTTAGACCTACCTAGCAGGTCTGCCACCAGACCTACTAAATTAATCCTGCAAAGATTCTGGCCAAACAAACATGACAACTCAGGAAACTTTAAGAAGTAGTCACTATCATTTCAGAATAAATGGAGATAATGCTCTCTCAATGACCAATAGAGCCTAAGCTTTATCTTTCACATCAATTACTCTTTTTCCTGGAATGCTAATAACTGATTACCTTTTGGGGAAACTCAGGCCATCACAGAAACAGGCTCAGAATGCACCAGGGTTGTGTCTGGCCTGATGACAGCACACATCTACAGAAAGATCTTAGTGGTAACGCTCTGTATCATGGTGTTGATTTCCCTTAAATCTGTAACAATCTGAGTTATAGTCTTAACAAAAACAAAACACAACTAGTAACTCACAGCATCAGTGGAATCATTTTATTAACAAAAGGAACCCATGGGGTTCAGACAAGAGTACAAAATACAATTATTTTTTTTTCCTTGTGGGTTAAATTGTTACATTTTTATAATAAAAATAAAAAGCTTTGATAGTTAACTTATCAAAAACATAACCCCTGCCTATTGAGTTTCTTATTGTGCAAAACAAAAACATCAAAGTTCTGCCCATGGAAGAATTGTGTGAGCCAAAAGATGCACATTTTCAATTTCAAAAAATTCTGCATCAAAAAGAAAATTCTAAGGCCACGGTTTCTTTGCAAACGAAACAAGAGGAGAATGAACAAGCAAATAGCAGCTAAATTTTTATCGTCATTCCCGAGTATTCTCTATTCCAATGTAGAGTCTTCTACATTCATCAAATAACTTCTTGATTATAAAAAGGTATGCAGTTTCAACCTACTGCTTAAGGTCAGATATACCAATATCAATTCAATAAGGCAGATCATGCCTTTTAGCTATTCTTGGTAAGTGCTAGAAAATCAGCTCTGTTTTACTTTGATGGGTGCGCTTTATGACTTCTTTAAAAGAGGTGGCAAGACAATCCAAGTGAAGACCCTAGTAAGCAGCTGCCTGTCTACCTGCAGTCAGATAGTTAAACTTGCTCTTCCTCCGTACAATTCTGTTGCTTCTTTCACTGTGTTTTGGTATCATGGAGATGGACCATGTCTTGACGAAAACATGTAAACTGTAATTCAGAGGTCAAGAAATAGCTGGAGATGATCTTTTTTTAAAGTACAAATAAAACTGTTCAGACAACACATGGCTACTTACACAGAAAAACAAAGCAGAATAAAAGATCACCAAAAAGCCAAAGGAAGGAGCAACGATCCAGGACAATTTCAGTACCACACTTATTGGGAGAACAGTTTGCACTGTGATTTTCAACAGGGGCGTACAACAGAAGAACGGCTTAAGACGCTCACGCGATTACAGAGAGGAGAGGTGTGCCCAGAAGGACTAAGTGTACATTTACCTAATGGTTGTATAAAAATCCCTGACCAAATGTCCATCTAATTTTTGCACACAAAATTTAACCTTAGGACTTTTCTAACCGAGTACACTGACCGAAAGAAAAGCTCCTCGTTCAGTTGGGTGAAGTACAGCATTTGGCAAGGGAAGCACCAGGGTTTGTAGAGCAAACCCTTAGGACGTGGAGAAAACCAAAGCACTGGGCTGGCCTGAAATCTCTATCGCGGGGATCCTGACCTCCCTTCCGCTCAGCATCCAGAACTACTCTCAGCTCATGAAACCAGCAGACTAAAGTAAGAACAAGTGGACGTTTGGCTCTGACTAGGAGGTGACAGAGGGACATGAAGACACTGCTCAGACTTTCAGCAGCAACACAATCTTGTTGGTCTGAATATCCTGAGGTTAAAGGATAGTAATATATTGCACCAAAATGATAAAAAAAAAAAAAATCACAGTTTAAATAGAATGACTAAAGAAGTGGAATAACAACAGACAACACAGTGACTGCCATCGTATTAGTACACTTATGTCTCTTGAGAGGAATTAACTTTATGACTTTAAAAAAAATGGTGTTTCTGCCTTCTTGATTTTACATTACCTTGAAATACCCTTTGGTATACACATACTAACCTTCATCTAATGCTAACCTTACCAGTTTTGCCTTTAGTCCAGTTTCAGCTTTGGGGATAGGAGAGAGAAGACTGCTATAGACAATTGAGCAGAAACTCCAGAGAAGACTTCTCAGGCCTGGAGCTTTAAACTGAATCTGATTCTGATAACACCATTAGAGGTAGGTAAGAAAAGGCCTTTTCCCCCCCACTGTGCAGTTATCAACGCATCCTAAGGATGCAAGCTTTTTTGTTTTTTTTAACCCTTTTTAAAATATGCTCCTAGGTAATTAAGACATGAGGAAAATCAAACATGTACCGTGCTAAAGTTCTGAAAGGGGGTTGGTTAAGAAGTGGCAACTTCAACAAAATGTGTTCTCCAGTTGAATTCACCTTTCCCCTTTCAACTGACAAGCCTTTTAAGGAACTCATTCTTGGTTTCATAATACTGTAGAGCCAATTTATAAACTACTTCTTAGACTATCACTAAAAGAGTGAAAACTGTACTTCATCAGTACCTCCAAAGACCGTGAGCTCAGAAAAGGATTCTTTTAAGGACCTTCAGTCCCATCGAGCATGGGAAGAAATCACGCCGACCCCGACACTGGAGGGTCTCGCTCCGTATTGAGAGTGGGCCCCTTTCCCGCGCATGCACATTCTTGCGCTGCTACATTCTCTAAAATCAAGTCTCCTCCCGACACGTCCACACTGCCTCTGAGCTTAAGATACAGCGGCTCCACTTTGAGAAACCTTCTAAAGACACGCCCACAGTGTTTCCCCTCTTCACAGGCACCTTTCTTTCTCCTGGGTTGGCACAGGCACCCCTTCAACTTACTCTGTCACTGTCTGGACTTTCAGCACATTCTGAGACGTCTCACATCACATCTTCATCCCACTGTTCAAAGGGAACACAAGACCACATCACAAACTTGCGCAACACTCCTGCTGGCCCACTGGAAAGTTCTCGTTGCATTTTTTTAATTTCTTCCACCTTCGGTCTTGACGTTATGTTCTTAAGCTAATCTTCCCTCCCTATTCCCCAAAAAGGCAGGGGGGAAGAACCAACATTCTAACTTGATGACGAACACAGTGATTTCTGAAATATGTTCAAAGAATGAAGGAAACAGGCTGGGTCTCTTCTACATCACTAGGATGTGGGTCAACCTGAAAAAGCGAGCAGACCAAGATTACTACTGCAATGTTCTCTAACATGACTGTAGAACCTGCTTCTAATTACATGACGACAGTTAAGCCAAGCTGCTCAAAGCTACTATTAAGAAGTCCCAAAGACTTCTAAGTTCTAAGAACACTATTAAGTTCTCTGTATTCCGGGTCCTTAGAGGCAATTCATGGTTCTCTACAGGCATGCTAGAAAGCACCAAGAAAGTACTGCAAAATGAGGTAAATGGACCAGTGATAATCTATCATCATCATCACAGAAAATTGTTGTATGTATCTTTCAATAACTGGGAATCAACAACGGACACAAGATTATTCACAAACAGAATAGCACAAGCCTAGTTTCCTTTTAATGTGTTTACCTCTGAATACAGCGGCGGAGGCTGAAATCGGAATTCCTGGATGCAGGCAAACATAGGACAGCACGACTCTCCCTCACAATTAGGGGGCTGAGGGTAAGGAGGAACGTGTCTAGAGAATTCTTCCTCTGACACCACGTCTGCATAATTTGGTGGTGCTGAAAAAAAACAAAAAACAAACAAACAAAAAAAACAGTTGGATCTAAGAAATCCAGGCAGAGACTAACTACATTAATGTCTTCTGAACTCTGATAAAAATAAGAAATTTAGCTTAATTTGAAAAGAAAACAAATGGTATTCTTCCTTCTAATCAGGAAGCTTTTATGCCCATTACAACAAAAAATATTCAATAGATCCTGCTTTTATTAAGTACTACACAAAGAGTTGGACACGACTGAGTGACTGAACTCAACACTGATTCTATCCTAGTCTCTTGAGTTGCATACATTACAGTCTAGGCAAAAAAAAAATCATGAAATGTGGCTACAAAAAATACATAACCACACTCTGATTATTTTTCATTATTTACCTATTATCAACAGCAGTCGGGAGATGTCGATGGATGGTATTTCTGGACATGCCATTGGGAATTCTGTGTCTTGGCTAGGCCAGACTCTCAAGTCCCTGCCTAGAATAATGTTTGCTGATTTCGAGTAATAAGCAGAGTGAGGACAGCCACAGTGGCAGTAGTGATTATCATCTGAGCACTTCCTATCTCATAGGCGCTGCTCTTGCGTACTCTGTACGTGTGACTTCATCATGAAAGAACCTCAAAACATCTTACCTTCGGGCTGTTCCGGCAGAGTCAGTGTCAACCAGCTCATATCCATAATGAACTGGCTGGCAACGCTGGAGTTTCTGCTGCCAAAACCATTGTATGGAACTGTGCCAATCACTAAGGGCAGCTCAAGCATCAGCTTTTTAGCACCAGGAATGTGAATGTACACCTAATACGCCAAAAACCAAACCCACAACAAGAGAGAGAGACACAAACGTAAGTTAAACCTCATAGTGAGTAACCCAAGTATTTTTTCATTAAAAAAGCTTCTTTTGTCTGCTACTATTCCCAACACAATCGCAAACTGTCCTGACAGAATAAAATGAGCAAGCTGAATGAAGAGCCCACAAAATACAGAGAACGCTCTGTGCTGGAGAACTGTGGCCTGAACACGCTTCACTGTCAGTGAGCATGGCTCACACAAAACCACAGGAAGTTAAGGACGCATCTTCACTGTAGGGAGCAGCCTTAATTATTTAAACCCCTCAGGGGGCTAGTTTCTGATGAAAAAACAGAGGCCGACCCTCTATTTCACAACCTGTTGCGACAGTGACATAAAAGGACCCCCTTCAGCAGCGGCACAGCACCGGGCCTGGCTCCAGCCCCACGCCTCATGCCCCGAGCTCCGCACTCACGGCTAAGGGGCAGTGCACGCCCCACGTCTCATGCCCCCGCTCCGCACTCACGGCTAAGGAGCAGTGCACGCCCCGCGCCTCATGCCCCCGCTCCGCACTCACGGCTAAGGGGCAGTGCACGCCCCGCGCCTTACACACACGGCTAAGGAGCAGTGCACGCCCCGCGCCTCACGCCCCCGCTCCACACTCACGGCTAAGGAGCAGTGCACGCCCCGCGCCTCACACCCCCGCTCCGCACTCACGGCTAAGGAGCCGTGCACGCCCCGCGCCTCACACCCCCGCTCCGCACTCACGGCTAAGGAGCCGTGCACGCCCCGCGCCTTACACACACGGCTAAGGGGCAGTGCACGCCCGCGCCTCACACCCCCGCTCTGCACTCACGGCTAAGGAGCAGTGCACGCCCGCGCCTCACACCCCCGCTCCACACTCACGGCTAAGGAGCAGTGCACGCCCGCGCCTCACACCCCCGCTCCGCACTCACGGCTAAGGAGTAGTGCACGCGGATAATGCAGCAGTCCAGGATGGACGGCGTCACGGGCGGGATCTTGAGGGTCTTCCCGTTCCAGGTGTCGGTGCTCCCAGAGGCGATGTGGTTCCCGCGCACATTGGCCACCATGAGCCGCACGGTCTTCGTCTTCCCGCTGGCCAGGTACGTCTGAGTCTGGAAAATGGCAGCTTTGGGAACAATCAGACGAGAGGAACAATTCTCTATTTCTGCATAGATCGGAATAGCTTCTCCTAAAAAGAAAACAGAAACACCTTCAGAGACTGTTCAGGAAGTTCTCACCACAGTGGAACAGAGCTGTCCCTGACAGAAGCTGAAATGTAGCAACGTGACTAAGAAGTTGAGAAGCCTCATGGAAAAATTTACCCTGCAAATCTGGGTCAGAGAAAAGAAAATTCACTGCAGCTTGTGCAGATAATGTTCCTAATTATTCCATGATTCACTTTTCTCATGTAGCAATATTAGGCTACCAGTTCTAAAGATCTATGAATGACCATGATCTATAAAAATTGAGAGAAGATATACAAATAAATGATTTAGTACTATCTTAAGTACCAAACTCATCAATGCTTAATAAAATCTGCCCAAAAAAAGAACAAAGTTTGCACTTTAGGAACAGATGTTAGGCAATAGATGGTGTAAACAAATTTCACATCCACATTACACACCCACTGTCGTACTATCCCATACCACCCCTGTCTCCAAACAGCCAGAATCCTGGAGCAGGGCCAAATCCACTGGATGGAAATGGGCCTTTCACAGATGGTTGTTCTGGTATTAGTCTGAGTGTTAAAGAGTGTCAACATTCTACATTTTAGCCCTGTGTGTACAATACCCAGCATGGAGTCAGAATGTCTAACAGTATTTTCATACAGCAACAGCTCTCTTCCAAGCAACACTGCTTGGAACAGTCTTTTGCAACATTAAAATAAATTCTGGCATCTTCTCATTTTGGTGTTAGTTATGAATGTACCAGGACTGAAGTCAGAAACATTAGGATTGTTGGGATCTACTCATCTATTTACAAATATTTAAATATCAATGACTTATACTAGAATCATATTACTCATGTTTTAAAATAGTATATACTTCATTAATCACAAAACATATTATTGCAAATTACTTTCAATTAGCTAATTAATGAATCTTGCATTTGGAATTGTAGACAGTTTGCTTACCATTGCAGTATCCCTTTCTTTCAATTTTGGCACTCAGCGATACTGGACCAGAAGTGAAAAACCAACAGCCAACCATTTTCTCTTGAGTTTTCAATACAGGGGTCTTTAAAAGTTCAAATAATAGAATTACTTAAATTGATCTAGAAAATTCATACAACTTATATCATTTTTTAAAATAAAATAGTTGTAAAGAAATGTCTTCCAAAAAACAAATCAACCTTTTTTTATCTTCCTGTGACATTTTATGCAACATACTGAAAGAAAGCATTAGAAATCATTCCCTTTTCAAGAAAACTAAGTGAATTTTCAGATTCAAATTAGGGTGACAGCATGCTATTTTATTCTATACTTTCATTGTGTTTCTGGGAAATGATACATCATCCTTTAAAAAAGCAATCAGAACCTAACTGTAGCAGTCCCTATTAACACGACAGAACTACCTTTTCTAAAAAAGGACTTTAGGTGTAGATCAGGAGAAGGAGAAATGGCATTCAAATCAATAATCAGAATGTTCTACTTGTCTTGGCGTTTAAAATGTTGAATAAGCAAACAGCCTTTTGTCCTCACTTCACATGCATTAGTAGGCTGAAATTTCAAGGGTACTTAGAGTAATTTGGGGCTTCTGTGTTATGGCAGGGCAACAACACACCAATGTAATGGGTCTAAAGGATTATTGAACTCAGCACCCCACTTTCTATTCTATATCAGCAAAACAAAAAACGAAAGACACAAGGTTTAAAATAACTCAGTTTACAAGAGGCACAAGCCAAAATTCACTGTAAAACCCAAAGTTGCAATATATAGCTTTTTAATTGTTGAAAGATAGTAAAGGATAATTAGCATCTCTTTTTGAAAAAAAAAATAAATAAATAAATAAATTATTTGCCACAATGGCCCCATAAATAAATTAGAATTAGTTAACCACCCAATTCTAAGTAGTTTTCAAAACCACAAGGCAGTCATTAGCATCATCAATTTTCAAAATAGGTGCTGAACAGGTGATAAGTCACAGCTCTAAGCTGGGTCAGGCTATTGCATGATTTTGGCCACAAGGAATCATGCAGCTAGGACTTATCTGTTACATTTTCATAATAATTTCGTAACAGAGTAAATTCTATTTTATTTTTGTGTGAAAATAGAGTTAAACAACTTTTAACTCCTGTTTTTCATTCCCCTGATGTTTAAAAACACTGGCTAGAAAGAAGAAACCTCCAGTACTAAAAATACATCTTTGCAACATCAGTATCATGACGGAAAGTTTACATTATTAAGTTAAAAAAAAATCATTCATTCATATTTAAATGACGAACCATTAGGTCCTTACTAGCTATCATGAAAGTATAAGGTATAATTTTATATTATTTTGATAATATGGGTTTAGATAAAAGAATCTACCTCATTAGCTCCCATCTTGCCTATTCTGTTGTTACTTACAGCCTGATCTTTCTTATCAGCCTACAGTATTTCTGGTGATTATTAGAAGTTCAATGCTTTAATGCAGCCAAATCTGTCATAAGGAAATGAGAAGTGAAAGGAAGTCCAGAGCAGCTGCACAGACTCACTTAGCATTAGAGAATGACATGCAAAATGCAGGAGACACAGCATAATGGCCTGAGCGTCAATAACAGGCTGAGCGTGATTAGTACTCTTCTGTAATTACTGTTCCTCACCCTGCTATTAGGGAAGAGTTTAGAATACCACAGCCCTGTGACTGTGGCTGCTCTGGAAAAGTAACTGCTCTGTGTGTGCGCATTATTATTATTAAGCCTTATTAATGCATTTCGAGCCCATGTAACTTCTTGGCAAAAGAAGCCCTGAATAACAGGGACACAATCAAGAGTATTACGGCACACACTTCGTAATTTGCCCGACTCAGAATCATATACTTACAGTGAATGCATATGGGTTATAAGATTACATCAAAAAGTGACAGGACAGGCGGCCGCTAGACTTGCTAAATGCAGGGAGGATGGCTGAAAGCAGAGGACGAGGGGCAGGGGAAGGGAGGGTGGAAGAACGTACTAGCAATGCTGGTGTGTTGACATCGATGTGACTGACCACCTGGAGTTCCCGCTTAACGCTCTGATCAGGTGCCTGGGGTCGTTCCAAAACTGCTCTCACACAGTACTGAATGCTTCCATATTTCCCAGTGAAGGAGGTTACCAGAGGTCTGCAAGAAACCGAAGACGTGATTTTTAAAGTTTCTTTTTCAGTTCAAAACAGGGAAAAACTCTTAAAAAGTGTTGTGGTGGTTTAGTCGCTCAGTTGTTGACTCTTTGTGATCCCATGGACTGTAACCTGCCAGGCTCCTCCGTCCATGGGATTTTCTGGAGTGGGTTGCCATTTCCTTCCCCAGAAGATCTTTCCCACCCAGGGATCAAACCTGCATTTTCTGCTTGGCAGGCAGATTCTTTAACACTGATCCATGTGGCTGCTGCTGCCAAGTCACTTCAGTCGTGTCTGACTTTGTGAGACCCATAGATGGCAGCGCACCAGGCTCCCCCATCCCTGGGATTCTCCAGGCAAGAACACTGCAGTGGGTTGCCATTTCCTTCTCCAATGCATGAAAGTGAAAAGTGAAGTCACTCAGTCGCTCAGTCGTGTCCGACCCTTAGTGGCCATGGACTGCAGCCTACCAGGCTCCTCTGTCCATGGGATTTTCCAGGCAAGAGTACTGGAGTGAGTTGCCACTGCCTTCTCCAATCCATGGGGGAAACCCCTTAAGTGTCAGTTTAAAAAAAGAAAGGTGACAGGGGTGGGATCTATCAGGGGTTAGTTAGGATAAATATCTACACCTGAATGTTAGAAGGTACTCAGTAACCATACAATGTACAGACTCGTTCAGGGAAACAAAACCCCCAAAGCTTCCCAGTTTCACTTACTCAGATGGAAGTTGAAAACTAAATGGAAATTCATGTTTTCCAGGCTGTAGTAAGAGGATGCCTTCCCCTAAAAAAAGACAATATATTTTTATTTAAGTTTCATATTAGATCAAGAATTTTCAGTGTAAATCACAATTTTTTTTAAAGGGAGGTTTTCCTGGCTGTACCACTGAATACACTTCAAAAAGTACATTAACCCAAGATTTAGAAAATTATTGATAAATTTTGAATCAACTTTTACGAAGCTCAATCAATTTCAAATTACATATATATGTATATAAACATATATGCTATCTGCAAATAGACCAATTACATAATTGCCATCAAGTACCAGAGCTCCCACATACATATGTATGTATACACAACCATACATACCTATATACACATAAACATTTATTTTCCCCACCTGTATACTAGCATGAGTATAATATGTTAGTATACTATTATACTAACCTGAGATACAAATATTACATAGGACCCAAAACTAATTTAGAAAAAAAAAACAGATCTATTTATTTTAGGCATATCACAAAAATCAGACTATATACTCTTTGGGCAGAGCTGGAAAAGGAGGTGAAAAGTTTCCTTGGTGCGCTATGCATATTGGGTATAATACTTAACAGCCAATTCAACAGGACCAGTTACTAGGCAGGAATCACTACTGATCAATAGAGAATGTTGTTTCGCTTGGGACAGAGAGGTGTGGATGACCAGGCATGGCCACAGCTCCTTCCTCCTGCTCTGGGGTCAGCTGGCCCCATTTCGTTTCAAACAGCTTACCCCTGACCATAAGAAAGCTGGGAGGCAGACTGTGGATGGACTGAGCAAGGTCAGAGGCACCGCTGGAGTGCCAACTGAGTGCCCAGACTCTTGGTCAGCTTCAAAGCCAACGCCAGGGACGTCAGTGTTGGTTGGGTGGCTCCCCAGAGAGACCTATAAACGTTCCCTTCATTCTGTGTGCACAGATCCAGGTACAGAACTAAATCCCCCAAGGGTGGGGTGTCTTGAGATGAAAAAAGTGCAGCACAGATTGAGCACTTTCTCTATTGTGGCCATTCATTAAAAAAAAATTTAAAGGTGAGAAATCACTAGTGAAATGGTTAAATAGTTAACAGGTCTTAGAACACAATAGTCTAAGCCCTTCATCAATTCAGTTAGTATTTCAACTCTATACTTTTGAAAGTTATAAGTGTTAGTCACTCGGTCATATCTGACTCTTTGCCACCCTACAGACTGTGGCCTGCCAGGCTCTTCTGTTCATGGGATTCTCAGGCAGGAATTCTGGAGTGGATAGCCGTCCCCTTCTCCAGAGGAGCTTTCGGACCCAGGGATCAAGCCTGGGACTCCTGCAATGAAGGCAGATTCTTTACCGTCTGAGCCACCAGGGAGACCCTTCTCACTTTCAACCTTGTACTTTTAGGAAAAGGGAACGCATCATTGGCTCATTAACTCTCCTAAATCTATCTCCGATTTTCAATGTGTGATATATTAGGTGAAAAAAATCGTAACAGCATTTGCCACTTACAGTCATTCAGATAGGAATATTCAACAGGTGGTTAACTTGGAGGCAAAGTGATAAGCCATAGGGACACATTAAATGTTAATAGCATGTTAAATAATAGTGACAGAGTGAGTCCCAGGGCTCAAGTGTGTCCAGGGCCACTAACAAGCCCCAGCACCAGAAGGCGGGAAAGCCTCTCTACTCTGTAACTATCAAGTACGAGGCTCAAGGAATCCTGATACTCCTGAGACCTGGGCTAAAGTTCCAAATTGTAATCATCAGATAGCTCAACACAATAAAGGACTTAAAATGTTTAAAGACGTGGATTTCATTACGTCCAAAATCTATAGTGATTGTCAGGTACAAAGCTAAGTAACTTCAATCTCCAAATAGACCTTGGGAGGAAAGATGGCTGCAGACACTTGTATGCAAGTAATGACCCTAGGCTGGACTGCAAGGAGATCCAACCAGTCTATTCTAAAGGAGATCAGTTCTGGGTGTTCACTGGAAGGACTGATGTTGAAGCTGAAACTCCGATACTTTGGCCACCTCATGTGAAGAGCTGACTCATTGGAAAAGACCCTGATGCTGGGAAGGATTGGGGGCAGGAGGAGAAGGGGACGGCAGAGGATGAGATGGCCGGATGGCATCACTGACTCGATGGACATGAGTTTGAATAAACTCCAGGAGTTGGTAATGGACAGGTAATGGACAGTTGGTAATGGAGGCTTTCCCTCCAACACAAGTTGGAGGCCTTGTGTGCTGCGATTCATGGGGTCACAAAGAGTTGGACACAACTGAGCGACTGAACTGAACTGAATGACCCTAGGATGCCCAGTCTATTGCGGTGGGGGGGGGGGAAGGTTGGGGTTGGGGGGTGAACCATCTCCGCAGTTGATGTAAGGGGTTGGCATGGAGACAAGGGTTAGGTGAAGGGAAGGGCATGGCAGGCAAGCATGAAGAACAGAGTTGTGCAGGACACTGGAAGGGAATAAGAGAGATGAAGTTCTCTCTTCAGGAAAAAAAACAAATAGGAACCAGAACATTTAAAATGACTTTGATGTACACCCATGGCGGATTCATGTCAATGTATGGCAAAACCAATACAATATTGTAAAATAATTCGCCTCCAGTTAAAATAAATAAATTTATATTAAAAAAATAAAATGACTTTGAACTACCTCAAAACATAAAGAGGAAAAAAAAAAAAAAACTGTTCAGAAAGTTGGGTAGCTCAGCTGGTAAAGAATCTGCCTGCAATGCAGGAGACCCTGGTTCGATACCTGGGTCGGGAAGTTCCACTGGAGAAGGGATAGGCTACCCATTCCAGTATTCTGGGGCTTCCCTGGTGCCTCAGACGGTAAACAATCCGCCTGCAATGCAGGAGACCTGGGTTCAATCCCTGGGTTGGGAAGATTCCCCTGGAGGAGGGCATGGCAACCCATTTCAGTCTTCTTTCCTGGAGACTCTCCAAAGGACAGAGGAGCCAGGCAGGACACGCCCCGTGTCTCCATGGGGTCACAGAGAGTTGGACATGACTGCGTGACTAAGCACATAGGGCAGCACTGGGATCAAATCTTGGCTTGCTTTCTTCCTCTTTATTAACTTTTGATTAAGAAGGTCCATAAACTGAATCATGTGTCCATTTCTGCTCTCAGGGTTTATTACCTTTGCCTTATGCAATGACACCTACAATGTCCCAAGATGCTTTACTCACTCATGGTTCCTCAGCCCAAGCGCAGAATTCAGGGCACTGCTGAGTCCTAAGCTACCCGACCAACACAGCGGCAGAGCCTGGAGCTCCGAGGCTGAGGAATGCGCACAAGGTCATCCTCCTGGTGCGCCGCCAACATGCGAAACCAACTCTCTGATGCGTCTTGTTTTTCTACCATTACTGATAAAAATATGAAGGAAACCAACCACCAAAACAGCAAGTAGTTAGATTAACAAGGCTAACAAATTATCCAGGAGATTTTTTGAAAACACATCCCATCACCTAGACTTCAAAAAATCTCTTCAGCTGACTGGAATTCAGCTAGATCTTGAAATTAAACAAACCTAAGATCTACAGTTATATAATGTTGCTAACTTTTCCCAGACTATAGATATTAGGAGGGTCCCCCCCCCCATTAAGTCAACTAAAATAGACTTATGATTTTACTTTTCGCCAGTGTTTGTTACTGTATGTTCTAAAACAAGCTAAGATTTTTCAGGTTGTCTAGAATGACCCATTCTATTTCATCAGAATAACAAAAAATCTGACTTGTGAATCAGAACACTATTTCAGTCTGTATTTCACCAAAGCGTTTTTCCCACTGCAAATCCCAGGTCTAACTTCTATTAATCTTATATCTATTTACTCAGTAGTTATGGGCACAGACATACAGGCAGTTCAAAGCCATGGACAAAAACTCAGTAGATATGGACACAGAGAGTCTGAAGTCCTGGACAAATCTCAGTTACTTCCCTCTTCCATTGCCCTTGACTCCAGTCAGCCATCTTGAAAATCTGTGTTGTCTGTTACCTTTGGGGAAGGCCTGTGTGGGCTGATTCTGGAAACCATACTGATGAAAGGGCATAAAGTAAGAAAGAACTGTCACCTAATATACTGCATTTATTAATCCCAGAGAGGGCTTTGGTTCACATGTGCTTTCCTCACTGAAGTTTTTGGAATTAGTTGATGCTCACATACCTTAAAGATTTAACTGTGAACTACTGTTCCATAGCAGGACAAGGCAAAACTGCGTTTACTATTGATTTTTGTATAATACATAGCAAAGGGTAAACACTGATACACTGCATTTTACTCTTCAAAGGCGGACAGTCTACATCACTGTTTCATTTTACAGATAAATGCTGAAGCTGATGAGGCAAAAAGGTAAAACAGTTTAAAGGAGCTCCTCAACTGAAAGGAGAGTAAGACTCACTGTCCCTCCTATTTTAAGGTAATCTATTTTTGCACCAACATTAACGGAATCCATGCTGTGAATTTTCACATGGGTACTTCTGGAAAATCCTACACTATTAACGACTTCAGAAGCAGGGTCATCATTCCTCCACAAACTCTTTCAGTGGCCAGATCCCATTGTAACTCAAGATTTAGGGGCGGGGGGGGGGGGTGTAAGGAAGGAAGGAAGAAGATGCAAAGGGAACAAAAAGAAGCGAAGGATAAAGACAAAGGAAGAACTCTTAAACCCGCTCCCCCAAAGCGGGGAATCCCGGGATGATGGATCAAGTCAAAGAGCACTTCCTTTGAACTCCTAATGCTCAGGGAACGACTTCCCTCCTAAGATTTGAGCTTTTTGCTAACTCATCATGAAGCAAGAAAGATACGAGTTGGGGGTTGATGGCGGGGCAGGGAGGAATGCTGGTGAAGGGAAGACCCGTAAAACACCGGGCACATCAGGACAGACTGGTTCTGCCCTCCATTCCTTAGGCCACAAGGAACAGGACCTAGAGCCCCAGATCCTGGTTCCCATGGCAACGGCTCACTCCCACAGCCTGCCTAGACGGTCCTGGGACCCCGATGCAGCTCCCAGCGAGGCAGGGGCGGGGCGCCAGGTGGAGAGGAGAACCTTTTCCCCGGGGTTGGGAGGTGGGGGTGCGCAGGCATTGTTGCTCACCCGTCACAGCCCCCAAAGGGATGCTGGGCCACCCCGCGAGCGGACCCCACCCCCGGAAACCTTCTCCCCGGCCCCCTGGCCGGTGGGCGTCCCCCGGAGCGCTCCTTCCCCGTCCCCTCCGGCCCCTCTCCCAGGCCGGGGTCGGCGCTCACCGGCCGGGGGCTCGCGCAGGCTGAGGCGCACGTTGAGGTACTCCACCTCCGAGGTGGCCGCCGGGGCAGCGGCACCGGTGCTCGGGCCCCAGGAGGCGGTGGCGCGGCCCTGGGCCTCCAGGCGCAGCGCGCGCAGGGCCACCGGCTCGGCCGCCTCCAGCAGCACGTGTCCAGCCACGGTCTCGCCGCTCGAGTAGCAGCCCTTGCGCTCGTCCTCGAACACCAGACCCAGGCTCTTCACGCGGCCCTCGGAGCCCGCCGCCGCTGCCGCGGACCCCGCCTCGCCGCCCATCCTACCGGGCGACGCGGCCGCGCCGAGGCGGTCGGCAGCGGCCCGGAGCCGAGGTCGCGAGCCGAGCGGCGCCGCTGTCACGGGCGCCAGGCGCACGCCGAGGGCCCCCGCGCCCGCCGTGCGCTGCCCGGTGGAGCCCCGGCGCGCCGTAGGGCCTGTCGCTTTAACAAACCCAGCTGGCGAAGGCGAGGGGCCGGGACAGCCCACCCCCGGCGCACGCCCATAGGCCGGCTGGGAGCCCCGCGACGTGCCGATTGGTTGTAAAGGACTACTGAGTCATTTCATTGGCGCCCCCGCGCACGGTCTGGAGCAGGACGGCAGTGCGTGATCAACGAGTGGTGACCAATCAGGGCACGCGAGGGTGCACGTGCACAGGCCGATTATTGGCTGGGGCGAGGCACGGTCCTGGAGCCCTGACCAATAGAGAGGCGTTGCGCCCATGTGGACAGCTAGTGGGAAACAATATTTGTTAGGGAGGGGGCGGAAACAGGAATCTCCGGCTTGCGGCGTGTCAGCCGTTCCCATGGTTACAGGTGGAGGCGGGGTTTCTAGTAGCCTGGGCTTAAGGGGATTCGCACTGGAACGTGAGGTGGTGCCTGTAAATGGTTTGTGGTTCTGATTACATCTGTATTAAGAGGATGTACGTGTCCTGGAGAAACGAACTTAACAATATATCCTTGTGAGATTTGGGGGCCGGCCGCCTCGGAATTTCGGTTCCCGAGCCCCAGCCACTCCCGCGTTTCAGAATTGCCCGCCTAAGATAGAGCTGCAGACAGGGAGACTGAAGGCTGTGGTTCTCGACCTGAAAGGACCCTAAGGAGTTGAGCTGCCCATCTCCTCTTTCAGCCTCTTTAGACTGAGAGTGGTAGGAATGGTCGTTCTTCCAGCTCTGAATAAGGTCGTCAACCAGGCTGTTTCTAAACGTCTGCCACCGAAGTTTCTGCCCCTCCCTAAAGGAGTTCCTGACCTCCGTGTCATAATTCACGAAAATTTCCAGTTGCCTTGATGACTTATTCTGCTTGTCCGCAGCTCCTGTCACCTCTCCTTAGTTTTGTTTTCTTCTTTAATCCTTCATTCCTTCTTGATTCTGATTTTATTATTATTGTTATCCAACGTCTCTGCCACTATCAGGCCATCATTTTCTAACCCTTATAAATTCTTCCCTTATAAAAAAAATAGCAACGTTGTGAGGATCACGGGATGCCCAATCTTATACTGAGATTGAAAAATCGTCCCTGATATCGATGTTTCTTTTGTTTTTTTAAAATGATCCCAAACTAAAGGTTGATTTTCTGCTCTAAATTTAACGTGTTAACATGGAACTTTAGTAAGGTTTTACAAGGTTTACAACTTTTATCTCTTCCTAAAGAACATGGAAAAGGCCCTGTTATGCCCAAGTCACGAAATCTCCCAATGACCACCAGGGAGCCCATATCCCATGCAAAAGCAAGAGAGTTTTTAATTACCAAGCTGGAGCTGGGGCTCCCACCCAATACTGACTCAGCGGCTATAGGGAGGAGCCTCGAGTTCTGGGTTACATTGCTTATATAGGGTATTCTCACTTGAGAAATTTGAAAAACGGGAGTTTCTGGGTTGGGAGACATCTAATTGGTTACCTTCTGTGGAAGGGTTAGGTGTTGGTTTCTGATTGATTCTCATTCCCCCCCCCCCCCCCCCCCCCGCCCCCCCCCCCCCCCCCCCCCCCCCCCCCCCCCCCGGCTGGCCCTGGGTTCTGATTGGTTCCCATTACCTAGGTAGACTATGTAAAGTCAGGAGATTTTGGTCTGGGGTCTGATTGGCTCGAGGGTGGTGGGGTGAAGTGAGGGGATTTACAAAGGCTCTTGGAGTTTCAAAGGCTCTTTTCCTGGATCCTTACAAAATGGAGTTTTTCTGTTAACAAAATGGAGTAGCTTAGGTCCTTCAGCCCCAAATCCATCTCTGCATAAATTCCTGAAATAGCTGCTCTTCTCTTTTTTCCAGTTTATCTAGGTTTGCCCCCAGAATGATCTTATTCCACCACTTTTTTCTTTATCGTAACCTAACCTTGTATACGGAGGCTTCCCTGGTACCTCAGGTGGTAAAGAATCCGCCTGTCATGAAGAAGACCCCAGTTCCATCCCAGTGTGTTAGGCTAACACAATCATTAGTATGGTTGATTTTAGGGTTTTAGGTGTATTATTTTATTATTTTCTTAGTTTGTGCCTGTGGTGGATGTTTCTCTTTACACCTTTCTTGTCTTTTCGAATATTCCTATATCTTTTAGTAATCTATTTAAATGTATCCACTGATTTTGAACTATGTCTCTTTGTAGTGTTTTCGCTTTTGCCTTCTTTAGGAGTCAGTAACCCTTTGATGCCATAGTTGGCGTGTATATTACATCCACATGTATTGACAACTCCATCAGACAGTGTTTACGTTTTTGCTTCAGGTTATAACATGTATTTTAAAGAATCTAAGAAAAAAATCGTCTATTATCATTTCTGTTACTCTTTCTTTATTCGGAAGTTCCAAGTTCCCTCAGGGAATGGTTCAGGTTGAAGGATTCCGCCTAGTAATTTAGTGAAGGCCTGCTGCAATGAGTACCCTTAGTTTGTCTGAGAAAGTTTTATTTTGACATCATTACTGAAGGATATGTGTGCGAAATATGGACCTCTGGGCTGGCGATTCTTTTCTTTCTTTCTTTCTTTTTTTTTTTTACATTGCCATGTTCCTTATTTTTAAAATTGAAATATAGTTGGTTTACAACATTATGTTGGTTTCAGGTGGACAGTGTAACGTTCTTTCTTTTAGCACTTTACAGAGCATTGCCTTCTCAGAACCTTGGTTTCTAATGAAAACCAAACAGTCCTTCCAGTTGTTCTTCCCATGGACATACATAAAGGGAATTGTTTTTTCTGTCTACTTTCAAGATTTTTTTCTTTATCTTAATTGTCAGCAGTTTAATTATAATGTGGATAGGTTTGGTTTCCTTTGAGGTTATTTTGTCTTACAGCTGTATATTTATGTTTTTCACCAAATTTATGTTTTCTTTGATAATGTCTACCTTTTTTTCCTGCATTTATCTCTTTCCCATTTCCTGTTGGGACTTAAATATGAATATTAGACCTTTTGATATTGTCCCACAGTACCTTGAGGATGATTTTTTTCAATCTTTTTTTCCTTCTTTTATAGAAATTGGATGAATCTGTTGATCTGTTTGCCGGTTCACTGACTTTTTCTTCTGTCACCTTCATTGTGTTATTGAGATCATCCCGCGAATTTCTTTGTTTAAAATATTGTATTTTTTAGTTCTAAAATACTCACTTAAAAAAATAATTTTTATTTCCCTGCTAAGAACATCAATCTTTCTGTTTATTTCAAGAGTATCTACCTTTGTCTCATTGAACATGATGATTATAGTTGTTTAAAAGGTCTTCGAAAAAGTTTCTATATCGGGATAATCTTGAGCTTGACATCTGATTGTCTTTTCCTTTGAGAATTGGTCACATTTCCGTGTATTTTGTATGTTGAGTAATTTTAGATTATACCATAAACATTTTTAATCTCACACGATTCTGAGTCCTGTTAAAATCCTCTGGAGAATGCCAGCTATTTTCTGTTGACAGGTAGTGAACCTGTGTGTGTTCAGACTGTCCTGAGCTCTCCTTCTGTGGGCAGAAGTTCCTACGTCAGTTCACTTCTTAAAGACTTTGTTCTCCTGCTGTGGGTCTTTACCCTATGCAAGCAGCTCAGAGTGAGCCGAGGACTCTGATCAGTTCATACACAGAATTAGGGGCTGCCTTTCCCTATTTCTTTACCCTTTGTTATTTTCCCCATTTCCTGTGACTCCCAGGGGCCCCTTCATCCAGCCCTCTGGGTAGAAATCCGGTGTTCTTCTAGGAGTTTTAGCTACATGTACTGTTGTGATTGGAGTTACTGTCAAGGCAAAACAGTGAGGGAAAGGAGAAAAGAAAATGGGATCTTCACACTCCAGGCCGCAAGGTCCTCCATCCAGATGGACAGGTTTTCTCCTTGAGTTTAGGTTCCTGTGCCACCATGGCCTCCTCAGGGCAGAGCCAGGAGGGAAAAAAAAAAAAGAGAGAAAAAATCCCAAATCTATGTGACTCAATACTGATCGCAATGGTTATGTAAACTAAAACATGGAGGAGAAGAGACAGATCTTCCTTACAGAAGAATTCTCAGCCTTTGACGTAGATTCTCTTCCCTCCCCTTGAGCGTGCCCTAGACTGAGTCACTTGTCTCCAACCGGCAAACACGTTAGCCAGGTTAACACCACCAGCGATTAGTTATGTTGACAGAAGGTACCCTTGATGAGAGAGCATGAAAAGGACACTTCCCTTCTTTAATGTTCTTTGCTAAAACCCATAACTCCAGTCTAAACATGAGCAAAACATCCAGCAAACCCAATCTGAAGGACATTCTACAAAGCACCTGATGAGTGTGCCTCGAGACTCAAGGCCAACAAAGCAAGAGAAGACCCAGAGACCCCCAGAGAACCACGGAGACATGATGACAATGAAATGTGGTGTCCTAGAGTGGCGCCCACAACAGTAAAGGACAGTAAGTCTGGAGTTTAACCATAGTCTAAACATACCGGCACTGTTTTCCTGGTTTTAAAAAATGGAACATGTTAACATGAGATGTTAACCATGGGTGAAATAGAGAGAGCAGGGCTCAGGGACTCGAAACCATACAGTTTTTCTGAAAACCTAAAGTTATTCTAAAGTAAAAGTTTACTGGAAACAACAACGACAGCAACAGGGATTTCCCCCATACTCTCCGGCTTGTGGCAACACTTTTTGTTAGTTCTCTGACTAAAAGCGAAGTGTTCTGAGTGTTCGCTGCCTGTGTCTTCTTTGTACTTCCACACAGGGGCCACCCTTGGTTTCAAGTCAGGAGATAAAAGAAAACCCTCCACAAAGCTCACTTTTAATATGGTTTGCTTTTTAAGTTTTGACTTCCCTCCCTAAGCTGCCAACTGTTATTGGTGCTCAGATACTTGCTGTTATTATTACTGTTATATTGTTATTGTTATTTTAACCATTATCAGAATTTTAGTTGTTACCACTGCTTTTTGTTACACCAAGTTGTTACACCAAGCTTTTTGTATGCTGACTCCAAGTTGCCCAGTATCTTTCCTGATCCAGGTCTTATGGTGGCGGTGGTTTAGTTTGTAAGTCATGTCCTGCTCTTGTGACCCCATGGACTGTAGCCCACCAGGTTCCTCTGTCTGTGGGATTTTCTAGGCAAGAGTATTGGAGTGGGTTGCCACAGGGGATCTTCCCGACCCAGGGATCTAGCCCACATCTCCTGCAATGCAGGTGGATTCCTTACCACTGAGCCGCAGGTCTTATAAAGGTAATTAAACCACTACATAGGTACCAGCTCCCATTCATTCTCGTGCCGTGCACACATGCACCTTGCTTTTGCCTTTTGTATTCAGCTTATGCTCACCCATACCTGGATCTTAATTTGGGGGTGGCACTGACAAGCTTGCTGACATTTGAGATGTGTTTGCTGTCTGCATTCCTGTTTCAGAGCTGGAAATTGAGTCCACAAAGCAAAGATGTCTAGGAAGTAGGAGAAGGACCTAAGCTTTATTGCACGCCATTGAATGCCAGTCAGAATGTTCAGTGTATGCAGTCCCATTCAGCCTCACAGTAACCTGGTGAAGGGGCGCCTTGGAATGAGGTCTAAGATTACACGGTTGGAGCTTGAGGTTCAGAAAGATGGAGCAGCCTGCTTCATTCCACAGCCAGTAAGTGCAGGGCCAAGGTCAGAACCAAGGCCCTCCATCTTCATTAAACTGTCTTCAGTGTAAGTGAAGGGAAAAAGATAAAAGAAGGATGGAAGAGAAAGGAGAAAGGAAAGAAGATGAACTTACTTTAATAAGGAATGAGATCAGATGTTGACCACTACCAGCATGGATTCCCTACTATCACAGTGTGTGTACACTTGACTGTGCCGTGCTCCTCTCTGAGTTAGTGATGCCCTTTTGGACATGGCCAGCACTGTTCTGGAGCACCCTGTCCATACCTGCATACTCAGGTGCTTCAGTCGTGTCCAACTCTGTGTGATCCTATGGACTGTAGCCCGCCAGGCTCCTCTGTGCATGGGATTCTCTAAGACAAGAATACTGGAGTGGGTTGCCATGCCCTCCTCCAGGGGATCTTCCCGACCCAGGGATCAAACCTGCAGTGTCCCCTGCATCTTCTGCATCACAGGCAGATCTCTTGGCAGCCACCCAAGAAGCCCACCCTGTCCATCCATGGACCCAAATTGACCCTCTGCTTTCTTCCAAAAATGATTTGTGGCAACTGCAGAGGAAATAACTGAAATGAACTTTTTTTTTTTTTTGCTTCAAGGAAAGTTGGAAGGGAGAAGGCATATGAGGGAAGAAGGCAACTAAGGACAGGGATACAAGAGAAAATAAAACACAATTCTATAAAGAAGTACTGCAGACAAGTTTTATTTGATTCTCCATTTTGGTGGAGAGACTGGAGTTCACATAAGGGCAGAAGGACTGTTTTGCTAAAGATATCTTATTCTAAACAGCATAAGGATCCTGCCTTCTTCTTGCATGGTTTCAGTTCAATTCAGTTCAGTCGCTCAGTCGTGTCCGACTCTTTGCGACCCCATGAATCGCAGCATACCACGCCTCCCTGTCCATCACCAACTCCCGGAGGTCACTCAGACTCATGTCCATCAAGTCAGTGATGCCATCCAGCCATCTCATCCTCTGTCATCCCCTCTTCCTTCTGCCCCCAATTCCTCCCAGCATCAGGGTCTTTTCCAGTGAGTCAACTCTTTGCATGAGGTAGCCAAAGTACTGGAGTTTCAGCTTTAGCATCATTCCTTCCAAAGAACTCCCAGGGCTGATCTCTTTCAGAATGGACTGGTTGGGTCTCCTTGCAGTCCGCATGGTTTGCTGCTGCTGCTAAGTCACTTCAGTCGTGTCTGACTCTGTGTGACCCCATAGATGGCAGCACACCAGGCTCTGCCGTCCCTGGGATTCTCCAGGCAAGAACGCTGGAGTGGGCTGCCATTTCCTTCTCCAATGCATGAAAGTGAAAAGTGAAAATGAAGTCGCTCAGTTGTGTCCGACCCTCAGCGACCCCATGGACTGCAGCCTTCCAGGCTCCTCCGCCCATGGGATTTTCCAGGCAAGAATACTGGAGTGGAGTGCCATTGCCTTCTCCACCACATGGTTTACACACAGGTAATATAGTGTCTTGTGACGACAACTGAATAGAGCAAGGAAAGTTGTCTCCTGCAGATGAACTTAATAGCAGATTACAATTCCATTATGAAAGCTGAACAGGCAGATCAGAAAGCAAGGCATGTGAGATAAGTAACCATTAACGATCTTAGGTAAATATAACTAGATTTGTATCGAATGCAGGCTCGATGGGAAAAGCTCATTGTGACCCAGCATCATTCGTTCTACATGACTGCCTCCTACTCTGCCTTGGAGACGGTCATGTGGTAACAGACTTGTTGGTTTCACAAAACACCTCCTTGCAAATATCTGATACTCAGGAAGAACTCTAATTAAATTAAGTAATAAAATTATCACGAAAGCAATGTAAATTGTAATAACATTTAAAAATCACTTTATGACACTGAGTCCAGAGAATCAAGACTGTTTTCCAGTGGACTCGTGCTGCGAACACGTGAATGGGCGCCAGTCTCAGACCCCTGTTCCGGTCCCATTCAGACTCTTCCGCCACTGGAGCCCTTCTCCCTGGTCTGAAGCAATAACCACTGTTGTCAGCTCAGCATGTACTTTTGTAAGCTTCCCTGGTAGCTCAGGTGGTAAAATATACATCTGCAGTGCAGGAGACTGGCTTCAATCCCTGGGTCGGGAAGGTCCCTGGAGAAGGGAATGGCTACGCACTCCAGTATTCTTGCCTGGAGAACCCCATGGCCAGAGGAGCCTGGCTGGCTGCGGTCCATGCGGTTGCAAAGAGTCAGACACCGACTGAGTGACTTAGCATGCACGCATGGTGTGTCTATTTAGTTTCTATGTGTTTGTCTGGCACACAGTCACATATGTAAATTATCTCTTCACGGCGAAGTATCCTGGAGCTTTTTTTTATCAGTACCTAAAGGCCTGCCTTTATGTAATGCACAATTCCATTTTGTAAAAGCACCATTGTTTGTATAATCGCAGTACCCCTAATAGGCATTCAGGTAGCTTTAGATTTGGGGTCATTAATAATAACAGTGCTGAACATCTCGTGTCTCTTGTATATGTGTGTAAGTATTTCCCCTAGGATAGAAACCTTACAGTGTAGTTGCTGGGTCAAAGGATGTGTCATTTTAAATGTAAATAGATGCTGCTAAAATGTTCCCCCCAAAATCATATCCTCTTAATGAGTGGACGGCATCAATTTTTTATCTTGTCAACACTAGATATAACCAGTCTGAAATATTTTCCACTCAGATGGGTGAAAAATGGTATTTCATTAGGGGTTAAATTTCCCTTTTTTATGAATATGAGTGACTGTGAGTGAAACTGCATATTTTCACATGGCGTGTTGTTCTGGGAGATGGCAATTCATCTTGTCCTTTTTCTCATTGAGTTGTCATTTTTTATGTATTTTGAATATTGAAACTTGGTGTTATACATTGTAAACATTTTCTCTCCTCTTGTGCATTTTAGTCTTTTATATATTACAGATGCTTTAAATTTAAATATAAATTCATTTGCTGTGGTCACATGTATCAGTCATTACATTATGTTATCAATTGTTTTAATCATAAAAAGACCTTCCCTTTCTTGCAACTATAAAGCCTTTCTCTATTTTTTTTTTCTAAAATTTTTAATTATTTTTTATCTCAAGCTCTTAAATAATCTGAGTCTCTTGTCAGGAAAAATACTTATTTTCCCCCCAAGAGATAGCTAGTTCCTCCTACATAATTTATTGTGATTGGTTTATCCCCATTCTTCAGTTTGAGAATATGTCTTTCTATCACACAGTGAATTGACAAAGTCCATCAGCACGTTTAACAAGAAAAATTCTCTCTTGTACTGCTCCATTGGCTGTGCCTACACCAAAGCAACATCTTTGTTTATTTCAGGTTTTTCTACTGTTTGCTTTGGTAACAAGTAGAGCAAGTATCACATCCTTTCTATTCTTTAAGCATTTTATTTTAGCTATTTTTAATACATGCTTTCTTCCAAAAGATATTTTAGGACCAACCTGTCTGGTTTTCATTAAAAAAAACAACAACTGTATATATTCAATAGGGATAGCATTGGAGAATAGTGAATTTATGTTAAATTGTTGGGAATGAGCAGTTTTAAACACCTTCCAGGACTTATGTGTTCTTCAGTAAAATTGTATCTTTTCCTTCATATGGGTCTTGCACATTTTTGGTGAGGTTTATAATTTATATTTTCTCTGCTGTTTTGATGTGATAAGATTGTTTTCCTCCTATATGTTTTCAGATTGCTTCTTGCTATGGGCTATTGCTTATTGCTTATGGGCTTCCCTTGTGGCTCAGCTGGTAAAGAATCTTCCTGTAACGCAGGAGACCTGGGTTCAATCCCTGGGTTGGGAAGATGCCCTGGAGAAGGGAAAGGCTATCCACTCCAGTAGTCTGGCCTGGAGAATTCCATGGACTCTATAGTCCATGGGGTCACAAAGAGTTGGACACGACTGATCAATTTTCACTTTCTTTCAAGAATAATAA
Source organism: Capra hircus (assembly GCF_001704415.2). Taxonomy (NCBI): domain Eukaryota; kingdom Metazoa; phylum Chordata; class Mammalia; order Artiodactyla; family Bovidae; genus Capra; species Capra hircus. The sequence goes on from NC_030828.1 coordinate 8,014,479, forward strand.
GAATGCAGATGACACCACCTGTATGGCAGAAAGCGAAGAACTAAAGAGCCTCATGATGAAAGTGAAAGAGGAGAGTGAAAATGTTGGCTTAAAGCTCAACATTCAGAAAACTAAGATCATGGTATCCGGTCCCATCACTTCATGGCAAGTAGATGGGGAAACAGTGGAAACAGTCAAAGAGTAGGAGTCAAACCTTATTTCTAGCATTTACTGCATAAATTTGAGGAAGGGACTAAGCTCTCTGAGCTTCTGATGCTAACACCTTCCTCGCTGTGGGTCACATTATTGAATGAAAAGTGCCTGAAAGTGAAAGTCACTCACTTGTGTCCGACATGGAATTCTCCAGGCCAGAATACTGGAGTGGGTAGCCTTTCTCTTCTCCAGGGGATCTTCCCAACCCAGGGATCGAACCAGGTCTCCCACATTGCAAGTGGATTCTTTACCAGCTGAGCCACCAGGGAAGCCCTGAAAAATTCCTGCTGTCCAATAAATGCCCAACAAATGGTGGCCTTTGTGGTGCTTGGTAGAAACGGACTTTGAGTCTGACAGGGCTGGTTTTGAGCCTTGGCTCTGCCACTTCCTCATGACATGTACCTTGGACAAGCCATTTGGACTCTTTAAGCCTCAGTTTCTTCAAAGTCAGGCTGGTCATAATTAAAGGATTCAGTGAGAACACATATGTGTCAGTACCTTGTAATATTTCATGTGACAGTAGCTAGTAGTCATGTCACTTCTGACAGTCTTCCTTCTCAAGGCAAGAAAAACAAATGCTTTTGTTGAGGTGTAGAAGACAAATATATTTTACTCAGTTCAGTCACTCAGTCATGTCCGACTCTTTGCGACCCCATGAATTGCAGCACACCAGGCCTCCCTGTCCATCACCAACTCCCGGAGTTCACACAAACTCATGTCCATCAAGTCAGTGATGCCATCCAGCCATCTCATCCTTGGTCGTCCCCTTTTCCTCCTGCCCCCAATCCCTCCCAGAGTCTTTTCCAATGAGTCAACTCTTCACATGAGGTGGCCAAAGTACTGGAGTTTCAGCTTTAACATCAGTCCTTCCAAAGAACACCCAGGACCAATCTCTTTTAGAAGGGACTGGTTTGATCTCCTTGCAGTCCAAGGGACTCTCAAGAGTCTTCTCCAACACCACAGTTCAAAAGCATCAATTCTTTGGCCCTCAGCTTTCTTCACAGTCCAATTCTCACATCCATACATGACTACTGGAAAAACCATAGCCTTGACTAGACAAACCTTTGTTGGCAAAGTAATGTCTCTGCTTTTCAATATGCTATCTATGTTGGTCATAACTTTTCTTCCAAGGAGTAAGCGTCTTTTAATTTCATGGCTGCACTCACCATCTGCAGTGATTTGGGAGCCCCCCAAAATAAAATCGGACACTGTTTCCACTGTTTCCCCATCTATTTCCCATGAAGTAATGGGACCAGATGCCATGATCTTCGTTTTCTGAATGTTGAACTTTAAGCCAACTTTTTCACTCTCCTCTTTCACTTTCATCAAGAGGCTTTTTAGCTCCTCTTCACTTTCTGCCATAAGGGTGGTGTCATCTGCATATCTGAGGTTATTGATATTTCTCCCGGCAATCTTGATTCCAGCTTGTGCTTCTTCCAGTCCAGCGTTTCTCATGATGTACTCTGCGTATAAGTTAAACAAGCAGGGTGACAATATACAGCCTTGACGTACTCCTTTTCCTATTAGGAAGTCCCTGCTATGAGATACTGAGTATGTAGTGCTGTGTGCTATATCGTTGTTCCGATTGTATACACAGTGGTTTGCATCTGTTAGTTCCACATTCCTAATTTATTCCTCCTCCTCTCCCCTCTGCCTTTGGTAACCACATTTGTTTCCTATGTCTGAGTCTGTTTCTGTTTACATTCAGTGATATAAAATCCAAGTTTAACAAGTACCTGTCAATAAGTCATGAATCTTAGCCTTCACCACTCACCCCCATACGATGTACAAAGGTTTTTCACAAGCAGGGTGGGGACGTGCCTCTGACTTCTCTCAGAATCACCACTAACAGCTGTGAAACTTCAGGTGAGTCATCTGGTGTTTTGTAAACAAGTGTCGGTATCCCAAAGATACCTGCTTATGACTCCACCTCTGGTCTGTATATGCAAATCATTTCCATGTGCATTTTATGAGAACATGGATTTTTCCAGTCAACGCTTAAAGTGTGTTACTTCTCTGAAAATCATTGAACAATAAATGTAAAGCTCAAGGGTATTGGCAAAGAATGTGAGGAATTAATTGGCAGTCTTAAAAGTTCTACTTGGAAAAGTTCATTACTTCTAATGGCTTTTTTACAAAATAATTTGTTTCAAGGTTAGAATAGATGGTTGTCACGTTGATGGATGTGGTTCATCGGGCTTCACCTCTAGGATGTTCAAATCAGCCACTGCCTGATTGCAGAATCTGCCTGGATATGATATTATGAAAAAAAAAGTCTCATCAATAAGGTTTCCTTCAATCAAATGTTCTTACACTGCAACCCACTATGTCCAATTTCAAAGAATTTCTGGCACTGTTTCCACTGTTTCCCAATCTATTTCCCATGAAGTGATGGGACCAGATGGGACTCAGACATGTCTGAGCGACTGATTTCTTTTTTAATCTTGTAATGATCTGTGAAAGTGAAGTGAAGTCACTCAGTCGTGTCCGACTCTTTGTGACCCATGGACTGTAGCCTACCGGGCTCCTCTGTCCATGGGATTTTCCAGGCAATAGTACTGGAGTGGATTGCCATTTCCTTCTCCAGGGGATCTTCCCAACCCAGAGACTGAACCCGAGTCTCCCGCATTGTAGACAGACGCTTTAGGAGACAGAAGACTTGAGGAGCCATAGGGACTGCAGACACTTTTCTTCTCTCCTGGCTGGCCTGCCAACCTTAACATAGCCTCTCTCCTGGCTGACGCAGCAGCCACAGCATAACCATAACATAGCCATAACGGAGCCATAACAGTCATGGGGTCACTCCAATGCAGCCCCAGCGCAGCAGCAGGCTGGGCTTTCATAGTGACATTCATACAGGGGTACTGCACAGACACTAGCCCACAACCAAGGAGAACCTCGTGCTGCGCATGTGCGGTGCTAGAAATGATCCCAGCTATTACATAGTCATTATTTACAAAATGTGGAGCAGGAGAGCCTGAACAGACCATCTTGGCTCATTTGCTGTCTCCCTACACTTGGGTTCCACCCAAACAAATTGCATCAAAGACTCTGGCCTTGTCACTGATGTTTATTTCTGAGCCTTCCCAGAAATCCCAGCTTAAATCGCGTATCTGGTGCAAGGACCATGGCTCTGAGTATTTGTTGTCTGAAAGGTGAGTTCATTCTCATTGGAAATGGAAGACAACCTGGTAATCCTTATTTGTTTAGAAACAATGGTAGTATCCGGGCTTAAAGTTAGGGATTCAAAGAAGAAATAAAAATGTACGGGAACTGCCAGGCTTGAGTTCTTAACCTGAGATCCCTGAAATCACAGGGCTTCTGTAAACCCCTGAAATTATGTGCCAAGTTTGGCGTATATGGGGTCTCTGTGTTTAGGGGATGGGATGTTAGTCACTCAATCGTGTCTGACTCTTTGCAAACCCACGGACTGTAGCCTGGCAGGCTCCTCTGTCCGTGGGATGTTCTGGGCAAGAATACTGGAGTGGGATGCCATTCCCTTCTTCAGGGGGTCTTCCACATCCAGGGACTGAACTTGTATCTCATGTCTCCTGCATTGTCAGGCAGGTTCTTCTCCACTAGTGCCACTGGTGATGGAGAGAGAAGGGTAAAGATTCATCCCTTAGAGAGGATTCTCAAAAGAAGCCACAGAGGGAAAAGGCACTTTCATGAAATTCATACCCACACAAAGATGCACAGTGTTAAAGAAAATGTGGGTGGGCCCTGAGTACTTCCCCAAATTTTCGCTTTTCTTCTGTTTCCTTCACATGCTCTGATTCTTTCAGTCACTAGTTCCTTGTTCTCAGGGGACTGCTGTGGCTCCCATCTGCCGTCCTGCCCTAGAGAAAGTCATCTTTCCTTGGAGCACCTTAGCACAGCTGAGTGGGTTCCATCTCAAAACTACAGATGTTGAAGTGGAACAGACAAGATGAGCCAACAGCAAAGACAGTTGATAAGATGCTTTATAACACACAAGGGTCACATGAAGTGTCTTCTAATTTTTACCATGTTCCTGCTCTGGATGTCTGTTCCACTTTCCAGAGATCTTAATATTTGACTTCCTCCTGACCTTCCATCTCCTCTTGGCTGGGGCAGTCTTAGCTCTGGCTACCGGCAGCCTTCTCATGAGCCAGAAGTCTCTGGCAGACCGCTTAGAGATTCCCGTCTTGTTTCTGAAATAAGGGACGTCTTCATACCTTCAGCAACCTACGATTTCCGTCTGTTTTCATAGGGAGGATGGCAAATAGGTTTGAACTCACATGCTAAACCCCACCAATTGGTAAAAGCATCCTCACAGAACTTCTTAAACTGAAACGTGTGGGTATTCTGTGAGCATCTTGCTAAAATGCTGATTCTGATTCCCTCTGAGACCTGCTGTGAGTAGCAGGCTGTGGGAGAGTTCTGTTCCTTTGGCCATGTCTGTCCAAGGATCAAGGAGAGGGTGGCTGAGCCCTGAGGTGCCCTGAATTTGCCAGATGAGATAACAGCTCTTGCTCAGGTGCACAGCCCGGCTCCTGCCTGGATGCTTTGTGGCTGCCACAGACGTCCTGCTCCGTAGGCTCCAGTTTTCCTTTTCCTTGTTGACTTGTTATTCCTTTCCTTAGCACAGAGAGGAGGCTCTTTATTGTTCCTACAGCCCAGGAGCAGCTCACATTACAGCCCTGCCATCAGTGTGCTTGAGATCTGGCCTTGGCAGCCCTGTAAGAACTGGCTCCCTTCTGTCGATTGGATGGGTCTGGAGAGTTTCTGCTGCCCCAGCCGGCGCCCTGTGGCCAGAACCCCGGGTGTTCCTGAGCTTCAGTCGGACCCTTGCAGCTGTCTTGTTCCTTGCCCAGGTTGAGGCATCCACTCCGTTTCTCTGCTGAGTCTGGAGCCCAGCCTTTCTGAGGCTTGGCTCTGCCTCAGGTATGGCTAATCCAACCCAGATGGAGTGTGAAGGTGAGATGCTGACAGCAACTAGCGATGGAACTTGGACTCCGAGCCGCAGCATTTCGCCCTGCCCCACTGGATGCTGCCCTTAGGGGCTGGTGCCAATCCTGCCTGGGCCAGCAGTAGCTCTGCTACTGCAGCTTGGTGAGTCAGATGTTGTTGGGACTTGCTGTTCCAGTCCTGGAAGCTGCTGGCATGCTAAATGATTATTATTAACAGTAGTGGTATTAGTACTAATAATAATGATATAAGCACTAACAATTAGCACTTATTGATTGCTTCCCATGTTGCAAGCTATAGACTAAGTGTATTGCACATATTTTTTCATATAATTCTCTGAAGAACCCCATGAGATAGTTTCTCTTTTTGGCACAATCTTTGTAATAGAGAAACTGAGGCCCAGGGGGTCAAGGAACTTGCCTCAAATCACTCAGATAATGAGAGGTGGAGCGAAGACTGGAACTCACAGTTTTCACTCAGTTTTAAAGCCTGTGCTCCTAATCACTAGGACACACTGTCTCCACTGCCAAGTGCCCAAGCCCATTGCTGACTGACAGCTGCTATAACTTCAGCAGTGAAAAACCACTAATGAGTTTCCTTTAGAAGCTGCTGAATGTCAGAGGGAGAAATGTTTGGGGGAGGCATCTGATTCTGCAACATTTGTGCTCTGGAACTCTGCATAAGCAAAGTTCTTAAAAGTTCGTGGGCACACTCTTTGCATATGAATGACTACTCACAGTTTAAATATCCGGGAAGGGAGTTGATACCTTCTGTCATTCTCGATTGTTTAACAAATTAATAAGAAAGCATGACCAGCTGAAAGTGGAAATCATTTCAGGCTGGGAGTGACTATAAAGCTGTACTGCAGTAGATGGGTGGAGACAGCAGCCGGAAGCAGCCATATGTCAACGGGAAGCAGGAGGTGCGATGCCATCGCATTCACAGCCTGAATATGAGTATTTGGTCCAAGGGCCAGAAACTTTGACCTCTCTTGCTCTATGATTTCCCTGGCAGACAGTCACACTGCCGCATGGAAATGCTGCCAGACAGTGCAGTCAGCCCTTGCCAGATACACAAGTTCTTTACTGATACACAATCCATCAGGCTTTTTTTTTTTGCTGTGCCATGCAGCATGTGGGATCTTAGTTCCTTGACCAAGGATCGAACCCACACCTCCTGCACTGGACTGCCAGGGAAGTCCCCAGAAAACACCACCTTAGGGTAGTTTCTATACCATTAATTATGATTGCTTTGCATTTTTATTACAATTGTCCTTAAGGATATTTAAAGAGTTTTCAAAGATATTTTTTAAATGCCAGTGATCACCTGAAGGATCTCCCGGCGCTTTGTTTGTGGCGTCTTCTGGCCCCTAACTTTGGAAGAAATACTGGAGCTCGTATAGTCCTGAGCTGAGTGCTGCCAAGGTCACTGGGTTCCTTGGCTGGGTTTCTTGGTGGTAAAAAGAAACTGACTCCAAACTAACTTGGGGAGGAAAGAATGGGCATTTGTAAGAAAGCATCTACTAGTTTACAGAAGTGATGGCTGAGAACCAGACGGGACAGGAAGTAGGAGAGCTCCGGAAATCTAGGGGTCAAGAACGAGTGCTCTGCCTTTACAAACTGCTCACGGTCAAGAGGAAACCATTCATCTTTCCTCTTGAGCCATACAGTCCTGGGGTGGAGAGCGCTTTAAATGTGCTGCAGTCAAGAGCTCACTTCCGGGACCAAGGCGGGGAAACACCTTGGCTGACAGACAATGCTGTTTGGGTAGCTTGACTGGCAGTACAGCCCCAATTACTATCCTCCCTTTATCCATGGCCCTTGAAATGACTTCACAGCTTTTTCCCTCCAGGCGGAGGTATTGTTTCTTCACCCTTGAACCTTGGCGGGCCTGCTTTAGTCGGTGATGTTTTGGGCTTCCCTGGTGGCTCAGCAGGAAAGAATCCTCCTGCCACTGCAGGAGAGGCAGGTTTGATCCCTGGGTTCAGAAGATCTCCTGGAGGAGGGCGTGGCAACCCACTCCAGTATTCTCACCTGGAGAATCCCATGGATAGAGCAGACTGGCGGGCTACAGTCCACGGGGTCGAAAAGAGCCGGATACGACTGAGCGACTAACACAGCAGCCATAGGTGGCATCTCTGGGGGTGGGCCACAGCAGGCTCATAAGGTTCTGCTCTCTCTCTTTGGAAGCTGCAAGTCCTGAGAACAAGGGCAGGCCAACATGGTGGGGCATGAGAGGCTGTGTGCCGTGCAGAGGGCCCATCCCAGCTGAGTCATCCTAGCCAGTGAGTCCATTAACTCCGCTGTGCCTCAGACGGCTCCCCAACCTCAGCAGTTCAAGGCGGTGGTCCATGTTTATTACCTCACACGGCCTCTGAAGGTCAGGAGTCCACATGCCACATAGATGGGGAGCTTCAGGCTGGGGGTCTCTCGCGAGGTTTGGACAAGATTTTGGCCGGCCCTGTAGTCATCTGAGGCCAGAACTTTCTCTTCTGTAAGTTGCTCTTACAGGCCAAGTGGCTCCCTCACTTGGCTGGTCAGTCGGCATTACTTGTTTACTAGACAACTTCCTTACCCCTCACAGGGGCCTCTCTCCCCCTCTAGGCTGCTTGTGTGTCCTAAGAACAAGCCCACGCCCCTCCCCAGAGCAGACCATCCAGGAGAACAAGCTGGAAGCAGCAATACCTTTTGCGACCTCAGAAATCCCACACCATTACTCTGCCACATTCAATTAGAAATGAGTCTCTACGTCTGACCAATATCCAAGGGGAGGAGAATTACGTGCCACCTTTCAGAAGAAAGAGTGTGAAAGACTTTTCAGATACATCTTGAAACCAGCACAAAAAGCCAGCCTCTAGTCACCTGTCCAGCTCACTAAAGAGGCATGGGCCCCTGGGATCAGCCAGACCAGCCCACATCAGCAGAAGGCCCCAGAAGACCACATAAACTTTAAAATAAAAATTGTGTTTTAAGCCACAAACATTTACAGTGTACAGTTTGTCATGTGTGTGTGTGTTAGTCTCTCAGTCGTGTCCGACTATGTGACCCCATGGAACAGAGAGCTGGTCTGGCTCTTCTGTCCATGGAATTCTCCAGGCAAGAATACTGAAGTGGGCTGGCATTCCCTTCAGGGGATCTTCCTGACCCAGGCATTGAACCCGGGTCTCCAGCATTGCAGGCAAATACTTAACTGTTTGAGCCGCCAGGGAAGCCTCACTGTTTGTTATGTAGCAGTCATGATTAATACACTTATTCATACCGCATGCGGTGAATGGCTTCTCCAATGGCTCAGCAGGTAAAGAAGTCACCTGCAGTGCAGGAGACACACAGAGAAGGAAGTGGCAACCCACTCCAGTGTTCTTGCCTGAAAAATTGCAGAGACAGAGGAGCCTGGAGGGCTGCAGTCCATGGGGTCACACAGTCAGGCATGACTGAGTGACTGAGCACACGCAGTGAAAGGCTAGCTCTCCAAAGGAATGCCGGACTTAGACCTGCGGACATACCTGTCTTCAGGGAATGTGCAGTTCTCTGAAGGAATGGCACAGGTAGGTTTCATGAAGTGACAGGACCTCAGTAGAAGCATTGCAAGGCCCAGAGTTCTGTCAGACTGTAAACTCCTACTGCAGATGCTAAGTGATTCTGGTTTTAAACTTAGTTTATGAAGGTAGAGTTGATTTACAATGTTATGTTAATTTCAGCTGTGCTGTGGCTCAGAGGGTAAAGCGTCTGCCTCCAATGCGGGAGACCCGGGTTCGATCCCTGGGTCGGGAAGATCCCCTGGAGAAGGAAACGGTAACCCGCTTCAGTATTCTTGCCTGGAGAATCCCATGGACAGAGAAGCCTGGTATATGCACACATATATGTATCTCACTCTCACTCACTCAGGCAATCATCTCCAGCTCTTTGCAACCCCATGGGCTACAGTCCACCAGGCTTCTCTTTTCATGGGATTATCCAGGCAAGCATACTGGAATGGGTTGCCATTTCCTCCTCCAGGGGATCTTCCAGATTCAGGGATTAAACCTGAATCTCCTATGTCTCCTGTTTTGGCAGGTGGATTCTTTACCATTGCACCACCTGGGAAGCCATATTCTTTCCCAAAATGGTTTATCACAGGATATTGTGTATATTTCCCTGTGCTATACAGTAAGACCTGGTTTATCCATTCCGTATATAATAGTTTGCATCTGCTAATCCCAAACTCCTAATCCAGCCCTCCCCCCCTCCCCCTTGGCAACCACAAATCTGTTCCCCGTACCTGTGAGCCTGTTCCTGTTTCATAGATAAGTTAATTTGTGTCATAGTTTGGATTCTGTATATAAGTGGTATCATATGGTGTTTGCCTGTCTCTTTCTGACTTACGACACTTAGTATGGTCATCTCTAAGTCCATCCATGTGGTTGCAAATGACATTATTTCATTTTTAATGATTGAAAACTATACAGAAAAGATCTTCATGACCCAGATAATCACGGTGGTGTGATCACTCACTTAAAGCCAGACATCTTGAAATATGAAGTCAAGTGGGCCTTAGGAAGCATCACTACAAACAAAGCTAGTGGAGGTTATGGAATTCCAGTTGAGCTATTTCAAATCCTGAAAGATGATGCTGTAAAACTGCTGCACTCAATATGCCAGCACATTTGGAAAACTCAGCAGTGGCCACAGGACTAGAAAAGGTCAGTTTTCATTGCAATCCCAAAGAAAGGCAATGCCAAAGAATGTTCAAACTACCTCACAATTATACTCACCTCACATGCTAGTAAAGTAATGCTCAAAATTCTCCAAGCTGGGCTTCAACAGTACATGAACTGAGAACTTCCAGATGTTCAAGCTGGATTTTGACAAGGCAAAGGAACCAGAGATCAAATTGCCAACATCCACTAGATCACAGAAAAAGCAAGAAAATTCCAGAAAAACATGTACTTCTTTTTTTTATTGATTACACCAAAGCCTTTGACTGTGTGGATCACAACAAACTGTGGAAAATTCTTCAAGGGATGGGAATACCAGACCACCTTATCTGTCTCATGAGAAATCTGAATGCAAGTCAAGATGCAACAGAACTAGACATGGAAAAACTTACTGGTTCCAAATTGGGAAAGGAATACGTCAAGGCTGTATACTGTCACCCTGCTTATTTGACTTATATGCAGAGTACATTATGCAAAATGCTGGGACGGATGAAACACAAGCTGGAATCAAGACTGCCAGGAGAAATATCAATAACCTCAGACATGCAGATGACACCATCCTTATGACAGAAAGAGAAGAGGAACTGAAGACCCTCTCGACAAAAGTGAAAGAGGATAGTGAAAAAGCTGGGTTAAAACTCAACATTCAGAAAACTAAGATCATGGCATCTGGTCCCAACATTTCATGGCAAATAGATGGGGAAACAATGGAAACAGTGAGAGACTTCATTTTCTTGGGCTCCCAGATCACTGCAGATGGTGACTGCAGCCATGAAATTAAAAGACACTTGCTCCTTGGAAGAAAAGCTATGACCAATCTAGAAAGCATATTAAAAAGCAGAGACATTACTTTGCCAACAAAGGTCCATATTGTGAAAGCTATGGTTTTTCCAGTGGTCATGTATGGATGTGAGAGTTGGACTATAAAGAAATCTGTGCACCAAAGAATTGATGCTTTTGGACTGTGATGTTGGAGAAGACTCTTGAGAGTCCCTTGGACTGCAAAGAGATCACACCAGTCAATCCTAAAGGAAATCAGACCTGAATATTCACTGGAAGGACTGATGCTGAAGCTGAAAGTCCAGTACTTTGGCCACCTGATGCAAAGAACTGACTCATTGGAAAAGACCCTGATGCTGGGAAAGATTAAAGGCAGAAGAAGGGGCCAACAGAGGATGAGATGGTTCGATGGCATCACCGACTGAATGGACATGAGTTTAAGCAAACTCCGGGTGTTGGTGATGCATATCGAGTCCTGGCGTGCTGCAATCGGTGGGGTCACAAAGAGTGGATAACACCTTCATCCATTTATCTATTGATGGACATTTAGGTTGTTTCTGTGTTTTGGCTTAACTGTGAATAGTGCTACTATGAACATTGGGGTTCATGTATCTTTTTGCATTTTAGTTGTGTCTTGATGTATGCTCAGGAGTGAAGTTGTTGGATTATACAGTAACTCTATATTTAGTTTTTTGAGGCTCTTCTATACTATTCTCCTGAATATTCATTGGGAGACTGATGCTGAGGCTGAAATTCCAAAACTTTGGCCACCTGATAAGTAGAACAAACTCATTGGAAAAGACCCTCATGCTGGGAAAGATTGAAGGCAAACGGAGAAGGGGGCACGGAGGATGACATGGTTATACAGCATCACAGATTCAATGGACATGGATTTGAGCAAATTCCTGGAGACAGTGAAGCACAGGAGCCTGGCGTGCTGCACTCCAGGGGGTCACAGAAAACTGGGCAGGACTTAGGGATGGAACAACAACAGAATTATCCACAGTGACTGGACCGATTTACATTCCCACCAACAGTGCAGGAGTATCCCTATTCTCTCATCCTCTCCCACGTTCTTTCTTTATAGATTTTTTTAAGGATGATCATTTTGATTTCTGTGAGGTGGTGCCTCATTGAGGTTTGCTTTGCATTTCTCTAATAAGCAGTCATGTTGAGCATCTTTTCATGTGCCTGTTGCTTATCTGTATGTCTTGTGATTGACTCTTAATTAAGCGACTGGTCAACCCTGGAGGGACATTAACCTCAGCCTTTCCTAAGAGATGCCATCTAAGCAGGGTTAAAAGCTTCATAGGAATTGCTGAAGTACTGAATATTAAATACTGAACTATTCAGAGGGCTTGAATATGCAAAGCCTTAATGGTGTGAAGCAAGATGGCATAGTAGCTCAGAATTCCTAGAACCCGAGGTATAAGGAAACACTGGTGGAAATGCAATGTAAACAGGTGGAAAAGGGGCTGACCATCAAAACCTTCATATGGAGACGAGATCATCCATCTTACTGTTCCCAGAACAGTCCTGGAGGACAGTCCTACTGATTCTGTTTGTATGGCGCCCTTTCAATATCAAGTAAATCTCATTAGGATGATAAATTATATGGGCAACACATCCCTATGTTGGAATAAAAAGAACCAGTTCTCACAGTTTAATCAGTGATGGCGCTTTTCACTCTATGAAGAAATAATCGGGGGAAAACATAACTTTCTGTGAGTTGAAAATAAATTGGAGAGAAAACTAAGAATCAAGAAAGTTAGTTTTGATGAGTGATTAGAAAGGCAAGACTTTCCAAAGAGTCTTCTTAATCCTATTTTTCAAAAGATGGTATTTATTCCTGCAGCTTCCTATTAGAAGTGCAAACTTACTATTTAATATGAACTGAAAGTTTGCTTTTCCTGGATTTCTACCATGTTTTCTTGTTGGCTGTCTCTACTTTTTAAGAAAACTGCTGATACTTTTAGTGTAATTTAAGGTAAGTATGCTATGCTGTTAATGTTCCCCATTAATTACTAAAGTCACATTATTCTGAAAATAGAATTTTTAATAGTTATCTTTTTCTTTTTATGTCTTATCACTAGTGTTTCATCACATACAACACAGATAGTCATATGTGCTAAAACCAAAATACTTTTACGCTGACTGAAAAAAAACTTGCAAACCTCTCTCTCCAGGGAAAGATTTTTAACTCAGAAAATAGCAATTTTGTGATGAGCTACCAGATAATTTACAATATCTGTCAATGGTGGTATTGCTTATGCACTTCCTTTCAGATCCACAGTTACTAAAAATAGAATTCAATTAGTGGCTGGTTCTTAGGAAGTTCTGGCATTTATGATTCAACTCAAAAAGATAGCATTACATGGACAGCAAGTGATTATATAGCAATACTTTTTAGTATATCAGAGGAATTTCAACAGTTACTGAAAAGAAAATAAATTTTCTCATTTCTGCAGGTTATACATTTAGATGTTTTCTGTCTTTAAATAAAAGATTTTAATGTCTCTTCAATGTCTCCAAGATTTTAATTCTTTACCTTGGTCAGACGCTTTTATGGCTGTTAACTCATTTGTAACTTTCTTATATAATTTTTGCAGTCCTAGTTATTTAATATTTATCCTAAAAATTTAGATTGATACATCCTCCCCTTAGTTCCAGTGTAAAATTAAAGCAGAAAATAAAGGGATAAATATAAATTAATGTAATCCAGTATGATTTTATTTTTAATCTGCTTTGCTGGCTTAATGATTTTATAGAGTTTTACCAGCTGAGCTACCAGGGAAGCCCAGTGATTTTATAGCATATATCTTTACTTACCACAGTCTACTTCAAAGTGCTGTTTCACCAATTCATAAACAACCTCATGTTAGTATACTTTCATTTCTCTCCCTTAGCCTTTGTCCTGTTATCATGATGCATTTTGCTTTTTTATCTATTATAAACAGTAAGCTACATTGCCGGGAGAAATATCAATAACCTCAGACATGCAGATGACACCACCCTTATGGCAGAAAGTGAAGAGGAGCTAAAAAGCCTCTTGATGAGAGTGAAAGAGGAGAGTGAAAAAGTTGGCTTAAAGCTCAACAGTCAGAAAACGAAGATCATGGCATCTGGTCCCATCACTTCATGGGGAATACATGGGGTAACAGTGGAAACAGTGTCAGACTTTATTTTTGGTGGCTCCAAAATCACTGCAGATGGTGACTGCAGCCATGAAATTAAAAGACGCTTACTCCTTGGAAGAAAAGTTATGACCAACGTAGATAGCATATTGAAAAGCAGAGGCATTACTTTGCTGACTAAGGTCCGTCTAGTCAAGGCTATGGTTTTTCCTGTGGTCATGTATGGATGTGAGAGTTGGACTGTGAAGAAGGCTGAGCACCGAAGAATTGATGCTTTTGAGCTGTGGTGTTGGAGAAGACTCTTGAGAGTCCCTTGGACTGCAAGGAGATCCAACCAGTCCATTCTGAAGGAGATCAGCCCTGGGTGTTCTTTGGAAGGAATGATGCTAAAGCTGAAACTCCAGTACTTTGGCCACCTCATGCGAAGAGTTGACTCATTGGAAAAGACTCTGATGCTGGGAGGGATTGAGGGCAGGAGGAGAAGGGGACGACAGAGGATGAGATGGCTGGATGGCATCACTGACTCAATGGACGTGAGTCTGAGTGAACTCCGGGAGTTGGTGATGGACAGGGAGGCCTGGCGTGCTGCAATTCACAGGGTCACAAAGAGTCGGACACGACTGAGCAACTGAACTGAACTGACACTGTTATCAGTTTTGTTTTAAGTAATCAACTGCCTATTAACAGTGGAAATCACTCGTCTATTTATCCAGGCAGTCAGTTTCTAGTGCTCTTCATGCCTTTGTGTAGACCCTCTTTCTATCAGGTATCACTTTCTCTCTGCTTTGAAGAAACCTCATTTGGTCACTGGTCATAAATTTTTTTAGCGTTCGTAAGCCAGAAAAAGTTTCTATTTCAACTTCGGTTATTTAAACATCTGATTTGAGTACAGCTGATTTTCAGTATTGTGGTAGCTTCAAGTGTATGGCAAAGGATTCAGCTGTGTGAGTACACATAGTCATTCTTGTTCAGATTCTTTTCTCATGTGGCTTGCCACAGAGTACCGAGTTGTTTTCTGTGCTCCACAGTAAGTCGTTGCTGTCTACTGCTGCTTATATATAGTAGTGTGTGTGTGTTCCTCTCAAACTCCTGATTTATCCCCCCATCCCCCACAACATTTCCCCTCTGGTTATCTTCAGCTTTTGAAAGCCATTTTTCATAGGTTATAGAACTCTAGGTTGGCAGTTTTTCCTTTCACTACTTTAAAGATATTTCTCCACTGCCTGCTTTTCACATTGTTTCCTTGGAGAAATATGCAGACATTTCCTTCTGCTTGCTTTACAAATTTTCTCTCTGTCACTGTTTTTGAGGAGTTGATTATGATGTGAGATGTATGGAGGTCTTAGATAGGTGAATTTAGAGTGTAGATCAAATTTGGGAAATTTTTAGCCATTGTTCTTTTACAATATTTTTCTGTTTATCTCCCTATTCCTCAGGCGCTGCAATTGCTTGTATACTAGTCTGATTGAAGTTGTCCTGCAGCTCCCTGAAGCTCTGTTTGTTTCTGAGTCTTTCTGTGCCTCATTTTAGTTTCTTTTGTTATGTCTCTAAGTTCACTGAATTTTCTTCAATGTCTCACCTGCCATTAATCCCATCTAGTGTTTCATTTTTTAATTTTTAGCTCACACATTGTAGTTTTTCTCTCTCAACCTTTCATTTGGGTCTTTTCTTTATATCTTCTGTCTCTGTAATTTTCAGAACCTATGGAGTACAGCTATAATAAATGTTTTAATGTATTTTTTTCTGACTGTAACATTCATGTTAGTGCTGGGTTGGTTTCTGTTGAATTTTTCTTTATTGTCATCCTGCTTAATTAACTTCCATACAGAGTATATCAGGCAAAATGCAGGGCTGGATGAAGCACAAGCTGGGATCAAGATTGCTAGGAGAAATATCAACAACCTCAGATATGCAGATGATACAATATGCAGATAATGGCAGAAAGCAAAGAGGAACTAAAGAGCCTCTTGATGAGGGTGAATGGGGAGAGTGGAAAGCTGGTTTAAAACTCAACATTCAAGCAACTAAGATCTTGACATCTGGTCCTAACAGTTCATGGAAAATAGAAGGGGAAAAGTGGAAGCAGTGACAGATTTTATTTTCTTGGGCTCTAAAGTCACTCTGGACAGTGACTGCAGCCATGAAATTAAAAGACTTTTGCTCTTTGGAAGAAAAGTTATGACAAAACTAGACAGTATATTTGAAAGCAGAGACATCACTTTGCTGACAAAGTTCCATATAGTCAAATTTATATGTATAGAAAAGGATCTCTTAAATAAAACCAAAGAAATAAGGGAATTAAAGAGAGTAATTGAAGCGTGTTAAATTTTGAAAAAGTCTATTCATTACACTGCTGCTGCTGCTGCTAAGTCACTTCAGTCGTGTCCGACTCTGTGCGACCCGATAGACAACAGCCCACCAGGCTCCCCTGTCACTGGGATTCTCCAGGCAAGAACACTGGAGTGGGTTGCCATTTCTTTCTCCAATGCATGAAAGTGACAAGTGAAAGTGAAGTCGCTCAGTCGTGTCCAACTCTTAGCGACCCCATGAACTGCAGCCCACCAGGCTCCTCCGTCCATGGGATTTTCCAGGCAAGAGTACTGGAGTGGGGTGCCATTGCTTTCTCCAATTCATTACACTATAAGATGTATATACTAGAAGAAGCTAATTTCAAACAACATAACTTTCCAAGGGTCAATATCAAAAATATGTTTTAGAAAAGCCTTCTAAAATCATTGAGACAAAGTTTATCAGTACAAATAAGGGCAAAGTCAGTGATTCTGATAAAATGTTTCTTTAAAAAACAAAATCAAATAACCATAATATACCTTACTGGTCAGAATGTGAATTCATGCAAGCGTTTTGTAAAATATTTGTCATTTTTTAGAAAATTGAAAATGCATATATTAGTCTACAACCCATTCCTAGGGATATACCCAATGCACTGAGATGTGTTCAGGAGTGTTCATAGCAGCAATATTTGTAATAGCAAAGTTTTAACAACAAGAAAAGTCCATTGATAGGAAGATGACTGGATTGTGGTATATTCACATAGTAGAATCCTATGCAGTAATGAAACTGAGTTGAGTACAGCTCTATGTATCTCAATAGGGATAAGTCTCATGTTGGTGTTAAATGAAAGAAGCAAGTTACAATAAAAACCAAATAGCATAATACTTCTTATATGAAGTTCAAAGGCATATGAAGTATAAATAATATATTATTAAGGGATTCATGCATTATGACAGTAAACAAGAAATAATGTATATAAATTTTAGAAGATTAGTTACTCCTAGGAGGTGATGAAAAAGAGAGAGGGGAGTTGGTACAGAGAGGAAAGTTCAAAAGTATTACTAATACTCTATTAACCTTTGTGGAATATTTGAGTATTTTGCAATTATTTTTATACCTTATACCTCTATATTATTTATTTTTAGGATACATGAAATATTTTATAATAATAAAAATTAGTGAAATAATTTTTTATTCATACTAGCTATGTAGGGAGCAGAATTTTAATTGTTTAACTTAATCTTATTTAGCCTCTCAAAAGAGCTGTCCTTAAAACTATAATTTATTCAAATACATTATAAACTAATTGAATTTTAAGATAGTATTTGGAGGTCTCACGTTCTTGAAAATAATTGTGCCTGAAAGATAACTTATGAGCAACCAATTAAAACATTTAATTGAAAATATTAACCTTACATTGACATAAAGTGTGAACACAATCAACTTATTTTAAAATTCCCATTTGAAATAATTAACATCTTTTGAAAATGAAAGTTATAATTTTTATTCATTTAAAAATGAATTCCTAACAATAATATTAAAATACAATTACATTTCAAACCGTTTTAATCATTACTTTCATTTTTAACTGTAACAATACATTAAAAAAATTATAACCTCTTTATTGTTAGAACTGACAAAAATAGCAAAAAAAGTGCTCATATAATAATAAGACACAAAATGAAACAAATTTGTTGTGAGTGTGTGTTCAGTGTGTATTTTACAAGTAACATTCTCCACAAGTTAACAACTTAAGGGAAAAAGATATCATTGTGAGTCCAAGAAATCATGGTTTAGAGTTGAGAGGAAGAATTCAATCTTCTCTCACATCAGGCATGCTGACCACAGGACCTTTTTAGATGTTGCCTTTGCCTGGAATATTCTCTTTCCTTAGGTATCCTCACAGATACCATCTTCACTATGTTCAGATCTCCACTCACCTTTTCAGAGAGATTTTTCCTTGTCATTTTATCTAAAATATTAACTTCAGTTCAGTTCAGTTGCTCAATCGTGTCTGATTCTTTGCGACCCCATGGTCTACAGCACATCAGGCCTCCCTGTCCATCACCAACTCCCAGAGTCCACCCAAACTCATGTCCACTGAGTTAGTGATGCCATCCAACCATCTCATCCTCTGTTGTCCCCTTCTCCTCCTGCCTTCAGTCTTTCCCAGCATCAAGGTCTTTTCAAATGAGTCAGCTCTTCGCATCAGGTGGCCAAAGTATTGGAGTTTCACCTTGAGCATCAGTCCTTCCAATGAACACCCAGGACTGATCTCCTTTAGGATGGACTGATTGGATCTCCTTGCTGGCCAAGAGACCCTCAAGCATCTTCTCCAACACTACAGTTCAAAAGCATCAATTTTTTGGCACTCAGCTTTCTTTATAGTCCAACTCTCACATCCATACTTGACTTCTGGAAAAACCATAGCCTTGACTAGACGAACCTTTGTTGGCAAAGTAACGTCTCTGCTTTTTAATATGCTCTTGAGGTTGCTTATCCCATCCTTAATTGTTCATACCTCCTTATTTCTCTTCATTTTCCCTCCATTGTGTTTCCTGTATTCTTTTTTAAAAAAACTTTTAATTGTATATTGGAGTACAGTTGATTAACAACGTTGTGTTAGTCTCAAGTGCACAGTGAAGTGATTCAGTTCTACATATATTTATTTTTTTCAAATTCTTTTCCTATTTGGTTGTCATGTAATATGGAGCCGAGTTCCCTGTGCTGTACAGTAGGTCCTTGTCAGTTGTCGTTGTCTAACATGCTATTTATTTTACTGATTTTTTCCTATCTGTCTCCAAAACAGAATTTAACTTCTCAAGGATAGGGATTTTTAAATTTTCTTTCGTATCCGTTTATCTATCCAACCATCCATCACTATATCACCAATATATTAATAAATATATTAAATATTTGTCAAATGAACACAAGATGAATCAATGTCATTATAAAATAAGAACTATCCATCTTTAGAAGATCAACAGTTTAGGTTGCTGCTGCTGCTGCTGCTAAGTCACTTCAGTCGTGTCCGACTCTCAGTGACCCCATAGACAACAGCCAACCAGGCTCCCCCGTCCCTGGGATTCTCCAGGCAAGAACACTGGAGTGGGTTGCCATTTCCTTCTCCAACGCATGAAAGTGAAAAGTGAAAGTGAAGTCGCTCAGTCGTGTCTGACTCCTAGCGACCACATGGACTGCAGCCTACCAGGCTCCTCCATCCATGGGATTTTCCAGGCAATAGTACTGGAGTGGGGTGCCATTGCCTTCTCTGACAGCTTAGGTTAAAATAAACTTAAGTAACTGGGTTAAAGTATACAATGGACCTGTATCTTTTACAAGTTCATTAGAATCCAAATTATTACAAACAATGCAAAATGAACTAATTTCATCATAAAGTATTAAGAGATATACGTAAAAATTGTCACAAAAGAGTTTAGTGGCAAGTCTTACATATCACAGTCCTACATTGGTAAGTTTTAGAGATACTTTATTGTTGGAGAAATAAATAAATGTTTATATTTGTTTTAATTAATATTTTATTTAAAGGTATATTACATTGCTTATCAATTTAGAGTAGTTTAGATAGAGAATTAAAAATTCAATTAAGCACATATTACAAAAGTGTTAACAGTAAATTAAAAATACTAGTTTAAGCTCTATATTTGCTATCTCTGTCACCATATGGGAAAACATCACCTATGCTCACAATAAATGATGTGATTTACACCCCTAACCCTAGGTTGGGCTCTAAGTGCTCTTCTCATTATACCTTATCTGGGCTGCTTAGAGAAAATTGAATCCATGTTTTAGAGTAGGGAGTTTTCAAGGTGGGCTGGGGTTTTTGTTGTTCAAAAAAAGCAAAGAATGCTTTTAAAGGTTTCAGTTCAGTTCAGTTCAGTCACTCAGTTGTGTCCGACTCTTTGCGACCCCATGAATCGCAGCACGCCAGGCCTCCCTGTCCATCACCAACTCCCGGAGTTCACTCAGACTCACGTCCATTGAGTCAGTGATGCCATCCAGCCATCTCATCCTCGGTCACCCCCTTTTCCTCCTGCCCCCAATCCTTCCCAGCATCAGAGTCTTTTCTAATGAGTCAACTCTTCGCGTGCGGTGGCCAAAATTTCAGCTTTAGCATCATTCCTTCCAAAGAAATCCCAGGGCTGATCTCCTTCAGAATGGACTGGTTGGATCTCCTTGCAGTCCAAGGGACTCTCAAGAGTCTTCTCCAACACCACAGCTCAAAAGCATCAATTCTTCGGTGCTCAGCCTTCTTCACAGTCCAACTCTCACATCCAGACATGACTGCTGGAAAAACCATAGCCTTGACTAGGTGGACCTTAGTCGGCAAAGTAATGTCTCTGCTTTTCAACATGCTATCTACGTTGGTCATAACTTTTCTTCCAAGGAGTAAGCGTCTTTTAATTTCATGGCTGCAGTCACCATCTGCAGTGATTTTGGAGTCCCCCCAAAAATAAAGTCTGACACTGTTTTCCCTGTTTCCCCATCTATTTGCCATGAAGTGATGGGACCAGATGCCATGATCTTCGTTTTCTGAATGTTGAGCTTTAAGCCAGCTTTTTCGTTCTCCTCTTTCACTTTCATCAAGAGGCTTTTTAGTTCCTCTTCACTTTCTGCCATAAGGGTGGTGTCATCTGCATATCTGAGGTTATTTCTCTCGGCAATCTTGATTCCAGCTTGTGTTTCTTCCAGTCCAGCGTTTCTCATGATGTACTCTGCCTAGAAGTTAAATAAGCACGGTGACAATATACAGCCTTGATGGACTCCTTTTCCTATTTGGAACCAGTCTGTTGGTCCATGTCCAGTTCTAACTGTTGCTTCCTGACCTGCATACAGATTTCTCAAGAGGCAGGTCAGGTGGTCTGGTATTCCCATCTCTCTTAGAATCTTCCACAGTTTATTGTGTTCCACACAGTCAAAGGCTTTGGCATAGTCAATAAAGCAGAAATAGATGTTTTTCTGGAACTCTCTTGCTTTTTCCATGATCCATTGGATGTGGGCAATTTGATCTCTGGTTCCTCTGCCTTTTCTAAAACCAGCTTGAACATCAGGGAGTTCACGGTTCACGTATTGCTGAAGCCTGGCTTGGAGAATTTTGAGCATTACTTTGCTGGCATGTGAGATGAGTGCAATTGTGCGGTAGTTTGAGCATTCTTTGGCATTGCTTTTCTTTAGGATTGGAATGAAAACTGACCTTTTCCAGTCCTGTGGCCACTGCTGAGTTTTCCAAATTTGCTGGCATATTGAGTGCAGCACTTTCACAGCATCATCTTTCAGGATTTGAAATAGCTCAACTGGAATTTCATCACCTCCACTAGCTTTGTTCGTAGTGATGCTTTCTAAGGCCCACTTGACTTCACATTCCAGGATGTCTGGCTCTAGATGAGTGATCACACCATCGTGATTATCCAGGTCGTGAAGATCTTTTTGTGCAGTTCTTCTGTGTATTCTTGCCACCTCTTCTTAATATCTTCTGCTTCTGTTAGGTCCATACCATTTCTGTCCTTTATCGAGCCCATCTTTGCATGAAATGTTCCCTTGGTATCTCTAATTTTCTTGAAGAGATCTCTTGTCTTTCCCATTCTGTTGTTTTCCTCTACTTCTTTGCATTGATTACTGAGGAAGGCTTTCTTTTTCTCCTTGCTATTCTTTAGAACTCTGCATTCAAATGGGTATATCTTTCCTTTTCTCGTTTGCGTTTCACTTCTCTTCTTTTCACAGCTATTTGTAAGGCCTCCTCAGACAACCATTTTGCTTTTTTGCATTTCTTTTCCATGGGGATGGTCTTGATCCCTGTCTCCTGTACCATGTCACAAACCTCATTCCATAGTTCATCAGGCACTCTATCTATCAGATCTAGGCCCTTAAATCTATTTCTCACTTTCACTGTATAATCATAAGGGATTTGATTTAGGTCATACCTGAATGGTCTAGCAGTTTTCCTGACTTTCTTCAATTTAAGTCTGAATTTGGTAATAAGGAGTTCATGATCTGAGCCACAGTCAGTTCTTGGTCTTGGTTTTGTTGACTGTATAGAGCTTCTCCATTTTTGGCTGCAAAGAATATAATCAATCTGATTTCGGTGTTGACCATCTGGTAATGTCCAAGTTTAGAGTCTTCTCTTGTGTTGTTGGAAGAGGGTGTTTGCTATGACCAGTGCATTTTCTTGGCAAAACTCTATTAGTCTTTGCCATGCTTCATTCCACATTCCAAGGCCAAATTTGCCTGTTACTCCTGGTATTTCTTGATTTCCTACTTTTGCATTAGAGTCCCCTGTAATGAAAAGGACATCTTTTTGGGTGTTAGTTCTAAAAGGTCTTGTAGGTCTTCATAGGGAGAAGGCAATGGCACCCCACTCCAGTACTCTTGCCTGGAAAATCCTATGAACAAAGGAGCCTGGTAGGCTGCAGTCCATGGGGTCGCACAGAGTTGGATATGACTGAGCTGCTTCCCTTTCACATTTCACTTTCCTGCACTGGAGAAGGAAATGGCAACCCACTCCAGTGTTCTTGCCTGGAGAATCCCAGGGCCGGGGGAGCCTGGTGGGCTGCCGTCTATGGGGTCGCACAGAGTCAGACACGACTGAAGTGACTTAGCAGTAGCAGTAGCAGGTCTTCATATAACCGTTCAACTTCAGCTTCTTCAGCATTACTGGTTGGGGCATAGACTTGGATTACTGTGATATTGAATGGTTTGCCTTGGAAGCGAACAGAGATCATTCTGTTGTTTTTGAGATTGCATCCAAGTATTGCATTTTGGACTCTTTTGTTGACCATGATGGCTACTCCATTTCTTCTGAGGGATTCCTGCCCACAGTAGTAGATATAATGATCATCTGAGTTAAATTCACCTATTCCAGTCCATTTTAGTTCACTGATTCCTAGAATGTTGACGTTCACTCTTGCCATCTCCTGTTTGACTACTTCCAATTTGCCTTGATTCATAGACCTGACATTCCAGGTTCCTATGCAATATTGCTCTTTACAGCATCGGACCTTGCTTCTATCACCAGTCACATCCACAGCTGGGTATTGTTTTTGCTTTTGCTCCATCCCTTTATTCTTTCTAGAGTTATTTCTCCAGTGATCTCCAGTAGCATATTGGGCACCTACTGACCTGGAAAGTTCCTCTTTCAGTATCCTATCATTTTGCCTTTTCATACTGTTCATGGGGTTCTCAAAGCAAGAATACTGAAGTGGTTTGCCATTCCCTTCTCCAGTGGACCACATTCTGTCAGACCTTTCCACCATGACCTGCCTGTCTTGGGTTACGCCGCGGACGTGGCTTAGTTTTATTGAGTTAGACAAGGCTGTGGTCCTAGTGTGATTAGATTGACTAGTTTTCTGTGAGTATGGTTTCAGTGTGTTTGCCCTCTGATGCCCTCTTGCAACACCTACCATCTTACTTGGGTTTCTCTTACCTTGGGAGTGGGGTATCTCTTCACGGCTTCTCCAGCAAAGCGCAGCTGGTGCTTCTTACCTTGGATGAGGGGTATCTCCTCACCACCGCCCTTCCTGACCTTCAGTATGGGATGGCTCTATGAAAGGTGGCTTTCACTGGAAAGATTGTAATGAAATGTGAACAAAAGTGGAAGTGTGAGTCTCTCAGTCGCATCCAACTCTTTGCAACCCTATGGACTGTAACACTCCAGGCTCTTCTGTCCATGGAATTCTCCAGGCAAGACTACTGGGGTATGTATCCAGGGGATCTTAGGGATCCAGGGGATCTTCCCAACCCAGGGATTAAACCCGGGTCTACTGCATTGCAGGCGGATTCTTTACCATCTGTGCCACCAGGGAAGCCCAGAAAGATTGTGCTAATTTGGCTAATTCGAATGAGAGTAAATTGTAGATAAGACAGCTTACATCTGTAAAAAGCAGGGGTCAGTAATGATATTGGAAATAAATTTCTTTACAGATAACTAGTACTATAGTCCATGTGATTATATTCGAATAGAAAACTATTCTTTGGTTTAATCGTGTGTTGCTACCTGCCTATACTCCTGCTCTCTGACCCTGGGATATGCCCAGGATTCTACAGAACACATTCTTTTTCTGTCAGCTGCCTTCACATCAGGTTTGTGTCACTCGGGGTCCTGAAGAGAGCCTGCAGGCCTGATGGAGGGAGACTTAGCAGGCTCCTTCACCTTTGCTCCTGTGGGTTCTGCATCCGGTTCCTTCTCCTGCCCCTGTAGAAGCAGTTGATGAAGCTTGTGTTTTTTCTCAGATATGAAGAACAGATGCCACGGCACCCCTCAGATTCATCAGCTGGCTAGCATCTAGTCCCGAGACATGGGTCCCAGTCCACAAGACCCCTCTTCTGAGCAGCTCCCTGCAATTGCTCCCCTGGGATACCTCAGAGTTCTCTTTCTGCCTTTTCGATTAACAACCTTATACCTAGTTAACTTTTTTTTCCTATTGCATTCTTTAAAATAACTTATGATTCTGTCTTCTAACCGGTCCCTGACTGATATCTCTCATCCATTCCTACTCTCGCCTACAAGGTAATATCCATCAAAAGTTGCTATGGATCCTTCTGTACGTTTCACCCTGCTTTTAGAATTACACGTGCATGCAAACACACACACACACACACACACAGATACCCACAATGTGTAATCTGCAGAGCCTTGAATATTTTATTCAAATATGCTTAGGGAAGAATATTTGAATATTCCCATATGCTTAGGGAAGTCCAAGCTTCTCCCGGATTCTTTTAAACTTCTTGGACCATCTCTTTCGTGTATCTTTCTCCTCTGTGTCCCATGGCTTTACTGGTTGACTCTGGACCATGTTAACTCAATGCAAAGTCCAAAATCTCCCTGAGTTCCCCTGAGAGAGAGTGCAGTCACACAGAAGCACTAGTGGGCATCAGACTTCGCTCATAATTCCATATGTGTATGAAAGAAAGGTTTACAGTAGTTTATACTAAAGATTTCTACTTCCGAAAGTTTCCTCTAATTTGTTTTAGAAATGAAGGTTTTCACTTTATGTGTAAAAGCTGTATTGTTCAGGGCATAGAGATTCATGATTACTATATGATTTTGGTGGGTTGTACCTTTTATCTACTTTAAAACATTCCTTTCAACAGTCTTTGTTCATCCTAGACGTTTTTGTCTGCATTCCCATTCTTTGCCCACCTCCGCTCTTTATTAAGGTAGCTGCTGCATGAATCTGTGTTTCCCAGGTTCCCAGGTTTTCAGATGGGTTTGTCAGTGGGAGAGGGATAAGAGCCTGCAGGAAAAGAAGAGTTAAGGTACTTATCCCCCTTCCTCCTGTCTCCTGTCCAGGCTGCTCCTCCCAGGGACTCCAGCTTCCACCAGCCAACCCACAGTGGTTTTAGCGACAGGCCACTGCAAACACTGTCTCCTTCCTTTGCCCCTCAGCCTGGGGTCACCACACCCTCTTCCCTTTGGACATCTCAGCAGCTCCACACCGATGCATAGTTCTCGCCATTAAATTCTCTACACTGAAACTATTTGCCGTGGTTTCCATTTTCCTGGTCAGACATGACCAAAGCACCATTTCAAGGCTTCCAGCTTGTCTGACTCAGACACTGCTGTTTCTCGCTGCCGTTTTTAGTGTTTGCGTGGCTTATCTCCATCAGTTCCTCTGTTATGTCTATCTTCCTTCAGTGCTTCTCTCTTAAACAGCACAGAACTGGGTTTTACTTTTTAGCTTATTCTAAAAGGACTTTTACCGTTAAAAGGTAAAGTTAACTATTCTGCATTTATTGTGATCACTTTTTTTTGATATCCTATTTTATAGGATTTTATCTTCTTAGTACTCTTTCTGCTGTTCTTTCAGTCCCTTTCACGATTTTTGACTGATTAATCAAAATATTTTTTTTGTTCCCTTTAACAGTTTGAATTTTCTAATCTTGTATTTAGGCATTGAGGTTTTTTTTTTTTTTCCTTCCAGACTTTAGTTTTTAGAGCAGTTCTAGGTTCACAGAAAAATTGAGAGGAAGGTACAGATTTCTCATATTCTCATGTCCCTATATATGCATATATTTCCCCCATTTATAACAAATAGTACATTTGTTATAAAAGATGAACCAACATTGATGCATCATAGGTATCCAAAGTCCGCAGTTCACATTAAGGGTCACTCTTTGTGTTACAATTCTATGGGCTTGGAGAAATGCATAAGGACATGTATAAGGATACTTACCATTATAGTCTCGTATAGGATATTTTCACTACCCTAAAATTTTTCATCCTTTTTCCTTCTACTGCTGATCTTCTTACTGTCTTCATAGTTTTGCCTTTTTCAGAATATCATATGTTTGAAATCAGTAGCTCATATCTTTTCAGTGCTGAATAATATTTCATTGTTTGAACTTACCACAGTTTATTTATTCATCTACTGAAGAATATCTTGGTTGCTTGCAAGTTTGGGCAACTATGAGTAAAGTTAAAAATATCTAAGTGCAGGTTTTTGGACAAAGTTTTCAAATGCTTTGGGTAAACACCAGTGGGCACATTGCTGAATGGTATATCGTTTAGTTTTGTAAGAAGCCACCAAACCATCTTCTAAAGTGGCTGTGCCGTTTTGCATCACACCAGAAGTGAATGAAAGTTCCCGTCACTCCCACATCCTTGATAGCATTTGGTGGCGTCTGGTTGTTAGCCGTTCTGCTAGGTATGTAGAGGTGTTTTAAAAAATTATTTGCTTACATAGCTTCGGCTGTGCTGGGTCTTCATTGCTGCACGCAGGCCATCTCTAGTTGCAGTGTGTGAGCTTCTCCCTGCGGGGGCTCCTCTGTGGCAGAGCACGGGCTGTAGGACATGCGGGCTTCAGTAGCTGTGGCCCACGGGCTTAGCAGCCCCATCACCTGTGGAATCTTCCCAGAGCAGGGATCCATCCAGTGTCCCTGCCCTGGGGGGCAGACTCTTAACCGGTGAGCCACCAGGGAAGTCCTCTGTTGTTTTGATTTACATTTTCCTGATGATGTATGAGGTAGAGTATCTTTTCACATACTTATCTTACATCTCTATATCTTCTTTGGTATAGTATCTGTTAAGATGTTTGGCCCATTTTTTTCACCAGGTTGTTTATTTTCTTACTGTTGAGTTTACGATTTTTGGTCTATTTTGGAAAGCCCTCTTTACCAGATATGTCCTTTACAAATATCTTTTCCATCACGTGACTGGTCTTGTCATTCACTTGGCACCACCTTTGACAGAATAGAAATTTTAAATTTTAGTGTACTCTAACTTATTCTTTCATGGATTGTGCCTTTGGCGCTGTAACTAAAAAGTCATCACCATGTCCAAGGCTATTTAGGGTTTCTCCTATGTGGTCTTCTACAGGTTTTATTGTTTTGTGTTTTATATTTAGGTCTGTGATCTATTTTGAATTAATTTTTGTGACAATATCGAGTCTTCCTTACCACTAATATAGAATATCTCTTCATTAATGTGTCTTTGATTTTCATCATAGGTTTGGAATTTTATTTATATAGATCTTGTACATATTTTGCTAGATTTATGCCTAAGTATTTCACTTTTTAGATACTAATAAAATGTTATTGTATTTTTAATTTCAAATTCCACTTGCTGGTATACAGAGAAACAATTGATTTTTATATATTAACCGTGTATCTATCCTTCAAGTTTTATTTAAAGTGTAGCAATTATATAAAATTATAGTACTATAATAATTATATGTTATTAATTATGATAGTATATATAATCACTCAAATCAAAAATGTAATAATATAATTACAATAATATGATTATTGTTAATTATAATGTATATATAATTGCTCAAATCAAGAGTGTAGAGCATGATGACTTTTTAAAATGTGAGCACACTGTAATCAGCACTCCAGAAATGTCCTTGTTCTTTTTCAGTCGCTTTTTCCCCCAAAAGTTACCCCTAATTTTTGGCAACCTTTTTTCAATTTATGTTTTTCTGTTACATCAGTATCTATAATCTCTGAAGCAAATAAAACATTTAGCATTTCTATAAGCTTGTTTCCTGCTCCAAGACTCAGTTTTTTTATATTATCTGTAATTTTAAAAAATGACTATTTTAGCTCCAGAGTTTTAAAACTGTTTTAAATTTTTTGTTATACCTCTTGTTTTTGTAAGTATCTGTTCTGAACACTAAGCTTTAGAAGTACATTATCACTCTTGTTTTGATGTTACTCTAGGATTTACTGATTGCTTTTCTCTCCAGTGTGTTTTATATCCAAGGTTTTTCTCTTTTTTGGATATATGCATGTAATTCTTTATTTTGCTTGAATATATAATTGGGTAATTTTCCTTTTCAGAAAAAACCAAATTTGCTGGTATATTTTTGAGTCCAAGAAGTGTTTAGCATGTCTTCACGAGCTAATGATAAAATACACTGTTAAAGGATTCAAGGATCACAGTATTTTCTTCAAAGCAATATAGACATTTCTTCACTGTGTTTTAGTACTTAGCATTTTATGATACATTCAGTATATGTTTATTTCTCTTTCCTTTGTAATAAAATTGTTTTCTCATAGCATTTTTTTTTTTTTTTACTGCTCTGAACCTCTGAATTCAGAAACAATAGCAGGATATATTTGGGAATGTGTGTCTTCTTTCAATATTTCTTTTTAGTGTTTAGATGACACTTTAGTTATGAAAACTCAAGTCTTTCCCATATAGTCTATACATATCACTTGTCTTTTGCTTTACATTCTTAAATTGGACTTTTAAATAAACTACTTTGGATTTCAGTGTATGTGCATTTTGTTATTCTGTCTTCCACTGTGTTTCATTTTATGCTAATCATATTTTTATCTGTTTAGGTTTTTTTTTTTAACTTTCTAATTGTACTTCTTTATCAGCCTGCTTTTAATATGCGGATGCAACATTGCTTTCACTATCCCAAGGAATATTTCAATTTTTGGCAACATTTCCTTCTCTTCTCTACATTAATGCTGTTTTCTTGGGAAAACATTTGCTTTGCTTTTACAGGGTAATACCTCACTTTCATGCCATTATTTTTCTTTAAGTTCCTGTTGACTCTTGCCTGTCTAGAATAGTCAACGTTAGTAGCTGATGTAGAGCTCTACCTTAACATATATTAAATTTACCTGAAAATACTAAATACTAAAGCATAATGAAGAAATTCCTATATAGCAACCTTAGGTCCTTCTTCCTCCAGTCATAAATAGGGATGTTATCTATAGTTTTATGGGGTTAGGGGACGTGGGCCAGCTTCTTTTAGGCTGTCTAGGCTCACACTGTGGTGGCCTGAAGTTACCTAAAACTGCTGCATTTCTCTTTTTGGCTCTAAT
This sequence comes from Capra hircus, assembly GCF_001704415.2. Taxonomy (NCBI): domain Eukaryota; kingdom Metazoa; phylum Chordata; class Mammalia; order Artiodactyla; family Bovidae; genus Capra; species Capra hircus. Next base: position 8,043,798 of record NC_030828.1, read on the forward strand.
ACCCACTCCAGCTAAAGAGCCTCTTGATGAAAGTGAGAGAGGAGAGTGAAAAAGCTGGCTTAAAACTCAACATTCAAAAAACGAAGATCATAGCATCCGGTCCCATCATTTCATGATAAATAGATGGCAAAACAATGGAAACAGCGAGAGACTTTATTTTCTTGGGCTCCAAAATCACTGCAGATGGTGACTGCAGCCATGAAATTAAAAGACTTGCTCCTTGGAAGAAAAGCTATGAACCAACCTAGACAGCATATTTAAAAGCAGAGACATTACTTTGCCAACAAAGGTCTGTCTAGTCAAGTCTATGGTTTTTCCAGTAGTTGTGTATGGATGTGAGAGTTGGATCATAAAGAAAGCTGAGCACCAAAGAATTGATACTTTTGAACTGTGGTGTTGGAGAAGACTCTTGAGAGTCCCTTGTACTGCAAGGAGATCCAACCAGTCCATCATAAAGGAGATCAGTCCTGAATACTGGAAGGACTGATGCTGGAGCTGAAACTCCAATACTTTGGTCACCTCATGTGAAGAACTGACTCGTTGGAAAAGACCGTGATGCTGGGAAAGATTGAAGGCAGGAGGAGAGAAGCAGATGGTTGGATGGCATCACCGACTTGATGGACATGAGTTTGAGTAAGCTCCGGGAGTTGGTGATGGACAGGGAAGCCTGGCATGCTGCAGTCCATGGGGTTGCACAGAGTCAGACACAACTGAGCAACTGAACTGAACCCACTCCAAGAACACTCCAGCAGCCCACAGCTTGCTCCTGCTCCCTCATCCTGCTAACTCTGTATTTGAAGATTTGGGGGGCCTTCTTGAAAAAATTATTATTCACTCCTTCAGTCACATCTTTGTTTGTCTCGATTAGGTTACAACTCAACTTTGATCTCAACCTCAGTTCTGTCCCAATATTTTGTGTCCTATAGATAATTTCCAATGTTTCTTCTTTTATAGTGGAAAAGTTCTTGGCTCTTTATTCTTTTATCAAATAATTACTGTTTTTCAATTTTGTGTTTGTCATGCAGTGGGAGTTTTTGGAGGATAGATTGGTAATTTTTAAAGTGTGTTGTTCAGGGTACTGAATAAGATGCTCTTTGGTCAGTTTCAATGAATTTCTACTACCTGAGATGACTTTAATCCAGTGTGGTTAGTCTGATGAAGCATCAGCACCTGACTGATAAAAACATCCTTTGAGAATTTGGAAATACAGCAAAAGTGACCCATTCCCAATGCTTATAAAGTGACAACAGGATCTTTACTAGTATTTTAGTATCATTCAATTCTGGATATTGAGGGTATTCAACCTGTAGTCTCTGAGTCTAGAGAACCAAGTTTGGCTTAGATGAGGGATCTGAACCAGACCAACCATTAGACATACCCCAAAATTATGTCGTGCCAACTTTTTGAGAGGTTCTCTGAAATCCAGGTTCCTTACTCATCTCAGTGATAACACGCATTTAGCTAGGTTCATGCACGGTTCATCCTTGCCTATGACACAGGCTTTGACATTCAGCCTGTTTGAACAGGACCCTAAACCCAAGATTGACCCTTGATAGGTATTTTTCTCTAGAGACGTCAATGCTATCCCAGTACTTATAGCTGCTGCCTGGAATCATGTCCAAATCCAGACAGCTGCTTGAGCAGAAAGATCCTTCTATTTGTCATTGACCCAGAAACTGCAGAGATGATCACCTAGCTGTTCAGGCTGTCTTACTGGGCATCGAATACAAGCTTCATACACAATACTTAAGATTACTAACCACTTTCTTTGGAGGTCAAACTCTGTTTCTACATCACAAAATTAGTCTTTGTCCAACAAAATCCCATATACTTGGACAGCCTATGGCTGAGGTCCAAGCAAATCTCTTGACTAAGGTAATTTTATGGCAATTCTCAGGGGATTGCTTTAATTTTAGAAATGTATTTGATGGTTAAAAATTGATATCTATGGCTATTAATCTTGTGAAAGATTCTCTTTCTTTCCTTCAGTTCATTTCATTCGCTCAGTCGTGTCTGACTCTTTGCGACCCCATGAATCACAGCACGCCAGGCCTCCCTGTCCATCACCAACTCCCAGAGTTTACCCAAAGTCATGTCCATCGAGTCGGTGATGCCATCCAGCCATCTCATCCTTTGTTGTCCTCTTCTCCCCCTGCCCCTAATCCCTCCAAGCATCAGGGTCGTTTCCAATAAGTCAACTCTTCTCATCAGGTGGCCAAAGTATTGGAGTTTCAGCTTTAGCATCAGTCAGTCCTTCCAATGAACACCCAGGTCTAACCTCTTTTAGGATGGACTGGTTAGATCTCCTTGCAGTCCACGGGACTTTCAAGAGTCTTCTCCAACACCACAGTTCAAAAGCATCAATTCTTTGGTGCTCATCTCTCTTCACAGTCCAACTCTCACATCCATACATGACCACTGGAAAAACCATAGCCTTGACTAGAGAGACCTTTGTTGGCAAAGTAATGTCTCTGCTTTTAATATGTTATCTAGGTTGGTCATAATTTTCCTTCCAAGGACTAAGCACCTTTTAATTTCACGGCTGCAGTCACCATCTGCAGTGATTTTGGAGCCCCCCAAAATTAATTCTGACACTGTTTCCACTGTTTCCCCATCTATTCCTCATGAAGTGATGGGACCAGATGCCATGATCTTCGTTTTCTGAATGTTGAGCTTTAAGCCAACTTTTTCACTCTCCTCTTTCACTCTCATCAAGAAGCTTTTTAGTTCCTCTTCACTTTCTGCCATAGGGGTGGTGTCATCTGCATGTCTGAAGTTACTGATATTTCTTTCCTTAAATCTACAGTAAGTATATATTACATTTTAAAGAAATTAAGCCCCAAACTTATTTTGAACTACTGTTGACAATAATTACATTTCTTCCTAAGAATGGAATGCAGGGATACTAAAAGATGATATAACTTTTGAAGGAAGCAGCTTTGCAGACTGTGACTCAGTAACTTGGGGGTACTTTCCCACTTTCCACTGCTCCTCTCCTGATACTCCCAGCCTATTTTTCTACCGAAAATTATTAGAATCAAATGATTTGAAGTATATTTCATTAGTGAGGATGTAGAGACTTAATGTGTTACAAACTATTTTACTGACTGTGCTGTTTGTTACCTATGTTTCAGTTGTAGAAATGTCTAAATATTTAGATTCTTGACTTTGATAAATTGATCAATAACGTATAGTCTGTTGACATTTCTGAAGCTCTGTTCTACCCCAAATCACAGTGTCTGCTGAATAATTAATATCCAAGGCTTTATATTCTTCTTGTTCCTCCAGTGGTATCATTTGAGTTTTGGACCATAGTTGGTATAGTAGCAATAACATGCACTTTAACAACATTCTCATTTGAATTTCAGTGTTACCAGTTTCCAGGCTGGTGAATTTGGTCAAGTCACTTAATAGCTCCAAGCTTCTTTTTCTCCATTTTATAATCATGAGATGAGTAATATGACATATAATTATGAAGGAAGTAATACCTACTTCATAGTGAAGATTAAGAGAACAGAGTCTGGAATTAAATTGCTTGAGTTTGAATCCTCACTGAATGCCTACCTATCTAACGTGTCAAAGCCATTCCTCTCTCCAAGGCTGTTTCCTCATACATAAATTGAAAATACTATGATATCTTCCTCATAGGATTGAAGTGAAACATACAGGCATATTTTATTTCAGAGTTAAACATAATATAAATATGTAAAACATTTAAATATTTTATGATTATCACAATACATTAAAAATATGGTTATTGGCTTTCCTTTCTCTCTCACGCCTCTTGTTGTTGCACCTCTTATTTTACTGTGGTACGGAATACAATCACATTCCACTCATCTATTGTTTATCTACATCATACACTGTAGGGAAATCTAGAAAGAGTCAAAACAGTTGTGAAACAGGTGCGATGGAAAAGGGCTTCCCTGATAGCTCAGTTGGTAAAGAATCTGCCTGCAATGCAGGAGACCCCAGTTCTATTCCTGTGTTGGGAAGATTCCCTGGAGACTGGATAGGCTACCCACTCCAGTATCCTTGGGCTTCCTTTGTGGCCCAGCTGGTAAAGAATCCTCCTACAATGTGGGAGACCTGGCTTCGATCCCTGGGTTGAGAAGATCCCCTGGAGAAGGGAAAGGCTACCCACTCCAGTTTCTGGCCTAGAGAATTCCATGCAGACTTGACAGTTATTGTATATATTGCGATTGAACAGTTTGCAGAAGAAACAAGCACTTACTCAGTTTTTATTCAGTTATTATTGCACATCCTTCAAAGACTGTTTTTTTGTAAAGTTGCATATTTTTCTATATATCTTATAGTTTGCTTATTTATCAGTATTGTTATTTTAAATATTTGTTCTTTTTGTGAGATAGCTCGCAATTAGATCATGCTGGTTTATAAAGATGCTATTGATTTTCTGTACACTTCTTGAGCCCAGTTAAAGTTTTTTTTTTTTTTTTTTATTCTATTGGTTTGTTTGTAGATCAGAGGTGTGTAAACTTTTCCTGGAAAAGGCCAAATGGTGAGTATTTTTTTTAATCAAAACTACTTAACTCTGTAGTTGCAGGATAAGAACAGCCATAAACAATGTATAATGCATAATGGTACCCCACTCCAATACTTTGGCCTGGAAAATCCCATGGATGGAGGAACCTGGTAGGCTGCAGTCCATGGGGTCGCGAAGAGTCAGGCACAACTGAGCGACTTCACTTTCACTTTTCACTTTCACGCATTGGAGAAGGAAATGGCAACCCACTCCAGTGTTCTTGCCTGGGGAATCCCAGGGACGGGGGAGCCTGGTGGGCTGCCGTCTATGGGGTCACACAGAGTCAGACACGACTGAAGTGACTTAGCTGCAAACAACGTATAAAGAAATAGATTTGGACCATGGAAGTTACTGAATTTGGATCATGATAGGTTTGATTTGTCCGTGGACCTTATTTTACAGACCATTAATGCATGTAGTCATTTAGGGCATTTTTGTTCTTAAAGATATACTCTACGCCTTATGCTAGTGGTAAAGAATCCACCTGCCAATGCAGGAGACACAAGAGATGCAAGTTCAGTCCCCAGGTCAGGAAGATTCCCTGGAGTAGGAAATGGCACCCCACTCCAGTATTCTTGACTGGAAAGATTCCACGGGCAGAGGAGCCATGGTATTTGGGCAGAGAAGTCCAAAAATTCCATAGGCAGACTACAGTCCATGGGGCCACAAAGAGTTGGACATGCCTGAAAAAGCAATGCTTATAGTCATTTAGGGTATTTTTGTTCTTAAAGACATCTTAAGCCCCTTGTTTATTTTTCTTATCATATTTCATGGGCTAGGATTTCTATATTATAGTATTGTTCAGTGACACCAATTACCAATACCAGTAATTCTTGCCCTTTTCTTTAATTTATTGGGATTCATTATAAAATTTGAGGTTAAGAATGATGTCATCTTTAACTTAAGAGAGTTTCTTTCTATTCCTACCTTGTCGAAGATTTTATTCTAGACAAATGTTTCTATTTGAAAATTTTCTACATCTGTTGAAATAATTGTATTAATTTGTCCTTTACCCTTAGTGTTGATTGATTATATAATTTTGAAATATTTTTGCCTTTATAAAATAAATCCAGCTCATTCATGATGTATTATTTTTATACACTATTGATTTAACTTGATACTATTTTGTTATCTTTACGTTTATACTTGTAAGTGATTTGGACTTAATTTTCTTTTGCAGTGCTCTTGATTGGTCTCAGCCTAGGGATATAACAACATCAAGAATGAGTTGGAGAAGTTTCACTATTTCAGTGTTTTTGGAAAATTTTGTAAAGCAGAGAGGGAGAGAGAGGGATTTTTGGGGTCAAGTTAACAAAATTATCACATGAAATTCGTTGGGGAGAGATGGTTTTTAGATTGTTAGTTCAAATTATCTAATGTTTGCTGGCTTATTAAAAATTTGTTTTTGAGTAATTTTGGTGATTAAAGTATTTTTTTAGGAAATTTTACATTCCATCTATGTTTTCAAAGCTACTGGCACATAAACACACACACGCATACATATTTGTAGTATAAGCAGCTTTTGGCAGGGAAGAGCTCTCTGCAGGAGGCACACTTTCATCTTAACCTTAAACTAGGCACCCCCATGTTCCACTCATCTCTGGCTCAAGTACAGCTTTCAAGTCTTTAAATCACGTAATAGTTTGCCTAGCTTGTCAATTCTTTCCATAGATCAAAGAGGTTGAAATGATGAATAAGTAGTTAAGAGATGACCAGGTCTCTTTCCTAGCTTCCCCCACAGGAATCTCCTGAACAAACTATGTGAATAAGATAGCATCTACAAGAAGATCACCAGGAGTGGACAAGCCTGCACATGATGGGGATTACGACAACCCTGATCCCCATCTCAGTGATTAACTGAGATTCTTTCCTTGTTTCCCTTTAAAAATTTCAAGGCCAGGCAGAATCTTTGCAGGCGGTTTCTGAGGGACACTGAGTCCACCATCTCCCCAGATTGCTGGCATTCTGATTAGAGACACCTTTCCTTTCTACCATTTGTATTAATTTTGTAAGTGACTAGCATTGAGACCCCCTATTCAATAACAATAATTTTAACTTACAACATCTATAATTATGTATAAGTTATCTATAATGTTTCTTTTGCATTCCTAATTTTGCTAATTCATGATCTCTCTGTTTTTCCTTGATTAGTCCTGCTAGAGATTTATAAATAGTACTCATCTTTTTAAGAAACTTGATTTCAGTTTTGTTATTCATCTTTGTCTCTTTCTCTTTCTTTGTATATATATACATATAAAGTTTGAATAAATATATAAAGTATGAATTTTTATTTTTATGCTTATTTCCTTTCTACAACTTTATTTGAATTTTTTTCTTGGCCTTTTTTATGTCTACTTTAGTTGAATATTTTGTTCATTTATTTTCAATTTTTAAAAGTGCTTATTATGGGTTCAGAATTTCCTAAGTACTCATTTAGCTGTAACCTAAAATTTTTACATTGGCTATCAGCAAATTATAGATATTTTATAATGTCCTTTCATTTAGGAATGCATCTTTCAGTCTCCAGTGTATGGTGGTATTTTGGGAATTTTACTGTAAATTAAAATTTTATTGTATATGACTAAACAACATTTTCATTATATCAGATTTGTGTTGAGACCACGTAGCCCTGTGTAGGATAAAAACCTCTGTCTTATGTTTCATACACTCCTTGGCTTGCTGGGGTGGTGCGGCATTAAGGACCAGGGAATTCACATATGGGTAGGTTCAGGAATGCCGGCAGGTAGATGTCAGCTAACCAAGGAAGCAAGCCTGTAGTGTTCCTCAGTGATCTTAAGCTTTCTCATCTGTCAACGTATCAAACTTTATGATGCAGATTTTTGTTGTATAATGTCTTGCATTTTTACATTCTATTTCTTGGCATCAGGTATGTGTTTTACTTAAGGACAATTTACAAATCAAAACAGAAACTTGCAATAAACTCCCTTTACAGTTGTGGATATGAGAAGACTCCAATCCCCTTAGGCTTGATTGATAAAACATGGCATTTATCCTATTCCTACGATGATGTTCAGCAAACTTTATGACAGAGGGAAACAGCTGGTAAAGTGGGTTCATTGAAAGGTGAAGGTAATACAGCCATAAAAAACAAGAGGATAATGATTTTAAAAGGGATAATAGTTGTAACAACACCATTAACCTTTTGCTTCAAATTATTGAATGTGTGGTCCTTTCCAGAGGTCTAATCAAAGGTTTTCAGTAACTGCAATGTGGGAGAAAAAAGAAGTGATATAGAAATTGCTGTAATTTTTTTTCCTTCAAATTATTCTTTTCCCTAATCCATTAAGAGATCAAGACCATTGCTGGATTTGGACTTTTTTTTTTTTTTTGAGAGTTTATAAATTTGCTTTGTAGTGAAGGCGTATATCCATACAGTAGACCAGGATTTAAATACCTGATTGTAAGAACACACAGCAATGCTGAGAGGATAAGGCATTTTTATGAAGCTTAAGCATAGCACTGTTTTCTATTCTAGGTTTATGAATCCATTTGGGAGCTTGTATGACATTTGGGCAACAGTTCAACTTAGTGGAAACTGGAATCAGTCTCCTTTTTGACTTTGTGATTTTAGAACTGATGGAGGTTGCATATTTGCAGGAAAGGTGAAATTAATTGCAAAGTGAATGAGATCAATGAAAACCAGATAATGCAAACATTAACGGGACTAATTTAGATGATGAACTGTGTTAACAGAATTTTTGCTGAGAGAAAGGAGAGCTGTTGAGACTGTGGGCTCTTAAATTGCATCCAGGGTCAGGTCAGTATCCTTGGGTTTTTGTGAGTCTCTTATATTCTGCACAATTCTGTAAGGAAGTATGTGCATGGATCCCTTTTGGAGGAGGTTTACAGCATTCATCAATTTTTCAAAATTATGGAGGCAATGGGTCTGTGACCCCCCAAAAGGTTAAGAACAACTGATATAGATTTTTTCTTTCCATATTTACCTGATAACTGCTCCATTTTCTGTTTGTAGTTCTATAGCTAGAGATTTGAGATTTGATGCTTCTCAATACCCCCCTCTCCCCAAACTATCTATTAAAAACCCTCTTTGGCCACATTCTCAGAGACTTGAATTTATGCGGAATTTATTTTTCAAACTAATTTTGGGGTATTTGGTCTGTCAAGTAAGAGAGCACTTGTAAGTTCAAGAAGTTGAGATGTTGAAGAGGATTGGCCTATCTTGGAAAATCTGCGGCAAGGTTCCTATACACACGTGAATTTCTCTGCTTTATGTATAAAATATGAACCACATACACATGCCCTATTGTCAAGGTCTTTGCTCATTTTTTTAAATAAATGCAAATACCATATTTTAAATCCTATTTGTTTTATATATGACTCCTGTACAACTCTTACATTTATCTCTATTTTTTTAAAAATGCCCACTTTTGTGAATTGAGCTTAGGCCAGATTCTCTCCAGCTGTAGAATGTTATTACTTCAACTCTCGAATGTTTTGGACTTCGCTGAGATCCAGGGGAAAAGTACTGAGCCTTTCCTCAAAGACCCACTCATTCCCACATTTGGAACATGTGGCTCGAGGGCGTTCATAAATCCTTCAAAGAATGTCGATCCCGGAGGAAGGACTCTCAGTTTAGACTCTGCTCAGTTTTTACCTGATTGCATGGCCTCTGACTTAGGAAACCATAGTCCCCACTTCCACAGTGGTCTTTCTCAAAGGCCAACGTGGGTATTCTGTGTACCTGCTATAAAAGCTTCCAGTGGCTCCCACAGCTTACAGGCTAAAATCCATAAAACCTAGCTTCACTCAGGGGCTGCAAGCTTCTGAAATAGCTTCTTGGGACCATCTTGTCTACCTCGCCTGTGGTCCTCCAACTCACTGTATACGCCAGGCATGCCACGCCCTGCCTTAGCTACCCCTATTACACATACACACTGCCTGGCTTTTTCTGAACTCACCACACTGTTCTGGAATCCCCACCCTGGTTCTGGCATTTGCTTCTCCCTTGGCTAGCTGCCACTTGAGTGAGCTTGGTGATGGCCCACCCACCCTTTGGGACCCAACCATCTCCTCTTTAGTAAAGTCACTCGGACATGCTGTCTGCCCACACCCTCTTAGTATGGTGGCTTTTGGTCCCTTTGGATAACCATAGGTCCTTGTACTGGCCCCTCTGAACACAATGGCGTTTTTCTGTTTACATGTTTATAATTTTTCTATAACTAATTTTTTATTCTTCTGTGTAAATTTTTTATTCACCTATTTCCTGGTAGGGTTCCTTTCAGTCAACTTTTTGGTTCAATTTTAGGTTTGTTGAGTGAATGTTTCATTTGGGCTAGAGCACCAAGGGAAATTTATTAGGGAAGACTCAAAAACTTGAAGAGAGACTCATTAGTAGATAATATACAATCTCTCTGTTTTCTTCCTATTTTGTCTTTGTTTTAGCACACGGCACCATAATAGTTCAAAGATTCAAGAAAGTCTGTCAAGAGAAATTTTCTTTTCTTTGAATGCTGAAAAATGAAATTCAAATTCTGTATCTGCCATTTATTATTAGGTGACTTTGGTGGAAGCCCATTGTTCTGCTTCAAACTTAACCTCTTCATCTCTAAATTAGGGATCATAAAAATACTTATCTTGCAAGAAGCCTGTTAGGATGGAAATAGTAGGTGTAGGCATACGTTGTTTGGGGTAGTGTGCAATAGAACTGTCAGTTTCATTAGTTATTATCATGCTGCTGGACGTACTTGTAGAACCATTACCTTGATTTGAAAGTGAATGCCAAATGAGAGTGTTAGAACAGGAATATAAGTGAAGGCATCCTCAACCCCACCCTCTCTTCCTGTGGGTACCCATGTCAGGCATCACCAATGGATAGCAGAACTCTTTGTAGCTGAGGCCATGCTTTGTTTCAGACTCTCTCAAGTAGTCATTAATCAAGGTTAATGATTAATCAGGCATTTATCATTCATGTTAAACTATTAATCAGGGTTGCCTCCAGATAAAACTTATGCACTATATTTAATGCTAGAGTCTGTAACTGATGAAAGAAACATTGACTAAGGAAGACTCTTGTTAATGATTAAAAGTCTGCAGGCAAATGCACATTTCACCATCCACAGCAACTGTGCGGTTCCATTGTCTTCTTTCATAATGGTAGGATTTTGCCTGGGCACATGGTTTTTCAGAATAAAAACGAAATGTTCTGGTCTGTTCTTTGCAGCTGAGTGTGGCTATGAATGATAAGTTTTGGTCAATGGGGTGCAAGGTGCAGCGTTATGTGGAAGTTTCTGGGAGACACTCTTTGGAGGTAGTCGACACCAGCTTTTCACCTGTCTTTCTCTTGATCTCTTCCTGAATCCTGCTGCCTGGACCATGAGGAGGGATGACAAAGCAGTAGATGATAATATCTGTAGGTAATATCTGGACGCGCTTATGTCCTTGAAGACATTACCGAACAGGGCCTCTGTGCCAGTCCCAGACTAAACTTCTGTTTTGTTTAAGACCTTGTTAAATAGTCATTGTGATGTGCTCCAAGTCTGCCATCCATCGTAGTGTTTGTTTATTTAACCCCTTCATAAAAGTTCTTAGCACATTAAAAGGATGTTAAGGCAAAAACACAGCAGGGATAGAAAAGCACACAAAAGCTGTTCCATTGAGAAACTCTTCCATATTGGAAAAACAAGTAATATTGACATCCACGAAGATGGTTGACCTAAGTGGCAGCAGGAATGAGATGATTTGGTAGACAGAGCTATGGATTGGGAAATGGGGGTGACGGATTTGGAGTGTGGCCTTAGATGATCTATCTTAAATTGTTCTAACTACACAGAACCTCAGTTTTCTGTTGAAAATGATGTGTACTTCTGAGGGGATGTAGGAAGAGGTTCCTGATGATCGGGGGAGGCAAAGGGGTGTGAGAGTGTGAGGAGGGAGCAAGGTCTTGCCGAGTCCCAGGTAACCTGCCGGCGGGTTGGGGGCTGACCTGCTGGCTGCCAGAGGCCCAGTCAGGGGATCTGCTGACAAGGGCCAGGAAGTAAGTGGTACCTTGTAACTATGGCATCCCCATATTCATACTCACAGTCAATGCACCTCGTAAATTTTAACAGTGAATAGCTTTCTACATTTTGGTATGTACCTCTCATTTTACATTTCTATTCCAAAGCTCCACTTTCACTCTTGTCTTTGAATATGTTCTGTTTATATTTGAAAGCTATATTTATTTTATACTGACTACAGTAAGAGAAAAAAAAGACATATAATAAAGTCATCCAACATCAAGAACAGCTTTGTATCAGCTTTGTCAGAACACAGTTTAGAGAGCTACATTCTCTTAATGCACAGTAGTTAAATAAACTCCAAGATTCTTATGCTGCAATAACCCATTAAATCATCTTAAATACTATGTCATAATGACAACTTGATGCAACCAGATGTGACATTTGGGGATTTAAAAGAAATATGTTTCTAAAGACACAGCTTCCTTATTTTACGTTCTTAAGCCCGTGTGCACAGCTGTTCCACTGCACCGCACTGCTCTCTGTGGGTGTGTATCGCTCGTGTGCTGTCTCACACACAGCATGACCGAAGGACAGACGGATGTTCCCCAGGACGATGGGATATGCGCTTCTGTGAGATCTGCACCCACTGTGATCTTGTTCTTAAGGCATGATCCTCTCACCCTGGAAATGCGCAAATATGTGTGATACAGATTGACATCAGACCTTGCAAGGACCCCCTGCTCTAACAGTCATGGTTAAGTCAGCCAAGCCCAGAAGGACAGTATTCATCACACCCAGGGCTAGAGAGAAGGCAGGTGGCTTGCATAATATACAACTGAATTGTACTAATCCACCTTTGGGTGGATTTGTGTTTTTAATGGCACTGAAACAGTCCCCTAACACTTCCAGTTTCTACCCTGCTTTGCAATTTCTTACTTATCAAAGGTGTAAGCTCTACAGTACTTGAAGTTTCAATGTCACATGGGACTGGAAGTGAACTTTTGAACTTTTGATCTGATCAGTTGGTATACAAGTTGGCACAATTCAAAGTTGTGTATGTGATGAACCATCAAAGGGAGAAAAGCCGTTTGACAGCCATGTGATACACTGTATGCAGGGGAAGATAATGCCACCATCAAGCAGGAATCCTAGAAATTAGGTCATAACAGGCAGTGCAAGTGGGCCCTAATGAACCTGGATTCATGTCTGTGGTGAAATTAGATGCGGGATAATGTCCTCAGAAAAGCTGCCACGTCTCAGTCTGGAGAGAAGCCCACTGCTGATACAACAAATCAATTGATAAGAAGTGTCTTTATTGCACTCAATAAAAAAACAGCACAACCCCAAATAAGCGTGCATGGCTCATAAAACAAATTGCACACCTAAAATGAATTACACTCCAAGTTTTTTTTAAAGTAAATGACACCACAGAATATTCAGTGATGTTTCTATTCACTAAACAGTAAGATTATAAACAGCACTAAAAGTAAATGTTTTTACGTTTCTTTTTAGTTTCGTTTTTTTTTTCCAATCTATAGGATTACCAAGAGCAAAATGTAAAAGAAAAACATGGTAGAAATTGCCTGTTTTGTGAAATATAGGAAAAAATATACCATCTGTGATTTAGCACAGTTTTCAATATTCCATCTGTGGTCTAACTGCCGTTCTTCACAAAGGCTGAATCCATTGTAGCTCAGTATGATTTTTAAAAAAGTTTTTCAGAAGACTACTTTTGTAAAACATTGTTATTCTTGAGATGGAGTTTCTTTTGAATGAAATAGTAAATATGGCCTTTGGACTGCAGCCCAACAGACTCCTCTGTCCGTGGGATTTTTCAGGCAAGCATACTGGAATGGGTTGTGATTTTCCCCTTCACGGGATCTTCCCAACCCAGGGATCAAACCTGCATCTTCTGTGTCTCCTGCAAGAGCTGCTGCTGTTGCTGCTAAGTCACTTCAGTTGTGTCCGACTGGCATAGCAGGTACATTCTTTTACCTTCTGAGTCTGGAGAATCCCATATTGGAGAAGCCCAATATGGCCTTAACAGTTGTTTTTAAGTATTTGTTGTTGTTGTACACATGGGCTTAAAATTCTGAAAATCACCCCATCCTTCTCCTGTCACCCCATCTCCAGCAAACTTCATTATAGAAAATGTACTTTGAACCCTGTGTGATGGAATTTCTGTTTCTTTATTCATTGATTAAGCAAATATGTATTGCTGAGAATTCTGTTGTACAGGTTTCTGTGTATAAAGGACGCCAAAGTAGTAAATGGCACTATTAGGTTGCTTTGGTGAGCATACTTTGGTTCAGTATTAATTAAAAATCACAGTGGTGCATCTCACTGTGGCCACTGGTCTTAGGATGCTGCTGCCATCCACTCATTTCATTTGGTGATATGAAGCCACCTGTGGCAGCTCCACCAGCCACGATCAAATAATACAGGAATTTTAGCATTATTGACACTTTAGATAATTCTTTGCTGTGGGGGGGCCTGCCCTGTGTACCATAGGATGTTAGCAGCATCCCTGGCTTCTGCCCATTAGATGTTGGCAGAAGCCAGCTCTCCTAATTGTGACAACACACATGTCTCCAGAAATTGCCTAATGTCCTCCAAGGGGGAAAAATCACTTTTGAGTGACAGTGACTCATGCTGCTGCTGCTGCTAAGTCATGCCAGCCGTGTCCGACTCTGTGTGACCTCATAGACGGCAGCCCACCAGGCTCCCCTGCCCCTGGGATTCTCCAGGCAAGAACACTGGAGTGGGTTGCCATTCCCTTCTCCAAAGCACGAACGTGAAAAGTGAAAGTGAAGTCGCTCGGGCGTGTCCGACTCTTGGCGACCCCATGGACTGCAGCCCACCAGGCTCCGCTGTCCATGGGATTTTCCAGGCAAGAGCCCTGGAGTGGGTAGCCATGGCCTTCTCCAGAGAGTGACTCACATGAAAGAAAGACTTAATGTTCATATCAACAATTGTTGAACATTATTAAGTTTTCTTTTTCTTTGCAGGGTATTAGCCAATGAGTGGAGAAGGCAATGGCACCCCACTCCAGCACTCTTGCCTGGAAAATCTCATGGACGGAGGAGCCTGGTAGGCTGCAGTCCATGGGGTCGCTAAGAGTCGGACATGACTGAGCGACTTCATTTTCACTTTCGCTTTCACACATTGGAGAAGAAAATGGCAAACCACTCCAGTGTTCTTGCCTGGAGAGTCCCAGGGACGGTGGAGCCTCATGGGCTGCCGTCTATGGGGTCGCACAGAGTTGGACACGACTGAAGCGATTTAGCAGCAGCAGCAGCAGCAGCAGCAGCAGCCAATGAGTTGTACCTAGCTTCTCACAGTAGATGAATGTTTGACGGAAATTGCTATTGAACATAAAAGGAAATAGAAAGCGGGAAATGGTTTAGGAGAACTAGGCCTGCGAATCCGTTTTGTAATGCAGGAAGATCAACCAGGACTGTTGTCATTAAACACGGTTCAGTTCTGCAGCCCCCCAGGACAATTCTGAAGCTAACTGCGCTGTACCAGGCCACTATTCCTGTCTTTGTGCCATCTCCTTGGTATGGGCAGTCCACCGCTCCTTGACTTCTTTGCAAAATGAAGTGTCTGTGTGGCTCCAAGGTCTTTCCCATGTTTTCTGTGAGAATTTCCTGGGTCCTATTGGTTACGCAAAATTTCTCTTCCTGCTTCTATGTTTGCACTTTTGCTTATTTCAATTTAGTACTGTTCGTATTCTGTTCAATAGTTGAGTCAATTGGTTAGATACCTGCCTCTCTTAGATGTGGTATAAACTCTTTGCCACTAGGCTGCCATCATTGGAGCCTGTCACCTAGTCTAGGAATTGCACCCCATGAACAGTATGCTGCGATTCATGGGGTTGCAAAGAGTCAGACAGGACTGAGCGACTGAACTGAACTGATAACAGAAATCTGGCTTCAAATAACTTAAATAGGGAAATTTCCTGCCTTATATCATGAGCAGGCACCTAAAGTCATCGGCTCAACAGCTCAGCAAAAACTAAGTTAAATCTCCAAAGTTCTCTTGTTCTCTTGTTATATCTCAAGCCTTCTTGGTTGCAAAATGGCTGCTGTGTAGCCAGCCTTTACTTGTGCATTCCAGAGGTAGAAGTAGGGTTCTGAGGAGACCAGCAGACTTCCCTTATGTCCTGTAGATCAGAACTGAGTCACATAGCAATTCCTGGCTATAGCAGAGGTGGAAGGATGGAGGTTTATAGTATAAAGTATCTATGTAGTATATAATTTTACAGTCTGTAATAGAAAAGTGCAAAGAAAAGAAAGTTGGAATAGACTTTGAATTACTCATTCTCCATTGATAAACAACATGCTAAAGGTTGGTGGAAGGAATGTAAGGCAAGACTCCACTCAGACCAGAATTCTTCATCCCATGGCCTTTGATACAAGAAGAACAAACACGAACACTTTATCAAGGAAGCTTCCTCAAGTGTGACATGAAGCTATAAATTAGAGCTTAATTTGACCATTGCTTTCAAATAAGAGTTTATTAAACATTCATGCATCCTTATCATTGTTTGCTGTGATTCTTCATAGTGCAGGGAAGGGATGAGATAAAAGGAATTTATATGAGATCTGCCTTCTGTAGAAGGCACAGGAGTCAGAGGAGAAAAGTGCGGGGCTGATAAAAAGGCACTCTTGAGCCAGGAGGCCTTTGAAGCAGAAAGAAAGTCGAAACCGAGGCTGTGAACAATGATGTCACAGTGGGATTTCGATAAACAGGTCAAATGTTGAAATGTGATTTTAGAATTAATCTGCCAGAGCAAAGTCACACTGTTTTTACTTTCTTAGACTACCTGCAAACTCACAAAAAGACCCAACACCTCGTAACCATTAGACATTTCATCGACTCTTTGCTTTCAGTCTTCAGCGCTTCCCCAGACAGGCTTTATTTCCTACTTTATTTATTAATATTTAATTGGAGGATAATTGCTTTTCATTGTTGTGTTAGTTTCTGCAGTACAACAATGTACGTACACATATACAGCCCCTCCTTCTTGAGCCTTGCTCCCACCGACTAGGTCCTTAGAGAGCGCCGAGCTGAGCTACCTGTGTTACAGAGCAGCTTCCCACTAGCACTGTATTTTACACATGCGAGTGTGACTTTATTTTGGGGGGCTCCAAAATCACTGCAGATGGTGACTGCAGCCATGAAATTAAAAGATGCTTACTCCTTGGAAGAAAAGTCATGACCAACCTAGATAGCATATTCAAAACCAGAGACATTACTTAGCCAACAAAGTCCGTCTAGTCAAGGCTATGGTTTTTCCTGTAGTCATGTATGGATGTGACAGTTGGACTGTGAAGAAAGCTGAGCACCGAAGAATTGATGGTTTTGAACTGTGGTGTTGGAGAAGACTCTTGAGAGTCCCTTGGACTGCAAGGAGATCCAACCAGTCCATTCTGAAGGAGATCAGCCCTGGGTGTTCTTTGGAAGGAATGATGCTAAAGCTGAAACTCCGGTCCTTTGGCCACCTCATGCGAAGAGCTGACTCATTTGAAAAGACTCTGATGCTGGGAAAGATTGAGGGCAGGAGGAGAAGGGGATGACAGAGGATGAGACGGCTGGATGGCATCACTGACTCAATGGACATGAGTTTGGGTGGACTCCGGGAGTTGGTGATGGACAGGGAGGCCTGGCCTTTGTGGTCCATGTGGTCACAAAGAGTCAGACATGACTGAGCTACTGAACTGAACTGAGTGTTTACATGTCAAAGCTGTCCTCTCAATTGATCCCACTCTCTCCTTCTTCACTGTGTCCCAAATAATCATATTGATATGAAGCCTGCACACTTGTGTTTTAGGCTGTGTGCTTATATCCTTTTCTTTCCCAAATATGCACATCGAGGCCTTTTATCCCTCCACTGCAGGATTAAGTAGGACGCATTTATTTTATTTTCTTCTTCAGTGAGTGTGACATTGTGTACAGTATCGGCATTCACGTCTTGGTTGCAAAATCGCTGCTGTGTAGCCAGGCTTTACTTGTGTATTCCAGAGGTCAGAGGTGGGAGTAGGGTTCATTTTTATAATCCTAAATCAAACTCTTTTTCAGAAGAGGATCATTGTGCCGTTCATTAAACAGCATAACGTGTTCCGCTCTGATACTGAAGGAGAACCTTGGTCTCCTGTTTCTTGACTTCGCTGACATGCGAGATCATGAGGAAATGTTTTCCTCCATGGAAAGTTCTGGAGACCCACGGTTTTTCCTCTCTCCCAAGATTTCTGCCCCTTCTTCTGGTCTTGGGTGTGATGAATGCCTTGAGACTTGTTGTGGCTTGTATGAAAACTCAGATGGAAAAATGGAAGTAGAAAGAGAGTATTTTCTTTTTCATATCCAAATTAATAAACTTGTACTTAATTGATTTGTGGAATCTTTTCTCATGAAATAGTAAATTTTAGAAAAGAGACGGGCTTCCCTGGTGACTCAGACAGTAAAAAATCTGCCTGCAATGCGGGAGACCTGGATTCAGTCCCAGGGTTAGGAAGATCCCTTGGAGAAGGGTGTAGAAGACAGACAGGATAGCAAATAACAGGGGATCTTTGCGAAGGTTAGCCATTTGTGGTAACAGTGGTAGGAAGGGCATATATTGCTCACGTTCGGCCGCCTCTGGCTTCTTCTCGCCCAGTCACCTGCTGTTGGCACCTTTCCCAGGAAACATGATTGTTCATGGTGTTTCCATTCAGTGCAGTTTGTCCCTAATCATCCCAGTGGACAATTAATGCCAGGTCGTCCACGCGTTTGGCCAAATTTATGTTTGTACTTTCCTGAGGAATACCTCCTGAGGAAAATGAGCACTGTTGTGTGGGTGTGTGTTTTGGCTGTGTTACTCACTTTAAGGTGTCCTGATATTTGCTTGCATGTTGGGCTTTAAGGGATGAACTTGTACAGAATTTTATACAGAACTTATACAGAACTTAAACTTATATAGAACTTATACAGAATTTTTGGGTTTGGAAAGCAAGTTTGTGTTCCCCTTATCTTACTCTTGTTATTTAAAAAATTAATTCATATTATTAAAGCAGTTACAACACCCTCAAGAGTACACACAATAGGGAAAAATCATAAAGAACTCTTTGGGAGCATAAACAAATGTTTCAGAAGGCTGTGTGTTGCGGTGCTGTTGGCAAAAGCGAGCATGGGAGGAGAAACTACACGTCCATCAACAAGGAAACATCTTGCAATGCAGGAGGCCTGGGTTCGTTCCCTGGGTCAGGAAGATCCCCTGGAGAAGGAAGTGGCAACCCACTCCAGTATTCTTGCCTGGAGAATCTCACGGACAGGGGCTCACAGAGTCAAACACAACTGACTGACTAACACTTTCACTTTTCCATAAATGTTGTCATTAGGGAACATATTGATTACTTAGGTATTAACATCTTAAGTTGAACATATTAATGTGTTAAAATTAACATATTAATTAGCTCTTAACAAATCAGGTAGATATTCGGTGTCTGATATAGATAATGATAAGGGAACTTTCTAGAACCTATTCTTAATTGCAAAAAGGCACTTGCAGAACAATGCAAGAAGTGTGATAACACTTCTATTGTTAAAAATATCAAACAATTATACATTTCTGTGCATATTGGTGTATCTATGTCAACGCACAGGAAAGGCCGGGAAGATGCCTACTGCCCCTCGGGAGAGGGAGAAGGATTATAAGAATGTATTCATTTTAAACTGTATCATTTTGGATTTGAAAAGAAATATAAAAGAGTTATTTAAAATGAAGGAGGAAAGAGATTGCTAATGCTTCTTTCTCTAACAGAAGTACTATCAGAACTGTTGTGAATCTCTAATCTGTTTTCATTTGTATATATCTTACATAGTGGTGCTAAGAGGGAGCATAACATTTGAAAAATATAATATTGGTTAAATACTGAAAAGGGTGAAAAAACCAAAGTGTTCTGTAATTCCACTGTCCGCACAGTCCTATGGGATAAGGAAGAAATTTAGAGCATGCAAGCAGCTCAGAAAATGAAAGCCATCTTCCCTTTGACCAAGAGCACAATCCATCCATTGCTGTCTTTCCTCCCAATTTCAAAGGACAATTGCTGATAATGTTTGCTTTCAGGAAAAAAAATTAAAAAGGAAACACCAACATGCATAAGACAATTACAACATTGCCAGCAATTAGTAAGTATTTATCATGTGACTATTAGATAATGTTCCAAGGGTCTTTGGACGGATTAGCCCATTTAATTTCCATGGTTCTATGAGTTAGGCTCTATTGTTATTACCATTCTACTTATGGAGAAGTAGAGGCACAGAGAAGCTAAGGGAGCTCCTGACAATCACTAATAGGAAGTGATGAAACAGCATCCAAATGCAGGAACTCTGACCCCTGAATCTCAGTATTAACTATCCACAGTACACACACTGCCCCGGTACTATATGGTGCTGGTTTTAGACCCTTAAAACCATGAACATATATCACTATGTATCCATCGAAAGTCAGAGTGTCAAAGTGAATGTCACTCAGTCAAGTCCAGCTCTTTGCCACCCCATGGACAGTAGCCCACCAAGCTCCTCTGTCCATGGGGATTCTCCAGGCCAGAATACTGGAATGTAGCCTTTCCCTCCTCGAGGGGATCTTCCCAACCTAGGGGTGGAACACCGGTCTCCCACATTGCAAGCGTATTCTTTACCAACTGAGCCACAAGGGAAGCCCAAGAATATTGGACTGGGTAGCCTACCCCTTCTCCAGCGGATCTTCCTGACCCAGGAATCGAACTGGGGTCTCCTGCATTGCAGGCAGATTCTTTACCATCTGAGCTACCGGGGAAGCCTACATGAGTCTGTAAATCTTACACCAAGGTCACATTACATCATATCTGCTATTCAGCACCTTGCTTTTCCCCTTTAAAAAGTTACTTTCATATCAGCTCATCCAAAGCAGTTTTATTCTTTTAATTTATTGCAGCTTTCAATGAAAGGGGGGCAGCTTTTCATGAATGCTGTAGTCATCTTTGGTTTCTTTGTTGCTTTTTCACTTATACTGTTTTCCTGATGTCTTTTCCCTTTTTGAGGTCAATTTTGTACCTGCATTTTCCTAGAAAATGCTCCATTTCCTTCTCTTCCATTTTGTATTTGTTTCATTTGCACTCTTCATCATCATCTTCTGGGTTTCTTAATTTGGGTGCTTAGGTAATTCATTTTTCTTATATAATTATGCAGGGTTTTGACACCCTAGATCTAGAAAAACACATTTCCCCTCAGATAGTCTGCTTAAAATATCCATACGTAATTTAAAAAGATAGTTTAGAACTTTCTAGATGGTCGGCCTGTTCTCTTCTAATTTACATTTACGCTTCTTGCCTTGTATATGACTCTTCTTGTTCTTGCCTTGCATTTCCTGTTTTATGATTATTACATCTTCGTATTTTATGTTATCAGGGTGTATGCGTTTATCTATTCTATCCATGTTTCCCATAGTATGCTAAGTCACCTAATTTTGTCCGACTCTTTGTGACCCCATGGACTGCAGCCCACCAGGCTCCTCTGTTCATGAGGATTCTCCAGGCAAGAACACCAGAGTAGGTTGCTATTCCCTTCTCCATTCCCA
This sequence comes from Capra hircus, assembly GCF_001704415.2. Lineage (NCBI taxonomy): Eukaryota > Metazoa > Chordata > Mammalia > Artiodactyla > Bovidae > Capra > Capra hircus. The sequence goes on from NC_030828.1 coordinate 8,064,919, forward strand.
TAGTAATTTGGTTTTAATTGCATATGAAAGTGAGTTTAATATTAATACATAGGATTTTTATCCAGCATTTAAAAACTAAACATGATAGTTTTGTTATCGTTTCCAATGAAAGCAAGCATAGTATTCTACATACATCATAATCTCCTTGGCCATGTTCATCATTGCACACTCAGATTGTTTCCAGTTTTCCTCTCTGGCAAGTTTTACTGCAGTTACTGGTGTTGAGGATGTATCCCCAACTCCATATTTTGCATTATTTTCCCAACGAGGGCGCCCACGGAGTGGGACTGTGAGTGCTGGTCTTTCTGAAGCCGACTTCGCGCCTTGGTTTACGCCTAGTCTTGAGCATCCTGACTCTCACGGGAATCAGGTTAGACTGCCCTCCTCTGGCAGCTGCTGTAACTGCACCGCATGTCAGTAGTCCTGGCTTAACTTCTTTGTCTGATTGGAACACTGGCCGCCAGAGCTGCGCCAGGGAGCCAGTTAGGGACAGTGCTTCTTGTAGTGAAGTGGGTTTCTCTTTATTTCCAGGACCTTCTTTATGTTCAGCGTATTTCACGTACTGCATCTCGGAACCTTTGCCTAAACTGTCCCTGAGAATTGAGACTGATAACATTGCTTGAAGAAAACCATAGAATTTGGGATCATTTTCCTAACAGATAGCTTCTGTGGACTTATCTATGCAAATATCTACTCACCACTGTGTTTTCCTTTCACACAAAACCCTGGGAACATTTCTTTTTATTCCCCAGCAGGTGTTAGCCTCATAAATCACATGCTGCCTCAGTGCCTGAGAAAAGGATTTCCTTACTTCTTTTCAGTAGCCATGGGTAACTGGGCTGGAGCTGACCCACTGACACAGCCATGGACAAGACAACAGAACAGTCTGCTGCTAAGAAATAAGATTTTTCTGGAGCGGCGATGGACACAGTGTAGTCCATGAGCTGGTTCTCACGTCCCCAGATTTGTTCAAGCTCTGGTCAAAATCTGGCCTCTGTTCATCAGCGTTAGATTAAATCTTGGAGACAGAGTTTGGGGTGAAGTAGAAAGAAACAGCTTTGCCAGGCAAAGGGGGCCACAGCAAGCTAATGCCCTTAAGACTGTGTCCCGCTCTTGAGAAGGTTATGAGGAGCGTTATACTGTTCAGGGAGAGGGGTGTGATTGGCACGTGGCCATTCTTCCGACTGGTTGGTGGTGAGGTCATCTAGAGTCAACATCATCGTCCTTCTGGTTGCAGCCCGTCTGGGGCCTATGTGCTTGTGGGCAGCATGCAGTTAGCTTCTTCTACTTGGTGGGAGTTTCAGTGTCTGCAAAACAGCTTAAAAGACATGTTCCAGAATATTATCTATAGTCCTTGAGGAAGAACTAAAGTCCTTGACTTTAATGGTTAAAGTATTATTTTGTCTTGCTTGGCTGTTTTCTTTTCTTTCTGCAGTTTCTCATTTCTCTGATTAAATGTATTCTTTGGAACTTGGGGAAGGCCTAGGAGGCTAAAGTTTTTCTACAGACCAAAGGCATGCAGAGGACATGGATGAGGGTCTCTTCTGAGACACCCTCATAAGTTCTTGCTTGGTAAACAAAACCAGGACACGGAGCCCGTCTTGACCCTTCCCCTCCTGTACGCGTCCTGCTGAGTCTGTCTGCTGAGCTCTCCTCTTACTGCCAGCCCCCCGCCTGCCTGGGTGTCTCACCCAGGCTACTGCACTAGCCTCCCAACTGGCCTCCCGTTTCCACACTTGCCTTTTTAGTTTCTCAGCATAGCAACCAGACAGATTTTTCTAACATGAGCATTCTTTCTTAAAGGCCTTCGACAACCTTTATCAATGTTGGGATAAATTTCACAACAGTGAGTCCTTACACATGCTGCTTCTTCTCCTGGAACATTCTCCTCTCCCCTCTCTGTGTAGCTAAGTCCAGCCCATGGTTAGTTAGATTTTACTTCTCTGGAGAAATATTCCTGTATCTCGCTGGTTCCCTGGATTTATGGCTTCTATGATCTCCTATCTCATGTTTGTTACGTTGCATTAGTTCCAGCTGTTGAGCCTCTAGCCTCTGTATAATCAGGGTATGTTGGTCTTGTTTGCTGAGTCAGTTAGAAATTATATTTGACTGCTACAGCAGAGACTCAGATGAATAAGGTAAGAAGATATTTTTTCTTACTTATCTCAGTCCAGAGAGCAATAACCAGAGCTGGTATAAGGGTTCCAGACACCCACGGGAGAACCAGCAGCAAGAACTGCCCTCATCCCTAGTCCTTGGCTCTGATCCATGAGGTTACTCTGTGACCGAATAGCTGCCAGAGCTCCAGCCATTACATCCACAGTCCAGATGGGAACAGGAAGCAGTAAAGAAAGGCAAAAAGATTTTGCACAGCCGTTTGTCTCTCCTTTAAAGAACTTTATTGCAATCCTCACTAGTAATGTGTGCTTCTCTCTCATTATACTTGATTACATGGTTATGTCTAGCTACAAGGTAGGTTTGGAGGTAGTCTTTACCCAGGTACAATACCACCTCAATTAAAGCTGGGATTTTGTTACTGAGAAAGAAGATGGAATGCGTATTTTGGAACAAGCTGCAGCCTCTGTTATTCTCATTAAAGTGTTTCAGAGTCCACCTATTTGGGTTCTCAGTAAATGTCTGTGAGAGAGTGAACTTGCCTCACTCCACCCAAAAGCATGGACAGCCTTGGACATAGAGTGTGAATGAGATAAAGATGGTTAAGATAGGAAAAGTCGTGCTGCCATCGATGGAAACCCTCTACAAGGACAAGCATGGGCCATCTGTAACTGACATGACCTGATTCCCTGAGCTGAAGTCCAGCACAAAGAAGCAGGCATGTATAGTGGAGAGACGCCTGAATGTGGAGTCACAGACTGGCGCCCCAGGGCTGCTCCCTAACCAACAAGCTAGAGGGCTTTGCTCTAGTCGCTCATCCTCCTGAATCATTCTCTTCCTTTGTAAAACAGGGCCTGTAGCAACAGTCTTATCCCTCTGCTGTAGGGCTGGGGGAGGCTGTGAAAAACCAGTATGGCAATACATGGATATGCAGGCCTGATCATCAGTGGGTGAGCACCCGCATGGGCCAGCTGCTTATGGCGGCGCTTTCATAAGCTAATGTGCCTATGCATCACCGGGATCTGCTCACTCGTAGATCTGGTCAGTAGTTCTGGTGTGAGGTCTTGTGTTCCGCTCTTGGAAGTTCCAGGTCCAGCTCCCCCTGATAGACCTGGCGAGCATGGGCTGAGCAGGGTGAGGTCTCAGCCCAGCAGTCCGTGGGTTCTAATTTTACTTGGAGAGCTGCACACTATCCAACTCACTCCTCCAGCTCATCCTTACCCTTGTGGAGCGTGTTCACACAGTCCTCACGGATCTGCAAGTGTCCCCTGTTGTGTGTGTGCATGCAAAGTCACTTCAGTTGTGTCCAACTCTTTGAGACCCCATGGACTGTAGACCGCCAAGCTCCTCTGTCCCTGGGATTCTGCAGGCAAGAACACTGGAGGAGGTTGCCATGTGCTCCTCCAGGGGATCTTCCTGACCCAGGGATGGAAACTGCATCTCTTATGTCTAACCTACACTGGCAGGCAGGTTCTTTACCACTGATGCCACCTGGGAGGCCCACAGGCGGCCTCCACGGAAGCTTTGTTTCTGTGCTTTGGCATCGTGCCCTTGACCTTCATGTCTTCACTTGGACTAATCCAGGTCATCACTGATGGCCAGGTCATTTTTTAGTTTTATGTGGCAAAATTGTCCACTTCAAATAAATGAAAAACTTTAAAAAGTGGGTAAAGCAAATAAAATATATAAAGCCAGATCTGCCAATAAGCAATAAAAACCTTGGTGAGATTTTGTGTGGAAGGTCCAGCTTTCCCCCACTGCCATTTAATTTTTGCAGGAAGGTCAGTTGCACTAGAGCCCCAACCTCAGCCTTAGACTCCTGTATTCTGAGAGTGTTTCTTGGCCAAGGCAGGAAGGGCAGAAGTAGTGATTTTTGTTTCACGAGTGTCGCAAAACTTGCTTGAATTTTTAAACTATGCTACATTTTTTAAATTACGAAAACAATATATACTTATTTAAAAATGAAGCTGGAGGAAAAGAAAAAAAGCAGAGGAAAACGGGTCTCTCATGATTTCATTTTTGAAAGGCAATCATTTGAAGCATTTTGAGGTCTTGAAATATTTTTTTTAAATTGTAGACACATAACAATAGACCATGTCACGTGGCTTGGGAAATCTCATTTCTCCCAGCCAGGGACTGAACCCTGGCTATGGCAGTGAAAATGCTGAGTCCTAACCACTGGACCACCAAAGAATTCCATGAAATCACATGTCAATATAGCTGATAAACATAGATGCAAAAATCCTCAACAAAATACTAGCAATCCTAACCCAACAGTATATTAAAAGGCTCATACACCATGACCGAGTAGGATTTAGCCCAAGGATGCAAGGATTTTTCAATATCTGCAAAGCAATATGATGCACCACATCAACAAATTGAAGAATAAAACCGTATGATCATCTCAATAGATGCAGAAAAAGTTTTTGGCAAAACTCAACACCCATTTAAGATATAAACTCTCCAGAACTGGGATACCTCAGCATAGTATAGCCCATATATGACAACCCACAGCAAACATCTTACTCAATAAGGAAAAGCTGAAAGTATTACCTCTGAGATCAGAAATAAGACAAGGATGTTCATTACTGACACTTTTACTCACCATAAACTTCTATGACAAACTTAGACAGCATATTAAAAAGCTGAGACATTACTTTACTGACAAAGGTCCATATAGTCAAAGGTGGGTTTTCCAGTAGTCATGTATGGATGTGAGAGTTGGACCATAAAGAAAGATGATCACTGAAGAAATGATGCTTTTGAACTGTGGTGTTGGAGAAAACTCTTGAGAATCCCTTGGACTGCAAGGAGATCAAAGTCATCCATCCTAAAGGAGATCAGTCCTGGGTATTCATTGGAAGGACTGATGCTGAAGCTGAAGATCCAATACTTTGACCACCTGATGTGAAAGCACTGACTCATTTGAAAAGACCCTGATGCTGGGAAAGATTGAAGGCAGGAGGAGAAGGGGATGATAGAGGATGAGATGGTTGGATGGCATCACCAATGCAATGAACATGAGTTTGAGCAAGCTCCGGGAGTTGGTGATGGACAGGGAAGCCTGCGTGCTGCAGTCCATGGGGTTACAAAGAGTTGGACGTGACTGAGCAACTGAGCTGAAAGTTCTATATATTTACTTTTATTTTTTAAATTTATTTTTATTTGGAAGAAAATTGTTTTACAATGTTACATTGATTTCTGCCCTACGACAATGTGAACCAGCCATAATTATATGTATATACCCTCTCCCTTGGAGAAGGCAATGGCACCCCACTCCAGTACTCTTGCCTGGAAAATCCCATGGACAGAGGAGCCTGGTAGGCTGCAGTTCATGGGGTCGCTAAGAGTCAGGCACGACTGAGCGACTTCACTTTCGCTTTTCACTTTCATGCATTGGAGAAGGAAATGGCAACCCACTCCAGTATTCTTGCATGGAGAATCCCAGGGACGGGGGAGCCTGGTGGGCTGCCGTCTATGGGGTCGCACAGAGTCGGACACGACTGAAGTGACTTAGCAGCAGCAGCAGAAGCAACCCTCTCCCTTGTGAGCCCACTCCCTTAAAATTCTGTATATTTAGACTCTCTTTTTACATAACTAGTGTCTCCCATAAGAAGTATGTGGAGAGGTGACCAGGAGATGATCCAGAAGCAGAGGCATGTAAGTCCCGTATAGATTTCTGTGGGAGGAGCCTAAACAAGCTTCCAGGAGCCTGGTGGGAGGCTGTTGGACCAACCTGAGATTTGGGTGCCGACTGAACTCTTCTCATCTGTCTTCACCTCTGTAATCAACGTGCACGAGTGGAAGTGGTACCCTCAATTCTTAGCAAAATAGAATATCTCAGGGGCATTAAACAAATGAGTATTCTTTATTTCATCTTCACAGCAACCCCTGAAGGTGGATACCTTTGTTATTCTTATCTTACAGATGAGGAAACTGAGGCTGCAAGCTTACTGAGTTGTTGTGATGATTTTTTCTAAAGTCTGCAGTATACATATGTGTGCATACAAACTCTGCATGTGTGATAATTATGATGAAACTTGATCCAAGGACTGTGTTTTGGAGGGCATTGGAGGGAGAGGATCTCCCAACTCAAAGGATGAGAATCAAAAACAGCCTTTCGGAGGAACGGCCAAACAGGAGGCGGCTTCCCAAAGAGGGTATGATGGAGAGGGCTTAGCTTCCTGGCATAGTCGTACCCTCCTTGGTTAGGATGTAAGTTCTGTGTGGAGATGAGTGGACCATCCACATCCTCGCGTTCATCACAGCTGGACACTCAAAGTGGGGGTGCTGACGGGAAGAGCAAGGCAATCTTCCAGAGCCACATCTGGGGCATTGCTAGCCTCAGCAGCGACTTGTGCAGATTACAAATAGTTTCTCTGGGTATAGCAGGATGGTATGGGGGAAAAATTCCCTCCCTCTGGGTGGAAGAAAAGGGTCCCACCTTAGCCCCTGCTCTCGGGTCTTTAGTTTTGGCTTGGCCCCCACGTGCCCCTTGTTAGGTATCTTGTTCCAAGCAGCCACATTACACCACTGCCCTTAAAGTTCTTGGTTACAAACCCTGGTGCCTGGTGCCTGGGCCCTGAACACAGTGACCGTGACTCTCCAACACTTGAATCCCTGACCCTGGGGAGGACTGGCAAATGGGGATCCAATTGGCATTTCATCGGGGGAGTAACGACCAACACCAGATTCTCCATAGAGGGCATTAGGATGGCGGCAAGGAGGAAAGCGCTCTCCGAAGGCCCCAAGTGCCTGAGGGGAGTGGCACAGAGAGACTGAAGACAAAATTGGCAAGTCGAGGTACCCAGAGAAGCCTGCTTCTGTTCCTTTCAGACGTGCCCAGGGCAGCATTGCTTAACCATGCCCCTTCCTGCATCTGAGGAACAATTTCAGGGAAAACAACTCTATTTGTCCCTCATTATCGTCGTGTGTCTAGTAAACCACATGTAATTCCAGCGCTCTTCCTAACAGCAATTAGGTGAAACAATAAGGATCATTTCAACGGCTTGACAGTTAAGTTTCTAATGAGTGAAATGCAAATCGTGTGATGAGGCTTTGGACAATTCATTAGCTGGGAGCATAAGCACTTAAAGAAAACTAATGAAGTCTTTAGCTAAATTATTTTTAAAAAAATATGGAACAGGAGGGACAGAAGCCAGAAATAGGCCATATTCTTCACATTAGAGGAATTACTGAAATTGTAAAATGGATATAGGAACACACAGGAAAGGCAGGAGTGGAAATAGTCTTCCTTTTTCTCTCCTTCTGTCTTTTTTTTTAAATTGAGGCATAATTTCCTGTAGTGAAACACACACATTTTACCGAAGTGCCTACCATGAATACATACACCCTTATGCGGACCTGTGTAGCCAACACTGGAGTCAAGAACTGGAACGTTTCCGTTATTCCAGAAAGTTCTGTCGTGCCGCTTTTCCAGGCAGTCGTCACCCACAGAGGCCCCGCTGGACTGTTTCCTATCGCTGTAGATTTGAGCACCTCTTCCAGGGCTTCATCAAAATGGGACCACGGAACATTCAGTGTTAGTGTTGGTACCTGGCCCTGGCTCCTTTCGCTTTCCATGAAGCCATGCTGTTGCCAGTATCGACGGATCCTCCCTTTTTATTTCTGAGAGCGACTCTGTGGTATGAATATACGGCAATGTGTCCATCCATTCTGTTGACAGATGCTTGGATTGTTTCCAGGCTTGGGCTATTATGAATGAATCTTATTTGAGCACTCTTGCTGCATGCTCGTTTTTTTTCGGACACCAACACTTCCCCCACCAAGAGTGGAATTCCTGGGTCACAGCGTGGGTTATGATTCATTTCATTGCCATATGATTTTTTTATTTTTAGCTAGTTCTTTATGTTTTTTATATTCCACCTTATAAATGTTAATTGTTCAACTCAGACTATACCCACAGGCCAGAGTAACAATTTAGAATACTTTCATATCGTTTTGATTTCCTCCTAAGCAGTTCAACTCCCTTTTTAACTAAGGAAAAACTGACAAAAGCGTCAGTCTTGCGTACATCACGTTTTGTTTGTACATCTCTGTTGCGGGTCGAGTGTTAGAAAATAAAATATGTTGATTTGCTCAGCAAATGCTAACGGGAGGGCAGAGACGCCCTGTGGATGGGGCAGAATCTGTGCCTCCGAGGAGAGGGGGCCCGTCTTGCGGGACCGCGCCCCTCCCGGCCGCCGCCTTCGGCTGCCTGACTGCGCGGCGCCACCTGGCGTCGGCCGGGCGCCGCGCCGGGCTCGCGCCGCGCCTGCTTTCCCCGGGCTGCGAAAACCACCCGCGTTCCGGGGACGTCGTTTGCCACAGACGGGAGACTTTGCTCAGCACCTTTGGCTCTCATTGCGCACGCTTCTGGAAAGCTCGCTGCGCCCTTGGCCCCCAGTCCCCGCTGCGCCGTTATTCAGCCCCTTCTCCCCGCCGTGGAGGGAGGACCATGGACAGCACCACCCGCCCGCGGCGCTCCGTGCTTCTCCGCCTCCCGCGCCCAGGCCTTCCGCTGTTCCTCCTCCGTCCTCCGGAAGCCTCTGTTAGGAAGGAGTCTTCTCTCAAGGACTTTTCAGAGGAAGGGAGAAAAGGGAGCTGACTTTCAGAAGTCAGAAAGGGAGCGGACCCTGGCAATCTCTTGGATTAGGCCTGCCGCACTGTGAGGCGTTTTATAATGATGTTCTAGAAACCTGAGGCGGAGAAGGCAATGGCACCCCACTCCAGTACTCTTGCCTGGAAAATCCCATGGACGGAGGAGCCTGGTAGGCTGCAGTCCACGGGATCGCGAAGAGTCGGATACGACTGAGCGACTTCACTTTCACTTTTCACTTGCATGCATTGGAGAAGGAAATGGCAACCCACTCCAGTATTCTTGCCTGGAGAATCCCAGGGACGGGGGAGCCTGGTGGGCCGCTGTCTATGGGGTCGCACAGAGTCAGACACGACTGAAGCAACTTAGCAGCAACAGTAGCAGTAGCAGCAGAAACCTGAGGGGCGGCTGTCATTGTCTCACTTTATAAACAGAGAACGTGGGATGCAGAGAGGTTAAGTGGGCTTCCCTGGTGGCTCAGCTGGTAAAGAATCTGCCTGCAATGCAAGAGACCCAGGTTCAATCCCTGGGTTGGGAAGATCCCCTGGAGAAGGAAAAGGCTACCCACTCCAGGATTCTTGGGCTTCCCTGGTGGCTCAGAAGGTAAAGAATCCACCTGCAATGCGGGAGACTGGGTTCCATCCCTGGGTTTGGCAGATCCCCTGGAGGAGGGCGTGGCAACCCACTCTAGTATTCTTGACTGGAGAATCCCCATGGATAGAGGAGCCTGGTGGGCTAAGCACAGCACAGAGGTGAAGTGCTTTTCCCGAGGTCACACAGCAATGCTGGGAAAGAATCTTATCTCAAACTCATACTTCCCAGCTCCCCCTCCTTTCTTTCTTTTCCCCTTCCCCTTGACCTGTCTTCCCGCTCTCCTGGGATGCTCCTAAACTGCAGCCCTCCTGCTTCAGGTGCTCCGTGTCACGTGGTTGAAAGCAACTGTAGCTGACCCTTCAGACGTTGGCTTGGTCCCCTAACCCCCTGTCCCAAGTATCCTCGAGAGACCTGGCCCAAACTCAGGCATGAGCCGACTTCCACCAATCTCCCTTGCGACCAGGGAGGGAGGGCTGGTCATCGCTTTCCTCATCGCTTCTGAAAAAACATAAAATGTTCTGAGATTTGAGACTTTGATACTTTAATTCCATTTTCCCAGGAAGTGATGATTGAGATGAAACAAACAAGGAAAAGAGAAAAAAAAAAAAAACTTTAAGAGAAGGAAGTTTTCCTGAAGTTCACTAAGTTCCAGTGCCGCAGTACTGAGGCAGGAGGAGCGAGTCTCGGGGGCGTCCGCATGCTGAGCGTGGTCGCTTACAGAGCCAGGGTGGGTTATCATGTCTTTTCTGCTGCTCCAGGGCCATCTTCTGCAGAGAGGGGCACACAGGTGTGCATAGAGGGTGTACAATACATACTGTGATTGGTGCACACCAAGTTGCTTCAGTTGTGTCTCTTTGCGACCCCATGGACTGTAACCCGCCTGACTCCTCTGTCCGTGGGATTCTCCTGGAAAGAATACTGGAGTGGGTTGCCCTTCCCTTCTCCAGGGGATCTTTGGAGAAAGGTGTTAGTTTGGGGTTGGAGGGAAGATAGCACGATACCCACAGACAATGCAGAAATCTGAGGGAAACAGGCACCTGCCCGAGGGACCCTGAGTGTCAACCAGTGTCCTTGACCAATCTGTGTAGAGTCATCCTATTATGGGTTCATTGATGTCCACTCAAATTCATGTGTTGGTGTTCCATCCCCCAGGACCTCGGAGTGTGACCTTATTTGGGGTAGGGTCCTTAGAGAGGAAACTCAGAGGTGGAGCTGGTGGCAAAGAATCTGCCTGACAGTGTAAGAGACACCGGAGGGACAGGTTGATCCCTGGGTCGGGAAGATCCCCTGAAGGAGGAAATGGTGATCGACCCCAGTATTCTTGAGTAGGAAATCAGTCTACAGGGTTCCAAAGAGTCGGACACGACTGGAAGACTGAGCAGACACGTACAGGTTAAAATGAGGTCACGAGGGTGGATCTTAACCCAGTATACTGGTGTCATGAAAACAGGGAAGTTGCAGATAGACGTGCACGCAGGGAGAGGGTCACGCGATGATGAAGGCAGAGGCTGGAAGATGTTTCAACAAGGCACGGTGCTAGAGGTGGTCAGCGAGCCACCAGAAGCCGGGACAGAGGCCGGCAAAGATTGCCCCTCACAGCCCTCAGGAGAAACCAAGGCTGTGGACATTTCGTTCTCAGACTTCCGGCGTCAGAAGTTGTGTGACAGACCCTATTGCTTAAGCCCCCGAATCTGCACTGCTTTGTTCCCACAACCCCAGGCAGTGAAGCCATATGCTCCTGTGTTCCAGGAGGTGATGAAGACAGGGACTTCGTGTGGAGGACTTCCTGCTGGTTACTACATTTCTCTGTCCTTGAAGAGCTATTTAATGTGTTTGCTAAAGATTGGAACCCCCTTCCTCATATATTGGGATTGTTCCCACCTAGAGATAGCCCTGATGCTGGTAGTAGAAATGGTCTTTTTTTGTCTCCCGAACCATTTAGGTTGAAGAGCAATAACCTATATTTGCAGGGTCAGGATTATGGAGAGGAAAGTGAGGCTCCCAGGGCATAAAATTAGAGGCTTCCCTCTTAAGTGCTGGTTCTGCACCTGGCCCGGGACTCTATGCCCTCCTTAACCCATACACCCTACACGCCTTCTTTGCCTTCCCCTAGTCCAGACCCTACACGTTTGTACTGGGAGCCAGAGAAGATAATTGGCATAAGAGTGTCTAGAAACTGCCATGGGATTGTAGGAACTGTGGTCACAAAACCTAAAATGATTATAAACAAAGGTTCTGCATATTTCCCTGAAGTTTTTCTATTTGCATGGCTATGCACAGGATTGTTGTTGGGATTTTCATTTTTAGTGATTCTCAGATGATGGTTTGGGGAGAATTTAGGGTGACTTACATCAGCAAACACATTCCAATTTCATGAGCTCAAGCTGGCTTTGGAATGATGCTAGGAGGACAGAGAGGGTTGCAGCCTCCCTCAGGGACGGTCAGTGTGGACAGAGCACTAAGTACAATTACTTTCCATATGGCAAGACCAAGTCAGATGCCAGAACTTTTCTTTTAACTCTCGGTGATACAGAAATTTCAGATGAGACACCAGACGCTGCGGCTTTGAGCTAGGACCGCAGATTTACTGCACAAAACTGCAGGGCACCCAGTGACATTTGAGTTTTAGGTGAGCAATGAATAATTTTTTTTTTTTAGTGTGAGTACATCTCAAATGTTGAATGGGTCATACTTACAAAAACTATTTATTATTTATCTGAGACTAATATATCTGAGGATCCTGTATTTTATCTGCCAACTCTATTTGGATCGTGTGTAAGGCACCCACCAGAACTGACTGCTGGCATTTTAAGTGTACGGTGA